>NC_034196.2:43303710-43629545 GCF_002021735.2 Oncorhynchus kisutch | reverse complement strand
AGAGAGAGAGAGAGAGAAAGAACGAGAGAGAGAGAAAGAACGAGAGAAGGAGAGAGAGAGAAAGAAAGAACGAGAGAAGGAGAGAGAGAGAAAGAAAGAACGAGAGAAGGAGAGAGAGAGAGATGAGAGAGAAGAGCGAGAAAGACAGAGAGAAGCTGCTGTTAGGTCCCCAAGCCCCCTAACCCCCATCCTGCATCTGCTCTGTCTGGGAGGGAGGGAGGGAGGGAGGACTCAGACAATAGAGTAAGGTCTATCTCTAACAATTAGCACACTGAGGGTCAGCATTGTCACTGTGCTCAATGGCAGTTAAACAGCTTCAATGGGCACTGCTGTGTGTGTCTCAGTGATCACAGAGCAGAACAAGGTCAGGCATAGAGGAGAAAGGATGAGGGATGGAGGGAGGCCTAACAGGCTGGACCCCCTCTATCGGCTTCATGACATGAGAGGACACAAAACCAACTACTTTACACCAGCATCTCAGTGAAAAATTACAACACACACAATATACCAAAAGGGATATTGGTTTGTTATGGGACTTGAACAAACAATTACACTGTGGTTTGTTATGGGACTTGAACAAACAATTACACTGTGGTTTGTTATGGGACTTGAACAATAGCACATAGTATGATTGTGATATACATGTTGCATGACCAGTACTCCTAAACTATTTTTTAATGAGTAGCAAAATCCATAATTATAGTAATAGAGTTGGATTTGAAAAAGAAGTCAACATGGCGTGGTGTGTGTTATAAGTCATTATTGAAAGTTATAACCAGGACCCTGTCTGATAGGAGTCTCTTCTCTCTGATAAATGTCTAACACACACACGCAGAGAGATAGGTACAGTCCAGCTCCTTGGTCTGTCTGGGACTGGAGCCATCAGCTTGGTCGGTCTGGGATTGGAGCCATCAGCTTGGTCTGTCTGGGACTGGAGCCATCAGCTTGGTCGGTCTGGGATTGGAGCCATCAGCTTGGTCTGTCTGGGACTGGAGCCATCAGCTTGGTAGGTCTGGGATTGGAGCCATCAGCTTGGTCGGTCTGGGATTGGAGCCATCAGCTTGGTCGGTCTGGGATTGGAGCCATCAGTTTTGTCTGTTTGATGAGGGAACAGCGACTCAAAGCCACAGACCGTACGTCGGCTCAGTTGTTCGACAGATGTCTACTTCTCCAGGCTCTGAGTCACACTCCGTAACGAGCCATGAGACGCCAGTTTGTGTGTGTGTGTGTGTGTGTGTGTGTGTGAGAGAGAGAAGCCCCAGCCCAGTTCACGGCTTCCCTGTTCAGTAATTAGCCTTTCTAGTGTCCTGACTGATGGTGAGCCATTGCACCTGCACCTGTGACACACACACACACAATATACACACACACAGCAGAGACGTTGCACAAATATCCTTAGACATGAAGCTACGTTCAGAATTCAATGTGTCCTGCAGCAGAAGTAGTGATGGGTTCTGATCAGTGTGGCTTAATGAATTAGCTCTTTCAACCTCTCACTGATGATGACAGATTTCTACCAGCCAGTGGTGTTGTTTTGATGGAGGAAGGCTGCCCTCCACAGGATAACGACTGCCAAAACCACAAGACAAAAGGGACCCTCCCCCAGCACCATCTTCCCCTGTCCACCTCCCTCCCCGTGCAGCCCCCTCCCTCTCCCTCCATCCCCCTCCCTCTCCCTCCCTCTCAGGACACAACTAGGCTGCAGATGGACTCTAGAAGATGAGAAGAAAACAGCCCCCTCTCCTCCATCCATTCCTTCTATCATAGCTGCAGGCGTTCATTTATTTCTATCGCCCCGCCACACACACACGCTGCTCTAGTACATAGAAAAAAACCATGCTCTTATGACAGCCATCTTCTCCAGTGTCTTCACTGACGGTCTGACGAGGGGAAGGGGGTTGGGCTGGAGAGGGGAACGGGGTTGGGCTGGAGAGGGGAACGGGGTTGGGCTGGAGAGAGGTAGTAGATGGTAGCAGATCTGATGGTAGCTCGCTGTGTGGAATCAGGTGCATCTTTAACATCTGAGACCACAAGGGAACCAGGGCTAATTCCCAAATCGCATTGGAGTGATTGTGGAGTGGAGGGGACACGCACACAGGAGAGCAGAGTGGAGCTCGGAGAGGACAGACACACACAGGAGAGCAGAGTGGAGCTAGGAGAGGACAGACACACAGGAGAGCAGAGTGGAGCTAGGAGAGGACAGACACACAGGAGAGCAGAGTGGAGCTAGGAGAGGACAGACACACAGGAGAGCAGAGTGGAGCTAGGAGAGGACAGACACACAGGAGAGCAGAGTGGAGCTAGGAGAAGACAGACACACAGGAGAGCAGAGTGGAGCTAGGAGAAGACAGACACACAGGAGAGCAGAGTGGAGCTAGGAGAAGACAGACACACAGGAGAGCAGAGTGGAGCTAGGAGAAGACAGACACACAGGAGAGCAGAGTGGAGCTAGGAGAAGACAGACACACAGGAGAGCAGAGTGGAGCTAGGAGAAGACAGACACACAGGAGAGCAGAGTGGAGCTAGGAGAAGACAGACACACAGGAGAGCAGAGTGGAGCTAGGAGAAGACAGACACACAGGAGAACAGAGTGGAGCTCGGAGAGGACAGACACACAGGAGAGCAGAGTGGAGCTAGGCGAAGACAGACACACAGGAGAGCAGAGTGGAGCTAGGAGAGGACAGACACACAGGAGAGCAGAGTGGAGCTCGGAGAGGACAGACACACAGGAGAGCAGAGTGGAGCTCGAAGAGGACAGACACAGGAGAGCAGAGTGGAGTTGGAGAGGACAGACACAGGAGAGCAGAGTGGAGTTGGAGAAGACAGACACACAGGAGAGCAGAGTGGAGCTCGGAGAAGACAGACACACAGGAGAACAGAGTGGAGCTAGGAGAAGACAGACACACAGGAGAACAGAGTGGAGCTCGGAGAGGACAGACACACAGGAGAGCAGAGTGGAGCTAGGAGAAGACAGACACACAGGAGAGCAGAGTGGAGCTAGGAGAAGACAGACACACAGGAGAGCAGAGTGGAGCTAGGAGAAGACAGACACACAGGAGAGCAGAGTGGAGCTAGGAGAAGACAGACACAGGAGAGCAGAGTGGAGTTGGAGAGGACAGACACACACAGGAGAGCAGAGTGGAGCTAGGAGAAGACAGACACACAGGAGAGCAGAGTGGAGCTAGGAGAGGACAGACACACAGGAGAGCAGAGTGGAGCTAGGAGAGGACAGACACACAGGAGAGCAGAGTGGCTCTAGGACAGTCACCAGAATAACAGCAGATAATTCAATCACAGAATCACAGCGCCAGTGCGCCTGAAATGCCAGGGAAGGAGCAGGGAGCATTTCATATCACTTCTATTAAACTCTCCCCCTGGACTACATATAGAGCCAGTGGACTGGAGAGTCTGCATAGCAACCCAAACATCTGACTGGCTGGCCGGCAAGCTGGAGCCCTGGATAAAGAGAGCAGTCAAAAAATACAGAGGAAGACTGGTATAGTGCATTATCATAGTAGATCATTTTCAAAGAGAACAATTGGAATTTCAGTTTACTTGTTGAAAAATGGACAGAATTGACCAGAGATTTGACCCCAACCCCCATAATGCAATATACCAATCATACTGGCCATTTGAACACTCACAGCGTACACACAGGAACATATGGATAGTGCTACAGGCCAAGAGACTCCAATCGAGCAAAAATATGTCATAACTATCACTCATATTTGCCAACTAACTAGGAGAGCGGTGTGACCGGGCGGAGGAGAGGAGAGGAGAGCGGTGTGACCGGGATGAGGGGAGGAGAGGAGAGGAGGGGAGGAGAGGAGAGGAGGGAGGAGGGGAGGAGAGGAGAGGGGAGGAGAGCGGTGTGACCGGGCGGAGGGGAGGAGAGGAGAGGGGAGGAGAGGGGTGTGACCGGGCGGAGGGGAGGAGAGGAGAGGGGAGTAGAGGGGTGTGACCGGGCGGAGGGGAGGAGAGGAGAGGGGAGGAGAGGGGTGTGACCGGGCGGAGGGGAGGAGAGGAGAGGGGAGGAGAGGGGTGTGACCGGGCGGAGGGGAGGAGAGGAGAGGGGAGGAGAGCGGTGTGACAGGGCGGAGGGGAGGAGAGCGGTGTGACAGGGCGGAGGGGAGGAGAGGAGAGGGGAGGAGAGCGGTGTGACCGGGCGGAGGGGAGGAGAGGGGAGGAGAGGGGTGTGACCGGGCGGAAGGGAGGAGAGGGGTGTGACCGGGCGGAGGGGAGGAGAGGAGAGGAGAGCGGTGTGACCGGGCGGAGGAGAGGAGAGGAGAGCGGTGTGACCGGGCGGAGGAGAGGAGAGGAGAGCGGTGTGACCGGGCGGAGGAGAGGAGAGGAGAGCGTGTGACCGGGCTGAGAGGAGGAGAGGAGAGGGGTGTGGTGACCGGGCGGAGGGGAGAGGGGTGTGGTGACCGGGCGGAGGGGAGGAGAGGAGAGGGGTGTGACTGGGCGGAGGGGAGGAGAGGAGAGGGGAGGAGAGGGGTGTGACCGGGCGGAGGAGAGGAGAGGGGAGGAGAGCGGTGTGACAGGGCGGAGGGGAGGAGAGGAGAGGGGAGGAGAGGGGTGTGACCGGGCGGAGGGGAGGAGAGGGGTGTGACCGGGCGGAGGGGAGGAGAGGGGTGTGACCGGGCGGAGGGGAGGAGAGGGGTGTGACCGGGAGGAGGGGAGGAGAGGAGGAGAGCGGTGTGACCGGGCTGAGGAGAGGAGAGGAGAGGAGAGCGGTGTGACCGGGCGGAGAGGAGGAGAGGAGAGCTGTGTGACCGGGCGGAGAGGAGGAGAGGAGAGCGGTGTGGTGACCGGGCGGAGGGGAGGAGAGGAGAGGAGAGGAGAGGGGTGTGACCGGGCGGAGGAGAGGAGAGGGGAGGAGAGGGGTGTGACCGGGCGGAGGGGAGGAGAGGGGTGTGACAGGGCGGAGGAGAGGAGAGGGGAGGAGAGGGGTGTGACAGGGCGGAGGAGAGGGGAGGAGAGGGGTGTGACCGGGCGGAGGGGAGGAGAGGGGTGTGACCGGGCGGAGGGGAGGAGAGCGGTGTGACAGGGCGGAGGGGAGGAGAGGGGAGGAGGGGAGGAGAGGAGAGGGGAGGAGGGGAGGAGAGGAGGAGAGGGGAGGAGGGGAGGAGAGGAGAGGAGGGGAGAGGGGAGGAGAGGGGTGTGACCGGGCAGAGGGAGGAGAGCGGTGTGACCGGGCGGAGGGGAGGAGAGGAGAGGGGTGTGACCGGGCGGAGGGGAGGAGAGGAGAGCGGTGTGACCGGGCGGAGGGGAGGAGAGGAGAGCGGTGTGACCGGGCGGAGGGGAGGAGAGGAGAGCGGTGTGACCGGGCGGAGGGGAGGAGAGGAGAGCGGTGTGACCGGGCGGAGGGGAGGAGAGGAGAGGGGTGTGACCGGGCGGAGGGGAGGAGAGGAGAGCGTGTGACCGGGCGGAGGGGAGGAGAGGAGAGCGTGTGACCGGGCGGAGGGGAGATGAGGGGTGTGACCGGGAGGAGGGGAGGAGAGGAGAGGAGAGGAGAGCGTGTGACCGGGAGGAGGGGAGGAGAGGGGTGTGACCAGGAGGAGGGGAGGAGAGCGGTGTGACCGGGCGGAGGGGAGGAGAGCGGTGTGACCGGGCGGAGGGGAGGAGAGGGGTGTGACCGGGCGGAGGGGAGGAGAGGGGTGTGACCGGGCGGAGGGGAGGAGAGGGGTGTGACCGGGCGGAGGGGAGTGACCGGGCGGAGGGGAGGAGAGGGGTGTGACCGGGCGGAGGGGAGGAGAGGGGTGTGACCGGGCGGAGGGGATAAAGGGCTCCTGAACTGTAAACAAAGACCCAGGCGATTATAAAAAGGTCATTGTCCCACAGGACCCCTCCTCACCTCTCGTCCTCCCCTCTCCAGACTAGACGAGTGAAAACGGCAGGCAGGGAGACAGAAAGACCCAGAAGCTATAGAGGAAGTGTCTATACGTCACAACAGTAGTGGGCTTGATTACCAACAACGACGAGCCGGCCTACAGGGAGTGTGGTGTCAGGAAAATAACCTCACTCAACATCAACAAAACAAAGGAGATGATTGTGGATTTCAGGAAACACGCCCCTATCCACATCGAAGGGACAGCAGTGGAGAAGGTGTAAAGTTTTAAGTTCCTCGGCGTACACATCACCGACAAACTGAAATGGTCCATTCACACAGACAGTGTAGTGAAGGCACAACAGCGCCTCAACAGCGCCTCTTCAACCTCAGAAGGCTGAATAAATTTGGCCTGTCACCTAAAACCCTGACTGCCTGTTGTTGTGGGCTGGCTAGAGGCTGCATCAGGGCCTGTTGTTGTGGGCTGGCTAGAGGCTGCATCAGGGCCTGTTGTTGTGGGCTGGCTAGAGGCTGCATCAGGGCCTGTTGTTGTGGGCTGGCTGTGTGTGTTGTAGTGGGAATAATGGTGCGTATTGACAGCAGGTATCACAGCCCCAGGGTGGAGGTAGTATTATGGTGTCAGAGGAAATGATGGGCCATTATAGAAAGACAGCAACTGGCCTGGGGGGGGGGGGCTGGGCTGGGGGGGGGGGGGGGGGGGGCTCTTTGGATTCCCGTAACCCCCCACACCGTAACCCCCCCACACCCTAACCCCCCACCGTAACCCCCCCACACCGTAACCCCCCCACACCGTAACCCCCCCACACCGTAACCCCCCACACCGTGGGGGTGATTTTCACTGACACTAGCTGGGTCAAAAGGGGGAAAAGTGACACACACACACGTGGGAATGTAATCCTTCACGTGACAGTAAAAGCCCTCCATCTTGTAGATCAGTTTATTATTAGGATGCTGCAGGGCTGCTAATGGTTCTGGTGTTAACAGCCCTGGACTGAGACAAATCAACTCAGTGAAAAACTTTGTTGAACCTTGACTAAGAGCATTCAGGGAGACATTACAAAATCAATATGCCTCAAGAGCTACTCTGTTACCAACCGGCCTCCAGAATACCACACACACACCCCCACAACAACAAACATGCAACACACACACCTCCACAACAACAACATGCAACACACACACCTCCACAACAACAAACATGCAACACACACACCTCCACAACAACAAACATGCAACACACACACCTCCACAACAACAAACATGCAACACACACACCTCCACAACAACAAACATGCAACACACACACCTCCACAACAACAAACATGCAACACACACACCTCCACAACAACAAACATGCAACACACACACCTCCACAACAACAAACATGCAACACACACACCTCCACAACAACAAACATGCAACACACACACCAAATGGTCAGGACTCACAAATATAGTTATATAAAAAGGCACATGTTTTGACACTCAAGAACCCCAACACAAAAAACTGACCATGGCACACACACACACACACACACAAATAAAAGTGGTTTTGCAGGCAGGGAGGGCAAGTGTAATGGTGGCACCAAAGTGGAGGCAGGCAGGTTGATTGGAAGGCAGTTACCCCAGTGGGTGGCCAGGTGGGCTGGCTAGAGGCTGCATCAGGGCCTGTTGTTGTGGGCTGGCTAGAGGCTGCATCAGGGCCCGTTGTTGTGGGCTGGCTAGAGGCTGCATCAGGGCCTGTTGTGGGCTGGCTAGTGGCTGGCTGCATCAGGGCCTGTTGTTGTGGGCTGGCTAGTGGCTGGCTGCATCAGGGCCTGTTGTTGTGGGCTGGCTAGTGGCTGGCTGCATTAGGGCCTGTTGTTGTGGGCTGGCTAGTGGCTGCATCAGGGCCTGTGGTTGTGGGCTGGCTAGTGGCTGCATCAGGGCCTGTTGTGGGCTGGCTAGTGGCTGCATCAGGGCCTGTGGTTGTGGGCTGGCTAGTGGCTGCATCAGGGCCTGTAGTTGTGGCTGGCTAGTGGCTGCATCAGGGCCTGTAGTTGTGGGCTGGCTAGTGGCTGCATCAGGGCCTGTAGTTGTGGGCTGGCTAGTGGCTGCATCAGGGCCTGTAGTTGTGGGCTGGCTAGTGGCTGCATCAGGGCCTGTAGTTGTGGGCTGGCTAGTGGCTGCATCAGGGCCTGTAGTTGTGGGCTGGCTAGTGGATGCATCAGGGCCTGTAGTTATGGGCTGGCTAGTGGCTGCATCAGGGCCTGTTGTTGTGGGCTGGCTGAGGCTGCATCAGGGCCTGTTGTTGTGGGCTGGCTAGTGGCTGGCTGCATTAGGGCCTGTTGTTGTGGGCTGGCTAGTGGCTGGCTGCATCAGGGCCTGTTGTTGTGGGCTTGCTAGAGGCTGCATCAGGGCCCGTTGTTGTGGGCTGGCTAGAGGCTGCATCAGGGCCTGTTGTTGTGGGCTGGCTAGAGGCTGCATCAGGGCCTGTTGTTGTGGGCTGGCTGTGTGTGTTGTAGTGGGAATAATGGTGCGTATTGACAGCAGGTATCACAGCCCCAGGGTGGAGGTAGTATTATGGTGTCAGAGGAAATGATGGGCCATTATAGAAAGACAGCAACTGGCCTGGGGGGGGGGGGGGGGGGGGGCTCTTTGGATTCCCGGCTCGGACCATTTGATCTCCGGTCAAGACACGTATTCTGTGTCCCCAATGGCACCCTATTGACCAGGGCCTCTGGTAGGAAGTAGTGCAGTGTCTAGTGAACAGGATGCCATCTGGGACAAGTCCAAGACAACCGTTATGATGAGGGAAGGAGCCAGTAGACACAGATTGAACAGCTGCCTGTCTTCATGTGGAGAACTGTGTTATTACGGGCTGTTACAGAGAACAGGAAACCAAGCTATAACAATAATAGCAGCTTGTGATGACCACTAAAGTGGAGGAGGAGGAAGAGTTGTGTTTCGGATTCTGAAAACAGCAAAGAAGAAAGAAAAAAACACTCCCGTGACCTTTAACCCCCTGAACAAAGGAAAGATACCGTGTCCGTTGTTACTCTCTCCCGACCACCTTCACTGTGTTCTTTAATTTACAGACACGTGGAGCTGATTGGGTCGTTACGGTGACAAGTTGCACCTGGGTTTGGGATCAACTAGGAGATCAGTCTCTCTCTCTACCCTTCTCGCCCTCCACAAAAAAAAACATTTTGTTTTGTCATCTAGGTTGATAATGTTTTTGTATTAGGAATGAGAAATTATTTGAACACTTAAACCCATTGTGCACTTCATCCATGCATCTCCGTTACAACCCCTACTTTCACACGTCACAGGTCCATTTTCCTTAGTTTTATACTTCAGTCTTTGTTACTCCTCCTAACTGCCAACATGTGGACTGCCTAGCTTGACACCATCTAAGAGCCAGGTTGTGACACCGTGGACCAATTCACACTGTACATCCATCTAAACACACTCCTGACAACCAAGTCCCTCTTCCTTAGTGACGGGAAGACAGTGGTGTGGTGGTGGGTGGGGGGGCTCTTCTTTGTCCAGGGTCTACTCTACAGTACAATACACCAGGTGTCATTTAGAATGATGACAGTACAATACACCAGGTGTCATTTAGAATGATGACAGTACAATACACCAGGTGTCATTTAGAGTGATGACAGTACAATACACCAGGTGTCATTTAGAGTGATGACAGTACAATACACCAGGTGTCATTTAGAGTGATGACAGTACAATACACCAGGTGTCATTTAGAATGATGGCAGTATGATACACCAGGTGTCATTTGGTAATGTGGTTGTGCATCAGCAGTTCCTCTCTTGTTATTTCATGTCAGCTAACATGTTTTAGATTGGTAAGTTCGCCAGCTGTCTAAACTTGTAGTAATCATGGTCAAATTACAGACCGGGGGGGCCCACATTGATTTTGAAGAGTTCAGACTTTTTTGTAGCTCCCCCTCCCCCCACCCACAAGTCGCCCATCCCTACAGACGGGCAGAGAGAAGGGCGACGGACAGACGGGCAGAGAGAAGGGCGACGGACAGACGGGCAGAGAGAAGGGCGACGGACAGACGGGCAGAGAGAAGGGCGACGGACAGACGGGCAGAGAGAAGGGCGACGGACAGACGGGCAGAGAGAAGGGCGACGGACAGACGGGCAGAGAGAAGGGCGACGGACAGAGAGAAGGGCGACGGACAGACGGGCAGAGAGAAGGGCGACGGACAGACGGGCAGAGAGAAGGGCGACGGACAGACGGGCAGAGAGAAGGGCGACGGACAGACGGGCAGAGAGAAGGGCGACGGACAGACGGGCAGAGAGAAGGGCGACGGACAGACGGGCAGAGAGAAGGGCGACGGACAGACGGGCAGAGAGAAGGGCGACGGGCAGAGAGAAGGGCGACGGGCAGAGAGAAGGGCGACGGACAGACGGGCAGAGAGAAGGGCGACGGGCAGAGAGAAGGGCGACGGACAGAGAGAAGGGCGACGGACAGAGAGAAGGGCGACGGACAGAGAGAAGGGCGACGGAAAGAGAGAAGGGCGACGGACAGACCGGCAGAGAGAAGGGCGACGGACAGACCGGCAGAGAGAAGGGCGACGGACAGACGGGCAGAGAGAAGGGCGACGGACAGACGGGCAGAGAGAAGGGAGACGGACAGACGGGCAGAGAGAAGGGAGACGGACAGACGGGCAGAGAGAAGGGAGACGGACAGACGGGCAGAGAGAAGGGAGACGGACAGACGGGCAGAGAGAAGGGAGACGGACAGACGGGCAGAGAGAAGGGAGACGGACAGACGGGCAGAGAGAAGGGAGACGGACAGACGGGCAGAGAGAAGGGAGACGGACAGACGGGCAGAGAGAAGGGAGACGGACAGACGGGCAGAGAGAAGGGAGACGGACAGACCGGCAGAGAGAAGGCAGAGAGAAGGGAGACGGACAGACCGGCAGAGAGAAGGGAGACGGACAGAGAGAAGGGAGACAGACCGGCAGAGAGAAGGGAGACAGACAGACTGGCTATATATACAACTCTCTCCTGGCAGCCTGCAATGTTCTTCATTTTAAGGTCATCCTTCCTCCTTAACATTCCTCTGCTGCTTGATAGCCTTAACGAGCTACTGGGCTCTCAGACCAAAACACACACACACACACAAACACACACACGGAAACACACACATGGAAACACACACACACACAGCTCATCAGAGAGAAGCACATCTGGCCTGGTTGCCATTCAGCCACTACAGCAGGAACGGAAAGGCCCTGGATGTGGTCTTTCTTTGACCAGCCATGACAGGCAAGGGAAACCTTTCTGATCCGTTTCAAATACAGTTGAATTCGGAAGTTTACACAAACACCTTAACCCAAATACATTTAAACTCAGTTTTTCACAATTCCTGACATTTAATCCAAGTAAAAATGACCTGTCTTAGGTCAGTTAGGATCAACCACTTTATTTTAAGAATGTGAAGTTTCAGAATAATAGTAGAGAGAATGATTCATTTCAGCTTTTATTTCTTTCATCACATTTCCAGTGGGTCAGAAGTTTACATACACTCTATTAGTATTTGGTAGCATTGCCTTTAAATTGTTTAACTTGGGTCAAACGTTTCGGGTAGCCGTCCACAAGCTTCCCACAATAAGTTGGGTGAATTTTGGCCCATTCCTCTTGTCAGAGCTGGTGTAACCGAGTCAGGTTTGTAGGCCTCCTTGCTCGCACACACTTTTTCAGTTCTGCCCACAAATTTTCTACAGGATTGAGGTCAGGGCTTTGTGATGTTCACTCCAGTACCTTGACTTTGAGGTCCTTAAGCCATTTTGCCACAACTTCGGAAGTATGCTTGTGGTCATTGTCCATTTGGAAGACCCATTTGCGACCAAACTTTAACTTCCTGACTGATGTCTTGAGATGTTGCTTCAATACATCCACATCATTTTCCTTCCTCTTGATGTTATCTATTTTGTGTAGTGCACCAGTCCCTCGTGCAGCAAAGGACCACCACAACATGATGCTTCACGGTTGGGATGGTGTTCTTTGGCTTGCAACAAGCATCCCCCTTTTTCCTACAAACATAACGATGGTCATTATGGCCAAACAGTTATTTATTTATCAGACCAGAGGACATTTCTCCAAAAAGTACAATCTTTGTCCACATGTGCAGTTGCAAACCGTAGTATGGCTTTTTATTGGCGGTTTTGGAGCAGTGGCTTCGTCTTTGCTGAGCGGCCTTTCAAGTTATGTCGATGTAGGACTCGTTTTACTGTGGATATAGATACTTATGTACCTTTTTCCTCCAGCATCTTCACAAGGTCCTTTGCTGTTGTTCTGATATTGATTTGCACTTCTCGCACCCAAGTACGTTCATCTCTAGGAGACAGAACGCATCTCCTTCCTGAGCGGTATGACGGCTGCCTGGTCCCATGGTGTTTATACTTGCGTACTATTGTTTGTACAGATGAACATGGTACCTTTAGACAATTGTATATTGCTCCCAATGATGAACCAGACTTGTGGAGGTCCACAATTTTTTTCCAGAGGTTTTGGCTGATTTCATTTGATTTTCCCATGATGTCAAGCAAATAGGCACTGAGCTTGAAGGTAGGCCTTGAAATACATCCACAGGTACACCTCCAATTGACTCAAATTATGTCAATTATGTCAATGGCTTCTAAAGCTATGCCATCATTTTCTGGAATTTTCCAAGCTGTTTAAAGGCACAGTCAACTTAGTGTATGTATAATTCTGACCCACTGGAATAGTGATACAGTGAATTATAAGTGAAATAATCTGTTTGAAATAATCCACTTCACACCAACTGAACCACACTCGTACCAACTGAGTCACATAGGCCCACTTCGCACCAACTGAACCACACTCGTACCAACTGAATCATATAGGCCCACTTCGCACCAACTGAACCACACTCGTACCAACTGCAAGTAAGCCACATAGGACACTTCTAGTGTTAGCTAGATGGTGCTATAACACACACAGAGTGGTATCTAGCTCGAGTTCCATTCCTCTATCCCTCCTGGCAAGCTGAGGCAGAGGTGTGAATCTCAGGGAGCGATGGAGTGAGATGAGAGAAACGAGGACAAGAGGGAGGGAGGATTACCTCTCATTCCATCTTCTCCCCTGGTAGTATCCAGATCCATGCCTCCATCCCAACACCCCCAAGCCCACAACACTAAGAGCCCAGGCTCCACTTTAACTAAGCCCCGGTCCCTGCAGGCCGCTGGGCTGGAAAACACTCTTCACCACACACACCACCTCAATGCAGGAAGAGACGAGAGGGAGGAAGAGGGGGAGGACTAGGAGAAGAGCGATGAAGAGGAGGAAGGAGGAGAGAGGAAGAGAAGCAGTAGGAGGGGGACGAGGAGGAAGAGTGTTTCCCTGTATAATTGTCTGGAAGAACCACTCTCTTCATCTATTCTCTCCAGCAACATCTTTGAATGAATGAATGGTCTGCCATTTTTGGGAGGGGGGCCCGACACCCATTCTGATATTTGTGGGGGGGGGGGAAACAAACGTACCAATACCTATATAGTGTTTTACAGCGGGGACATGAAAGGTCATTTTCCACATTGACATCTCATAAATTGCCTAAAGAACAATTACCCAATAACCATAAATGTTGATTATTGTGACAATAATAATAACATCATGAGAATTGCCACAAGTATTCAGAAACCCTTTTTTCATCCTATTTATTCAATAAGTTAACGGCAGAATTATCGTTCGATAGTAATTTAGTGGTATAAGGCATATATCGGCCAATAATATCTCTCCGGATGATAATCTCCTGCTATCTGACCTGTTCATGACCCTGCAATATATAGCCTTCATGCTTTTTAAAAAAGCCGACCGGTTTCCAAAATGGCCACCAGTAAGTGCTTCCCTTTAGTCAGAAGGAGCCGCTTCGCTGCTCTCTGCATCCCAGCACAGAGGGTGACAGACACAACCACAGAACAATCAGCCTCCCTGAACTATGACCATTCTAGTCAGAGCTCGGGAGCTCTTCCCTTCTTCTCCCCCCTCCCTCCTGGCCACATCTGAGGTGAAACATCCTGGATGGCTATTGGCAGAGAGACAGTGATGTGTGTGTGTGTGTGTGTTGCATTGCGATGGAGAACACCTCTCCAGTGATGAAGTGCTGTTCAGGTTTTGAAACATAGCCATAAAAAATGGACCAGTACACCAGACTGAATTCATTGCTTTCTAACCTTTGACCCCGGACTCCCGAGAAGCAACCCTAAATACAGTATACAGGGCTCATGTTTTCAAGAGTTATAGGGTTAGGGTTTAGCTATTCCCCTATGTATGCATTCATAAAGCCTTTATAACAGCTACATAACTGTGTTATAGGTCTGTCTGTTCTAGTCCTATATAAAGCACAGAGGGGACTAGTTACTGTCTGTTCTAGTCCTATATAAAGTACAGAGGGGACTAGTTACTGTCTGTTCTACTCCTATATAAAGCACAGAGGGGACTAGTTACTGTCTGTTCTAGTCCTATATAAAGCACAGAGGGGACTAGTTACTGTCTGTTCTAGTCCTATATAAAGCACAGAGGGGACTAGTTACTGTCTGTTCTACTCCTATATAAAGCACAGAGGGGACTAGTTACTGTCTGTTCTACTCCTATATAAAGCACAGAGGGGACTAGTTACTGTCTGTTCTAGTCCTATATAAAGCACAGAGGGGACTAGTTACTGTCTGTTCTAGTCCTATATAAAGCACAGAGGGGACTAGTTACTGTCTGTTCTAGTCCTATATAAAGCACAAACATTATGAACAATGGCATAAGCTAACTTTGTCTGCTAATAGATTGGTAGCTAGAGTCCCTGGGTTAAGGGGTTACAACTGACCTTGTCTGCGTTGTCTGCAGCCAGTAGGTTGGTAGCCAGGGTCTGTAGTTTGTGCGTGGCCATGTTCTTGAGCGCAGCCAGGCTGCGTCGTGTCATGGCCTGTTTCAGGTTGACCGCAGGGTGGCTTAGAGCGTCCACAGCGGCCGGCACCACCTCGTCACACGCATTCAGGATCTCTACAGCCGTGATGCCCATCACGCAACGGTCCAACGCACCTGAGAGAGGGGGGGGGGGGGGGGGGGGGGAGAGCGAGAGCGAGGGGGGGAGAGAGCGAGAGCGAGGGGGAGAGAGCAAATCACGACATTCAGATACCGTTCTGGTTGGGATCAACAGACTGGGATGATGGCTACTGGTATTAGCATATTTTTTTTTATACCACACTTCATACCATATTATTAAGTAAAATTGATTCCAACTGTCAACCTGATACAAAGACACTCCCAAATCTTCTCTATTAGGCACCTCTGTGTGTGTGTGGGTGAGTGAGTGTGTGTGAGGGGATAGAGACAGAGAGAAAATAGAGAGGATAGCGAGAGAGCAAGAGAATAGATCATTTTCTGGTCACTAGAGATATTGGTCACCATCTCCAAGACCAATGCCCTCCTGTAAAGTTCTGCCCAGATACTAAGCTCTCTCCCAACAAAACGTGTTGGAGCTAGCCAACAGTAGCATTGGAGCTAGCCAACAGTAGCATTGAAGCTAGCCAGCAGTACTATTGGAGCTAGCTAGCAGTCGTATTGGAGCTAGCAAGCGGTACAATTGGAGCTAGCTAGCGGTACTAATGGAGCTTGCTAGCAATACTATTGGAGCTAGCTAGCAATACTATTGGAGCTAGCTAGCAGTAGCATTGGAACTAGCTAGCAGTAGCATTGGCGCTAGCTAGCAGTAGCATTGGCGCTAGCTAGCAGTAGCATTGGCGCTAGCTAGCAGTAACATTTGAGCGTATCCAAACCTAGCTTTGGTGCTAGCTAGCAGTAGCAATAGAACGTATCCAAACCTAAAAACCCTGGATTACAGGCAATATTCACGCGGGGCTAAAGTCGAGAGCTACCGCTTATAATGAACGGGACACTGACATGGACTCGTACAAGAAAGCCCACTACGACCTCAAACACGCTAAAAGGACAATATAGGAGGAAGGTAGAATCCTATTACATCGGCTCTGACGAGATCACGCCATCATCAGGAACAGCATGAGCTTTACGCGCAAGGCACAGTGTTATATTCCTCGTATGTGTAGATCAAGGTGAGGAGACAGGTTAAAGAAGGATTTTTAGGCCTTGGGACAATTGAGATATGGATTGCGAACGTACACCATTTAGAGGGTGAACGGGCAAGACAAAATATTAAAATGCCTTTGAATGGGGTATAGTAGTAGGTGCCAGCTCAACAGTTCCCTGTTTATATCAAGAACGGTACGCCACCCAAAGGACATCCATCCAACTTGACACAACTGTGGGACGCATTGGAGTCAACATGGACCAGCATCCCTGTGGGACGCATTGGAGTCAACATGGACCAGCATCCCTGTGGGACGCATTGGAGTCAACATGGACCAGCATCCCTGTGGGACGCATTGGAGTCAACATGGACCAGCATCCCTGTGGGACGCATTGGAGTCAACATGGACCAGCATCCCTGTGGGACGCATTGGAGTCAACATGGACCAGCATCCCTGTGGAAAGCATTGGAGTCAACATGGACCAGCATCCCTGTGGGACGCATTGGAGTCAACATGGACCAGCATCCCTGTGGGACGCATTGGAGTCAACATGGACCAGCATCCCTGTGGAGAACTTTCGACACCTTGTAGAGTCCATGCCCCAATGAATTGAGGCTGTTCTGAGGAAAAATGGGGAGGTGTAACTCAACATTAGGAAGAATTATTTTTACCCTTTTCTCTCCCCAACTTCATGTAATCCAATAAGTAGTTACAGTCTTGCCCCATCGCTGAAACTTCCATACTGACTCGGGAGAGGCAAAGCGTCCTCTGAAACACGAGGAAGTTGTTTAAATGTATTGAACACTCAGTGTATACTCAGCGGTGTCAGAGAAACGCCTGAAAATTTTATATAAACGTTTAGCTCATTAAATGAGTTCACCAATCAGTGCGGATAGAGAAGGTAAGCTAGTTGTTTACACCAATCAGTGCGGATAGAGCAGGTAAGCTAGTTGTTTACACCAATCAGTGCGGATAGAGCAGGTAAGCTAGTTGTTTACACCAATCAGTGCGGATAGAGCAGGTAAGCTAGTTGTTTACACCAATCAGTGCGGATAGAGCAGGTAAGCTAGTTGTTTACACCAATCAGTGCAGATAGAGCAGGTAAGCTAGTTGTTTACACCAATCAGTGCGGATAGAGCAGGTAAGCTAGTTGTTTACACCAATCAGTGCGGATTGAGCAGGTAATCTAGTTGTTTACATGTGTTATGGACAGACAAGTGTAGCCTATGGAGCAAGATGCGACTGAAATGACATAATATTCCAGTTTTGTTCCCTGAACCGGTTTCAACCCTTGATTGCAATACATATCGTCGTGTCGACACTTAAGTATCAATATAATATTGTATTGTGAGCTCCCTTGGCAATTCCCAGCCCTGCAGGTCAATACTAGTCTCCAACATTCTGCATGTGAAACCAGTATGAATGCATCGGTTGTGAGAATGATGCCAGATGTATAATATCATGTTCTAGTCATTGTAAGTGGATTTGACGATGCTTCATCTTCTCCTTAAAGGGGAAATTCCACATACGTTCCAACTTCATATTCATGTTATGTTGGCAACCATGCTGTGTTGTCATGTTGAGTTGCTGTCTTAGGTCTCTCTTTATGTGGTGTTGATGTGTGTTTTTGTCCTATATTCTATATTAAATGTATTTATCTATTTTAATCCCTAGGCCCTCGTCCCAGCAGGAGGCCTTTTGCCTTTTGTTAGAACGTCATTGTACATAAGAAATGTGTTCTTAACTGACTTGCCTAGCTAAATTAATTTTGAAAATTTGATAACAAAATCTAAAATCAACATGTGAAAATGTCACGTTTCTATGTGTTGTAGTAAAAAAAAAGAAAAAAAGGTGGAAGATGAGTGTTTCCAATGACATCCACCAACTAGTCGGCCATTCCTACTCATAATAGGTTAAGACCACTTAATGCACACCAATGATGTCATTGGAAACACTCACCAACTAGTAGGCCATTCCTACTCATAATAGGTTAAGACCACTTAATGCACACCAATGATGTCATTGGAAACACTCACCAACTAGTAGGCCATTCCTACTCATAATAGGTTAAGACCACTTAATGCACACCAATGATGTCATTGGAAACACTCACCAACTAGTAGGCCATTCCTACTCATAATAGGTTAAGACCACTTAATGCACACCAATGATGTCATTGGAAACACTCACCAACTAGTAGGCCATTCCTACTCATAATAGGTTAAGACCACTTAATGCACACCAATGATGTCATTGGAAACACTCACCAACTAGTAGGCCATTCCTACTCATAATAGGTTAAGACCACTTAATGCACACCAATGATGTCATTGGAAACACTCACCAACTAGTAGGCCATTCCTACTCATAATAGGTTAAGACCACTTAATGCACACCAATGATGTCATTGGAAACACTCACCAACTAGTAGGCCATTCCTACTCATAATAGGTTAAGACCACTTAATGCACACCAATGATGTCATTGGAAACACTCACCAACTAGTAGGCCATTCCTACTCATAATAGGTTAAGACCACTTAATGCACACCAATGATGTCATTGGAAACACTCACCAACTAGTAGGCCATTCCTACTCATAATAGGTTAAGACCACTTAATGCACACCAATGATGTCATTGGAAACACTCACCAACTAGTAGGCCATTCCTACTCATAATAGGTTAAGACCACTTCATGCACACCAATGATGTCATTGGAAACACTCACCAACTAGTAGGCCATTCCTACTCATAATAGGTTAAGACCACTTCATGCACACCAATGATGTCATTGGAAACACTCACCAACTAGTAGGCCATTCCTACTCATAATAGGTTAAGACCACTTAATGCACACCAATGATGTCATTGGAAACAGTCCCATCTTTTCTTTTTACTACAAAACGAAACATTTTCACATATTATGTTGATGTTGGGAGGGTTGCTGGAGATGAATGAATGGTCAAATTTCCCTTTAAGAAAGTGCGTTCTATTCCATTAGAGCTGATGTGTGTGGGGGTGGGAACCCATAGAAGATAAATGATTTATCTCTATGGGAAAAAGCACTGAACAGAGGAGAGAGGAAATGTAGCTGTCCATCAGTAATATAATGACTCTATAAATGGAGAGGCTGTTTCCCTCACTCCTTCAGCTCCTATCAAGTGGTTCCAGACAAACCTCAGGGATCATTACTTAGGCTACCCCCTCCGCATGTCTAACACACATACAAACACACCTTACAGCCACGCCTCTTCTGTACCCCAGCCCTGTGAGTCGACGAGGCTTGCTACTGTCCTACTCAGCACAACGAGACATAACCAGCTTTAAGAGCAGACATAAACACACTAATGTGCCTCGCTAATGCAGTAACGGGCAGAGAGAGAGAGAGACTCCACATTTAGGGAGATGTTTTGTAAGTGCTCGACTTCCCTCCTACTCTCTCCTCACTCCCCCCACTTCCTCCTCAGCCATCATCTTAACTTCCATTGCTGTGAGAGGGAGTTTAAAAATCGGTCTAACGTTTTAAGAGAGTGCTGCGTTGCTTTACCAACGCTAAACATGCGGCTTCGTATATATGGGGGCAGGATGGAAGAAACGAATGCCTCAGACAATCTATTATTCAACCTGGGAAAGGGTGTGTGTTTGTGTGATCTTCACTGAGCAAAACATCGAAGTGAGGGGAAGAACACAAGGTTGGAGATACCCTGGTAGTTTTTAAGTCGGTCGTCGTCGGAAGGAGGGACAGAAGAGACTCGAGGTCTAATGGGTGACGAGCTTCTTCCTCCTCCCCCTCTTCCTCACATCGGCACACAGGGTCACACCACTGCTTATAAATATAATCATATTATATTATGCATTTGGTTTGCTAGATGGCAAGTTGGGAAGAACAAGCGTCTTTGGTTCCAGCAGAGACATTCAATGCCCTCCTGGATACCGATTCACGTTCCTTAATAAAAAATAATAAAAATGACTTCCTGTAATACTGGAGACCCCGGTATGGTACAGAAACAGAATGGACATAAGGACCCTACTGGTTTCTAGTAATCACCACACAGTGTTTGCATGCCAAATGGAGCCCTATTCCCTATGTAGTTCCCTATGGGCACTGGTAAAAAGTAGGGACCAGGGTGCCCCAGTAGGGACCGGGGTGCCACAGTAGGGACCGGGGTGCCACAGTAGGGAACGGGGTGCCACAGTAGGGACCGGGGTGCCACAGTAGGGAACGGGGTGCCACAGTAGGGAACGGGGTGCCACAGTAGGGAACGGGGTGCCACAGTAGGGAACGGGGTGCCACAGTAGGGAACGGGGTGCCACAGTAGGGAACGGGGTGCCACAGTAGGGAACGGGGTGCCACAGTAGGGAACGGGGTGCCACAGTAGGGAACGGGGTGCCACAGTAGGGAACGGGGTGCCACAGTAGGGAACAGGGTGCCACAGTAGGGAACAGGGTGCCACAGTAGGGAACAGGGTGCCACAGTAGGGAACAGGGTGCCACAGTAGGGAACAGGGTGCCACAGTAGGGAACAGGGTGCCACAGTAGGGAACAGGGTGCCACAGTAGGGAACAGGGTGCCACAGTAGGGAACAGGGTGCCACAGTAGGGAACAGGGTGCCACAGTAGGGAACAGGGTGCCACAGTAGGGAACAGGGTGCCCTTTGGGACACCACCAGTGAGAAAACAGGACTATTGTATTAAACCAATCTGCCCATGAGTGGTGTCTTATCTAACACCTCCACCAAGACAACGAATCAGCCTCTCGGCTCACTTAGTAACCTACTACATCTCAATGACTTTGGTTATTATTAAAACAACTATGCAGACAAGTTTTTGCCTGTTTTTAGATCTGTTGGAAAGATATCAGTTAGTCTGTGTGGATGGTTTGTTCTCTGACAAACCAATGGATAGTTCCAGAGTTCCTCAAGGTTCCGTTTTCAGACCTTTATTGTTTTCACAACATCATGCTACCTCTTGGTGATGTCATTCGGAAACACAATGACAACTTTCACTGCTGTGCAGACGACACACAGCTGTAAATTTCCATGAAACACGGTGAAGCCCCTAAATTGCCCGGAAGCCTGTGTTTCAGAAATAAAAGTGGATGGCGTCAAATGTTTTACTTTTACACTCGGACAAAACAGAGATGCTTGTTCTAGGTCCCAAGAAACAAAGAGATCTCCTGTTTGATCTGACAATGAATCTCAATTGGTTGTAGTCATTTCAAATAAAACTGTGAAGGACCTCGGGTGCTACTCTGGACCCTGATCTCTCTTTTGACGAACATATCAAGACTGTTTCATGGGCAGCTTTTTTCCATCTATGTAACATTGCAAAAATCTGAAACTTTCTGTCCGAAAATGACGCAGAAAAATATATCCATGCTTTTGTCACTTCTAGGTTAGACTACTGCAATGCTCTACTTTCCGGCTACCCGGATAAAGCACTAAATAAACTTCAGTTAGTGCTAAATACAGCTGCTAGAATCCTGACTAGAACCCCAAAATTTGATCATATTACTCCAGTGCTAGCCTCCCTACACTGGCTTCTTGTCAAGGGCTGATTTCAAGGTTTTACTGCTAACCTACAAAGCATTACATGGGCTTGCTCCTACCTATCTCTCTGATTTGGTCCTGCTGTACATACCTACACGTACGCTACGGTCACAAGATGCAGGCCTCCTAATTGTCCATAGAATTTCTAAGCAAACAGCTGGAGGCAGGGCTTTCTCCTATAGAGCTCCATTTTTATGGAACAGTCTGCCTACCAATGTCAGAGACGCAAACTCGGTCTCAACCTTTAAGTCTTTACTGAAGACTCATCTCTTCAGTGGGTCATATGATTGAGTGTCGTCTGGCCCAGGAGTGGGAAGGTGAACGGAAAGGCTCTGGAGCAACGAACCGCCCTTGCTGCCTCTGCCTGGCCAGTTCCACTCTCTCCACTGGGATTCTCTGCCTCTAACCCTATTACAGGGGCTGAGTCACTGGCTTACTGGTGCTCTTTCATGCCGTCCCTAGGAGGGGTGCGTCACTTGAGTGGGTTGAGTCGCTGACGTGATCTTCCTGTCTGGGTTGACGCCCCCTTGGGTTGTGCCGTGGCGGAGATCTTTGTGGGCTATACTCAGCCTTGTCTCAGGATGGTAAGTTGGTGGTTGAAGATGTCCCTCTAGTGGTGTGGGGCAAAGTGGGTGGGGTTATATCCTTCCTGTTTGGCCCTGTCCGGGGGTATCATCAGATGGAGCCACAGTGTCTCCTGACCCCTCCTGTCTCAGCCTCCAGTATTTATGCTGCAGTAGTTTGTGTCAGGGGGCTAGGGTCAGTTTGTTATATCTGGAGTACTTCTCCTGTCTTATCCGGTGTCCTGTGTGAATTTAAGTATGCTCTCTCTAATTCTGTCTCTCGGAGGACCTGAGCCCTAGGACCATAACTCAGGACTACCTGGCATGATGACTCCTTGCTGTCTCCAGTCCACCTGGCCGTGCTGCTGCTCCAGCTTCAATAATTATTAGACCACGCTGGTCATTTATGAATATTTGAACATCTTGGCCATGTTCTGTTATAATCTCCACCCGGCACAGCCAGAAGAGGACTGGCCACCCCTCATAGCCTGGTTCCTCTAGGTTTCTTCCTAGGTTTTGGCTTTTCTAGGGAGTTTTTCCCAACCACTGTGCTTCTACACCTACATTGCTTGCTGTTTGAGGTTTTAGGCTGGGTTTCTGTACAGAACTTTGAGATATCAGCTGATGTATGAAGGGCTATATAAATACATTTGATTTGATTTACATGTCCTTGTATTTATTTCACTTTCCCAGCTAGCGAATGTAAATACACCGTACTGAATGACTGTAGCGGGTCACTATCGTGTTAGTTCTATTATCTACGTTGACTATGAAGTTAACTAATTCGTTAACGAGGTAGGCTGTGTGTAGCAGTTAGCGGTTATGATATGAAGATTTGGCATGGAAATATTATTTTTATTTTTTTGCATTTACTCCTGACCTGTTGCACCCTCTACAACCACTGATTATTATATGACCCTGTTGGTCATCTATGAACATTTTAACATCTTGAAGAACGATCTAACCATAATGGCCATGTACTCTTATAAATGCAGACAGAACAAACAAAGTCTCCAGCAAAAAAATGGTACACGGTTGCAGAAAAAGCATTTACAAAGTGTAATCAAGCTTGATGTCATTCAGCACCGTTCCATTAGCAGACTACAGAGAATATTGTTGGATTACAAACAGATATTTCATTACAGAAGTTCATAGGCTACCAGAGTGCCGGGGCGGCAGGGTAGCCTAGTGGTCAGAGTGCCGGGGCGGTAGGGTAGCCTAGTGGTTAGAGTGTAGAGGCGGCAGGGTAGCCTAGTGGTTAGAGCGTTGGACTAGTAACCGGAAGGTTGCAAGTTCAAATCCCCGAGCTGACAAGGTACAAATCTGTCGTTCTGCCCCTGAACAGGCAGCTTAATTCACAGTTCCGTCATTGAAAATAAGAATTTGTTCTTAACTGACTTGCCTGGTTAAATAAAGGTTAAATAAAATAAAGACAAAAAATAAGAAAATAGACACCAACAAAACTCCCATTAATCATGTTTACAATGAAATAAACCCTCTGCCATGTAACACATCATTCTATTTTAATAGCGCGTGTGTGTGTGTGGCACGCGCGCGCGAGTCTCTTTTGTGTGTGTGTGTGTGTGTGTGTGTGTGTGTCTCTCACCTGTGTCCATCTGCCACACATACACTGAGCCATCAGAGCAGCCCACCACCAGGTAGTCATCACAGGGCCGCCACTTGATGGCCTGGATGGGGAAGAGGTGTCGAGACGCCAGCATGATGCACTTCCTCTCCCGCAGGCTGAGCAGACCCACGGAGTGGTCACTGGCCACAGAGCACACACAGTGCTGAACACGATTCTGTCGGGGGGCCAGAGAGAAGAGAGAGCGCAAATTATCAAGATCCAGAAAAAAGCTGTTCAATTCTACAACCACCTAAAAGAAAGTGATTCCCAAACCTCCCATAACAAAGACATTTCCTACAGAGAGATTAACCTGTAGAGAGTCCCCTAAGCAAGCTGGTCCTGTGGCTCTGTTCAAACACAAACACACCCCACAGAGCACCAGGACATCAGCACAATTAGACCAAACCAAATCATGAGAAAACAAAAATAATTATTTCGCACATTGGAAAAACAGAGCAAACTAGAATGCTATTTGGCCCTAAACAGAGAGAACGCAGTGGCAGAATACCTGACCACTGTGACTGACCCAAAATTAAGGAAAGCTTCGACTATGTACAGACTCAGTGAGCATAGCCTTGCTATTGAGAAAGGCCGCCGTAGGCAGACATGGCTCTCAAGAGAAGACAGGCTATGTGCTCACTGCGCACAAAATGAGGTGGAAACTGAGCTGCACTATATACAACATTGTATATAGACAGACATATGACATTTGAAATTTCTTTATTCTTTTGGAACTTCTGTGATGTTTCCTGTTCATTTTTATTGTTTATTTCACTTCTGTATATTATCTACCTCACTTGCTTTGGCAATGTTAACTTATGTTTCCCAAGCCAATAACGCACATTGAATTGAGAGAGAGAGTTACAGAGTGGTCACACAGCTGAACCAAAGGCTGTTGATGGCAGAGAGGTGTCGGACAGTCATCAGGCCCAGACCAGAGAGGTGTCGGACAGTCATCAGGCCCAGACCAGAGTCAGGTTGTGGTATCAAGGGAAGACAAACATTTGTGTAAATGTCAAATATGTTGTTTCTTTGTGGAAAAAAGAGACGGATAAACACCAACATAATTCAGCAAAAAAAAATACTGAGCATAAAAAAGGTATTGTTGCAGACGATGGACAAGAACAGCATACGTCATGACATTTAGAAAGGCTGAATGAATGAATAGGTGAAACACTACTGTCTGACCCTTCAATGGTGTCAATGACAATAGAACGGAACACAAACTCCATCTCCATGGTTACAACAATGAAACGACCTGCTCCATTTGGATTAGTAATGTCATTAACCAATGATCTAAGAGCAAGGCCCCTTTCTCCCCATTTCAACTGGACAGGAGGACCTTTAAATGACTGACATTTCAGGGTAGTGGAGTTGTTGCCGGGGAGAAAAACTTGACAAGGTTTTAATTAAGTCAACCGGCAAAAGTTAACTGATGAGAAGGAGGCTGCTCAGGGCCTCCTAAGAGTGAATCACCAGCCACCGCTGCCGTCACACACACAGCTGAGTCAGGAAGAGAAATGGAGCTGCTGTCCGCTTTAGGGCAGACCGCCAGAGTCCCCCCCACAGAGGCAGACCGCCAGAGTCCCCCCCACAGAGGCAGACCGCCAGAGTCCCCCCCACAGAGGCAGACCGCCAGAGTCTTGAAATCGCCATTTTTGGACACAATATTTTTTTTTTTACACCTTTATTTTACCTTTATTTAACACGGCAAGTCAGTTGAGAACATAATCTTATTTTCAATGACGGCCTAGGAACGGTGGGTTAACTGCCTCGTTCAGGGGCAGAATGACAGATTTTCACCTTGTCAGCTCGGGGTTACAATCTTGCAACCTTACGGTTAACTAGTCCAACGCAATAACGACCTGCCTCTCTCTCGTTGCAGGAGACTGCATGTTACGCGATTGCAGTTAGCCAAGGTAAGCTAGCATTAAACTTATAAAAAACAATCAATCATAATCACTAGTTAACTACACATGGTTGATGATATTACTAGATATTATCTAGCGTGTCAGTATAATCTGACTGAGCATACATGCATACAAGTATCTAAGTATCTGACTGAGCGGTGATAGGCAGAAGCAGACGTGTAAACATTCATTCAAACAGCACTTTCGTGCGTTTTGCCAGCAGTTCTTCGTTGTGCGTCAAGCATTGCGCTGTTTATGACTTCAAGCATATCAACTCTCGAGATAGGCTGGTGTAACCGATGTGAAATGGCTAGATAGTTAGTGTGCGCTAATAGCGTTTCAAACGTCACTCGCTCACTCTGAGCCTTGGAGTGGTTGTTTCCCTTGCTCTACATGGGTAACGCTGCTTCGGGGGTGGCCGTTGTCGTTGTGTTCCTGGTTCGAGCCCAGGGAGGAGCGAGGAGTGGGAAGGAAGCTATACTGTTACACTGCCAATACTAAAGTGCCTATAAGAACATCCAATAGTCAAAGGTTAATGAAATACAAATGGTAGAGGGAAATAGTCCTATAATTCCTATAATAACTACAACCTAAACCTTCTTACCTGGGAATATTGAAGACTGATGTTAAAAGGAACCACCAGCTTTCATGTTCTCATGTTCTGAGCAAGGAACAAAAACGTTAGCTTTCTTACCTAGCACATATTGCACTTTTACTTTCTTCTCCAACACTTTATTTTTGCATTATTTAAACCAAATTGAACATGTTTCATTATTTATTTGAGGCTAAATTGATTGTGATGTATTATATTAAGTTAAAATAAGTGTAATTTACTTTATAATAAGTGTAATAATTGTCATTATTAATAAAAATAAAAAAATAAATAGAAATTGGTCGATTAATCAGCTTTTTTGGTCCTCCAATAAATTGGCATTGAAAAATCATAATCGGTTGACCTCTAATGCTTAGTCTCCTCATGTACTCCCTGTTCACCCACAACTGCGTGGACAAACACGACTCCAATACCATCATTGAGTTCGCAGACGACAACAATGGAAGGCCTGATTACCAACAACGATGAGACATCCTATTGGGAGGAGGTCAGGCAAGGACAACAACAACAACCTCTCCCTCTCCGGCAAGACAAAGGAGCTGATTGTGGACTACAGGAAAAGGTGGGCCGAACAGGCTCCGATTAACATCGACGGGGCTGTGTTGGAGTGGGTCGGGAGTTTCAAGTTCCTTGGTGTCCACATCACCAACAAACTATCATGGTCCAAACACACCAACCCCCTCAGGAGACAGAAAAGATTTGGCACGGGCCCTCAGCTCCTCAAAAAGTCATACAGAAACTTGACTGGCGACATCCCTGCTTGGTATGGCAACTGCTTGGCATTTGACGACAATCAAAATGGCTATCCAGACTACCTGCAATTATCCATTGTTGCATTAACTATTTTGCACTGACTCTTCACACACACGCTACTGCTGCTACTACTGTCTTTCCTGTTGCCAAGTCACTTTACCCCCAACTACATGAACATATCTACCTCAATTACCTCCAACCCCTACACACCAACTTGGTACTGGTACTCCCTGTATATAGCCATGTTATTGTCTACTTCCTGTATATAGCCATGTTATTGTCTACCTCCTGTATATAGCCATGTTATTGTCTACTTCCTGTATATAGCCATGTTATTGTCTACTTCCTGTATATAGCCATGTTATTGTCTACTTCCTGTATATAGCCATGGTGTTGTCTACTTCCTGTATATAGCCATGTTGTTTTCTACTTCCTGTATATAGCCATGTTGTTTTCTACTTCCTGTATATAGCCATGTTGTTGTCTACTTCCTGTATATAGCCATGTTATTGTCTACTTCCTGTATATAGCCATGTTATTGTCTACTTCCTGTATATAGCCATGTTATTGTCTACTTCCTGTATATAGCCATGTTGTTTTCTACTTCCTGTATATAGCCATGTTGTTTCCTACTTCCTGTATATAGCCATGTTGTTTTCTACTTCCTGTATATAACCATGTTATTTCCTACTTCCTGTATATAACCCTGTCATTGTCTATTGTACCTTGTCTTTAACTCTGCATTGTTTGAAAAGGACCCGTAAGTAATCATTTCACTATTATTCTACACCTGTTGTCTACAAAGCAGAGGGAGAGACAGAGGGGGGTAGGGAGGGAGGTAGGGAGGGAGAGACGGAGGGAGACGGAGGGAGGTAGGGAGGGAGAGACAGAGGGAGAGACGGAGGGAGGTAGGGAGGGAGAGACGGAGGGAGGTAGGGAGGGAGAGACGGAGGGAGGTAGGGAGGGAGAGACGGAGGGAGGGAGAGACGGAGGGAGGTAGGGAGGGAGAGACGGAGGGAGGTAGGGAGGGAGAGACGGAGGGAGAGACGGAGGGAGGTAGGGAGGGAGAGACGGAGGGAGGTAGGGAGGGAGAGACGGAGGGAGGTAGGGAGGGAGAGACGGAGGGAGGTAGGGAGGGAGAGACGGAGGGAGGTAGGGAGGGAGAGACGGAGGGAGGTAGGGAGGGAGAGACGGAGGGAGGTAGGGAGGGAGAGACGGAGGGAGGTAGGGAGGGAGAGACGGAGGGAGGTAGGGAGGGAGAGACGGAGGGAGAGACGGAGGGAGGTAGGGAGGGAGAGACGGAGGGAGGTAGGGAGGGAGAGACGGAGGGAGGTAGGGAGGGAGAGACGGAGGGAGGTAGGGAGGGAGAGACGGAGGGAGGTAGGGAGGGAGAGACGGAGGGAGGTAGGGAGGGAGAGACGGAGGGAGGTAGGGAGAGACGGAGGGAGGTAGGGAGAGACGGAGGGAGGTAGGGAGAGACGGAGGGAGGTAGGGAGAGACGGAGGGAGGTAGGGAGAGACGGAGGGAGGTAGGGAGAGACGGAGGGAGGTAGGGAGAGACGGAGGGAGGTAGGGAGAGACGGAGGGAGGTAGGGAGAGACGGAGGGAGGTAGGGAGAGACGGAGGGAGGTAGGGAGAGACGGAGGGGGGTAGGGAGAGACGGAGGGAGGGAGAGACAGAGGGAGGTAGGGAGAGACGGAGGGAGGTAGGGAGAGACGGAGGGAGGTAGGGAGAGACGGAGGGAGGTAGGGAGAGACGGAGGGAGGTAGGGAGAGACGGAGGGGGGTAGGGAGAGACGGAGGGGGGTAGGGAGAGACGGAGGGAGGGAGAGACAGAGGGAGGGAGAGACAGAGGGAGGTAGGGAGGAAGAGACAGAGGGAGAGACGGAGGGGGGTAGGGAGGGAGAGACGGAGGGAGGTAGGGAGGGAGAGACGGAGGGAGGTAGGGAGGGAGAGACGGAGGGAGGTAGGGAGGGAGAGACGGAGGGAGGTAGGGAGGGAGAGACGGAGGGAGGTAGGGAGGGAGAGACGGAGGGAGGTAGGGAGGGAGAGACGGAGGGAGGTAGGGATAGGAACTGAAAGCAGACTAAATGGTGATGAGCGCTGACAGGCAATGTTCTGAGTGTTGATGTAGTGGCATAGGAAACCTTGACCATGAGAGATGAGAGGGGGTGAGGAGGGAAGGAGAGATGAGGGGGATGTCGGGAATACAAGGACACATCAATCTTCATCACAGTCGTCCCTCCTGCCTCCACCGGCTGCTGCCGCAGCTGCAGGGCAATTACCCATCCACCCAACACCACCCCACCCGACAAGGCTAGAGAGCCTGACCGATTTATCGGTGGACCGATATTATCCTTTTACCCACGTATTTGTATCAGCTTTTTCAATCCACCGAACAAGGACCGATTTAAGACGCAGAGAAAACGCTTGAGGAAACTAGCCGTTCTTCATAGAATAGACTTTATTTGTCCTGGAGAGGTAAGCCTGGAGAGCCATCTTGCCTTGGCACTCTACAGCAAGACTGGACACAATCAGCCAACGCCCCTATACAGCATTGATGTATGGGCTGTTATTTGTCAGGCACTGGTCCAAATTCAAGATTCACCACCCACATCTATCCAGCTAACTAGCTGTGTGAGTGTACCTGATGCCAATCACCGCGGGTGAGTGCATTACGGAATCTTTGCGACATCGCTACACTAAACCTTAACCAACTCGCCCCTCGGGTAACTCGAAACCTCGGGTAACTCGAAACCTCGGGTAACTCGAAACCTCGGGTAACTCGAAACCTCGGGTAACTCGAAACCTCGGGTAACTCGAAACCTCGGGTAACTCGAAACCTCGGGTAACTCGAAACCTCGGGTAACTCGAAACCTCGGGTAACTCGAACACAGCTAAAACACCAATACATTGAAAAAATGTCTTCAGGGGAAAGTTTATTCCTGGAATGAGCGCAGTTTATTCTCCTTTCACCAGACTAAATATTATGTGGTGCTTAAATGAATGTTCTTTCCTCAAATGTAGGAAATTAGATTTTTCAGCATCTTAGTAGGCAGTATTAAACACAATCTATGAAGATTTTAATTTTAATTGTTTAAATGTTTTATTACAGCTATAAAATTGGACCTATCGGTAGAGACCGTATATTGGTTATCAGTGAAGATTTCCGCTTTAAAATCAGAATCAGATACAAAAATCACATATCAGTCGGGTGCCACACCTCAGCAGGGGCCTGGGTTATACTGTATCCAGCTAACACACACCTCACCAGGGTTATACTGAATCCCGCTATCACACACCTCACCAGGGTTATACTGAATCCCGCTAACACACACCTCACCAGGGTTATACTGTATCCAACACACACACACACACACCACCAGGGTTATATTATATCCAGCTAACACACACACACACACACACACACACACACACACACACACACACCTCACCAGGGTTATATTATATCCAGCTAACACACACACACACCAGGGTTATATTATATCCAGCTAACACACACACCTCACCAGGGTTATACTGTATCCAGCTATCTCACACACACACACACACCTCACCAGGGTTATACTGTATCCAACACACACACACCTCACCAGGGTTATACTGTATCCAGCTCACACACACCTCACCAGGGTTATACTGTATCCAGCTCACACACACACACCTCACCAGGGTTATACTGTATCCAGCTCACACACACACACCTCACCAGGGTTTTACTGTATCCAACACACACACACCTCACCAGGGTTATATTATATCCAGCTAACACACACACACACACACCTCACCAGGGTTATATTATATCCAGCTAACACACACACACCTCACCAGGGTTATATTATATCCAGCTGACACACACACACACACACACACACACACACCTCACCAGGGTTATACTGTATCCAGCTATCACACACACACACACCTCACCAGGGTCACACTGTCTCCAACTAACACACACACCTCACCAGGATTATACTGTATCCAGCTAACACACACCTCACCAGGTTTATACTGTATCCAGCTAACACACACCTCACCAGGGTCACACTGTATCCAACTAACACACCTCACATCCAGCTAGCACACGTCAAGGCCATTGTACTGTACAAGGACTAGAGTCTGTATCCAGGGCTAAGAGCAGGGGATAGACAGACAGTGGGAAGTGTATGGGTGAAATACAGAGAGCCTTTAACAACTCAGGAGAAGACTGCTGCTCAGGGTCATGTTTATCAACCAATCAGCTTGGATGTACTAAGGAGGACGAGGAGGAGGAGCCAGACAGGCACAGGTAACTCCCCAACAGGGATTATGGATCCCTCCATCCCGCCAGCCTCGCTCTCTCTCTCTCACGTTATCAATGAAATGTCCCGCTCCTTAAGTATCGACGTGCTTTAAAGCAGCTGCATAACTAAACAGGTCATTAAGAGCAGAAGAGACACCTTTACTTACAGTGTGGACCAGTCTCATGTAATGGACACCAAGTTGGTACCTGTCATTCAGACAGACACAGACAGGATAGAAGGAGAATTACAAGGCTGCTTGAGGGTGGGGTAGATGGATGGAGGCTGTGTGGGTGTCTGTGCATGTTTGCGTGTGTGTGTGTGTGTGTGTGTGTGTGTGTGACAGGCCTCTCCACTTTTCTTAAGAAGAAGCAGGAGGCATCATTGAGTGAGATCAGAGGGCAGGACTAGAATCAACGATCACTCTGAGGCCTCACCTCTCGACGCTGGAAAATCCACTAGTCTTTTTTTAATAAATCATTTAAAAAAGGGATAACAGTCCCACCCACAAGAAAATAGACTGATGAAAGAGTGAGGGCTTTGGATGAGAAATCAAAAACTAATTCCCTTCACTTCTACATGTGTGAACAGTACTCACGCTGCAGTTCTCAGGCGGGACCAGGATCTGTGTGATCTCTCCCCCGTGGACACAAAAGACGTGCTTCATCTCCCCAGTGAAGATGTCCCAGACGATGACGCTGAAGTCCACACCGCCGGAGACCAGGGAGCGCTGGTCGTAGCGAGGGGACACCTGGTGGGGGTACAGCAGGCACGTCACTTTGTTACGGTGACCCCGCAGGGTGCGGTGAGGGGGCCAACCTGGGAACGAGAGAAGACTCTTTTTTTATAATGTTGTACATGCTCTTATCCAGAGATACAATCTGTGGTAAAACAATCACCCCCCCACCCCCCATCTAATACTGTAGACCCTGATGAAACAAACCTTAGGAACCACAAGATATATGGGCTGCAGGATACGACTACAGGCTATTGATTATTTGAGAAAGTGGCAAATAAAATAGATTGCGCTCTGTTCCTCGCCTCAGGCTGCACAAACTGTTCTCTCAGCAAGTGATCATATTTTCACCCATCAATCAGACTATCCTCAATTGAATCTAGTCTTACCGAATATGTAAAGATGAGTTTTGATTTGAGAAAGGCCTATTATTAAACGGGCAGGAACCAGGGGAGGGGAAGGAACACATGTTATGTGTATGCACTGGAATAGAGAATGGAGACCACTTCCCCTCGGGGAATGTTTTGTAACTCCTATTGGGTAGGTTTACTCTGGTCATTTTGGCTGCGCGACAAGTGATATTAAACCCAAACTCCGTATGCCATGGACTCTCCAACCGTGTTTCTGCAGCGACCCAGTGAATCGTTTGGGAAACCAAGTTAAATCTGTTTGGGAACAACAGTGAAAATGCCTTTCACAAGAAAACACATTTCATTAAAAACTTTTGACAGCCCCTCTCTCTCTCTCCACGCGCTGGAGAAAGCAGTGAGATGAGATGGAAACGCTCAGTGATCATCTCATGTGCCAGACTATTAATAACTATGAATATATAAACAAAAAAGCCCCTATTACCAGGCTATTCAAATTCACTATAATTGTAGGCAAATCATAACGTTTAATTTAGGCTAGACCAAATCATAACGTTTAATTTAGGCTAGACCAAATCATAACGTTTAATTTAGGCTAGACCAATTGACGTAGCAAAGATACCTTAAAACCACGAACACACGTTTCCGTCAGCTGTTTACCATGTATTGTATAAGGCCACAATCATTATTTTAAAAATCAGGATTTTTTTTGGGGGGGGGGGGGGCTTGGCCTCATAGACCTATATATATATATATATATATATATATATAGGTCTATGTTTATGCATAAACACATCCCCTTAGAAAGCACTGTCCATTTCATTGTGTTTGGTTTCGAAACAACCACCACCACAAACCCAAGTTTTCACACTCAGTTTCAACCACAGTGAGGTGACTTAAACACACACCGTTTTGATGACTGTTTGATGTGATTTCTGAATGCATTTGCATTCGACAATAGAGCCCCAGGCCAATAGGACCTGATGGAGGGACAATAGAGCCCTGAGTACCAGGCCATTAGTGACCTGATGGAGGGACAATAGAGCCCTGAGTACCAGGCCATTAGTGACCTGATGGAGGGACAATAGAGCCCTGAGTACCAGGCCAATAGGACCTGATGGAGGGACAATAGAGCCCTGAGTACCAGGCCAATAGTGACCTGATGGAGGGACAATAGAGCCCTGAGTACCAGGCCAATAGGACCTGATGGAGGGACAATAGAGCCCTGAGTACCAGGCCAATAGGACCTGATGGAGGGACAATAGAGCCCTGAGTACCAGGCCAATAGTGACCTGATGGAGGGACAATAGAGCCCTGAGTACCAGGCCAATAGGACCTGATGGAGGGACAATAGAGCCCTGAGTACCAGGCCAATAGGACCTGATGGAGGGACAATAGAGCCCTGAGTACCAGGCCAATAGTGACCTGATGGAGGGACAATAGAGCCCTGAGTACCAGGCCATTAGGACCTGATGGAGGGACAATAGAGCCCTGAGTACCAGGCCATTAGGACCTGATGGAGGGACAATAGAGCCCTGAGTACCAGGCCAATAGTGATCTGATGGAGGGACAATAGAGCCCTGAGTACCAGGCCATTAGTGACCTGATGGAGGGACAATAGAGCCCCGAGTACCAGGCCATTAGGACCTGATGGAGGGACAATGGAGCCCTGAGTACCAGACCATTAGGCCCTGATGGAGGGACAATAGAGCCCTGAGTACCAGGCCATTAGGACCTGATGGAGGGACAATAGAGCCCTGAGTACCAGGCCATTAGGACCTGATGGAGGGACAATAGAGCCCTGAGTACCAGGCCAATAGTGACCTGATGGAGGGACAATAGAGCCCTGAGTACCAGGCCAATAGTGACCTGATGGAGGGACAATAGAGCCCTGAGTACCAGGCCAATAGTGACCTGATGGAGGGACAATAGAGCCCTGAGTACCAGGCCAATAGTGACCTGATGGAGGGACAATAGAGCCCCGAGTACCAGGCCAATAGTGACCTGATGGAGGGACAATAGAGCCCCGAGTACCAGGCCAATAGTGACCTGATGGAGGGACAATAGAGCCCCGAGTACCAGGCCATTAGGACCTGATGGAGGGACAATGGAGCCCTGAGTACCAGACCATTAGGACCTGATGGAGGGACAATAGAGCCCTGAGTACCAGGCCATTAGGACCTGATGGAGGGACAATAGAGCCCTGAGTACCAGGCCATTAGGACCTGATGGAGGGACAATAGAGCCCTGAGTACCAGGCCATTAGGACCTGATGGAGGGACAATAGAGCCCTGAGTACCAGGCCATTAGGACCTGATGGAGGGACAATAGAGCCCCGAGTACCAGGCCATTAGGACCTGATGGAGGGACAATGGAGCCCTGAGTACCAGACCATTAGGACCTGATGGAGGGACAATAGAGCCCTGAGTACCAGGCCATTCGGACCTGATGGAGGGACAATAGAGCCCTGAGTAGCAGGCCATTATTAGGACATGATAAGGGACAATAGAGCCCTGAGTACCAGACCATTAGGACCTGATGGAGGGACAATAGAGCCCTGAGTACCAGGCCATTAAGACCTGATGGTTGTTTAACAAGCTGGGCACTACTAACACATGTGATTAAAAGGAGGTTACCATGACTCAACGGTCACGTGGAATTTGTCTGCGGTCATGACTCATGACTGCCGGTGTTGCGGTAATACAGCCGCCGCAACAGTCTTAGGTATCACCTTTGCTTTTTCCCCTTTCCCACCCCCACTCTCCCCTGACCTCACCCACACTCTCCCCTGAGCCCCTGACCTCACTCACACTCTCCCCCGACCTCACTCACACTCTCCCCCGACCCGACCCACACTCTCCCCCGACCCGACCCACACTCTCCCCCGACCCGACCCACACTCTCCCCCGACCCGACCCACACTCTCCCCCGACCCGACCCACACTCTCCCCCGACCCGACCCACACTCTCCCCCGACCCGACCCACACTCTCCCCCGACCCGACCCACACTCTCCCCCGACCCGACCCACACTCTCCCCCGACCCGACCCACACTCTCCCCCGACCCGACCCACACTCTCCCCCGACCCGACCCACACTCTCCCCTGACCCCCTCCCTCACCTCTCCGCAGCATGTGTTCTCCTTGCAGCAGCTGTACGATGGCGGTCTGTGTGGCGGGGACCAGGATGATGCTTCCGTCCTCTCTGCCACACACCAGCCTGCCCTGGGAGGGGATGTAGACGCTGGCCGTCACCTTGATGGGCTCCTCCGACCCGGGCGTCACACTCAGCTGGTCTATGATGCCCGCCGACAGGGGAGCAAGCTTGTCAAAGGCCTCCTGGAGGGAGATGGTGGAGGACACTTGGAGCTCTGAGGGACAGGGGAAGTAGATAACAACAGTATTAACTACGTACAGACCCAAAACAGACATCTATCCAACCTGACTTACACCAGACAAGGGCCTTTGCTTAGTGCCATTGCAAAGTCATGAAGATGAATCATGAAGAATGTACTTCACATGCACTGGAATGATTTCACTAGCTGATGGCATAAAAGCCATCTAATTCTCACCCACAGCGTCAATACAGACTTGGGACACTAACGCCACCTAGTGGACTAAATGGTACCTGCTGCGGTGGAGAGGGGCTGCAGGGGCGAGGTGTCTGGGATGCTCCAGAGGGTGAGGCGTCCGGCTGAATCTCCCTGGACCAGCAGCTTGTGGAAGGGCTCCCGACGGCCGTAGAAGAACCGTGTCACCGGGGGACAGATGAGGAGCTGGAACACGGAACATTAGAAGATGAAAATAGTGTTCTAGAATGTGAACACTAGTATTATGTCTGTATATCTCTGCGTTCAGGGCCATGTCTACGGCAGGACTTTACCGTCTCTGGCAAAGCACAGTACCGTGTGACATACATACAGGAGACACCTACACCATCCTATATCCATGCCAAAACCATGATTTGTGCGGTGTGATAAATGGTCTAGTCTTAACGATAATTATTTCATAACAACTACAGGGATTGTATTGAAGGATAGTAAATGGTGAGAATGAAAGCAGGACAGCATAACTGTAGTCTTGTTGTACCATGGATCTAAAAACTCCAGAATATTATATTCTGCTCTGTACAAGAAGGGGAAGCCGGCCTTGCAGGGGACATGATCTCATGCCATGGGAGCATTGGGATGTGCTGTTATTAACGTTTAGCACTAGAAAACACCACTGTGATATAAAAAGGATGCCAAGCTAGAAGAACTGACCGCTTACTCAACTACCAACAGGGTTACCTACAGTACAACACATGCATTGATTCCCCCCCTCCTCCATACAAAAAATATCCCCTAACTCAGTTCTCTGGACAGCAAGGCACTGAATCATCAGGATACAAACCAGCTAGCTAGACACAATAAATTGTTGAGGCAGAACACTGGTGCCATGAACAACATATGAGACTTGGGATCTGTTTTTATTTGTCTACCTAACAGATCTAGCAGGACTGAATATCCATAGTTATGCATGTTGGTTAATGGTCCTTCATTAACTGACCCTTTGCCTAATAAAAGTAATTGCACCCTGGTCTAGTAGGGCACTACGTAGGGAATAGGGCTCTGGTCAGAAGTAGGGCACTACGTAGGGAATATGGTTCTGGTCAGAAGTAGGGCACTATGTAGGGAAGTGTGCCATTTGGGACGCAAACTTTGATCTTTCATTTGACCCATTTACACAGCTATAATTGTGTTCCTGACTGCAGTAGAAAAAAGGCACAGTGGTAACCAACCTAACGACAACCTAACGACCTGGCAACCTGCCCGCTGACCCCATTTCCAGGAAGTCCTAGTTAATGTGATCGTCACGGTAACAGAAAAAGATGGGATGGAACCGGATCCCTGTAATGTCTAATGGAGGAGACACTCTGTGGCCAGGTTGTCAGGCACCTAAAATGAGGTTGCTAGATGTTGAGGTAGATGCTCAGACTACAGTCGATTGACTTGACACTGTCTGAGAGACAAAACAAGGTAGTTAAATGAAAGACTTGGTCAAAAATAACTAAAATAAAATGTCCATCAGAAGTTTACATGGAAATCAGCAGACTGAACAATAAAAGTAGCATGTATGAAATTCCATACTGTTTACCATATGTCAAATCTGTACGTTGACAGGCTTATACAGAAGTCGGATCTTAATTTGACCTCGTTCGTCGCAGGAGGAAAATAATAAATCCTGCAGCAGGAAAGTTAGAATATCAGAAGAATATATTTAGAATGGCCACCAGGTGGCAGCATGAAGCGATGTTTGTATACCATGCAGTACTAAACTCAGCAAAAAAGAAACATCCCTTTTCAGGACCCTTTCTTTCAAAGATAATTCGTAAAAATCAAAATAAGTTCAGACTCTTCATTGTAAAGGGTTTAAAACACTTTCCTATGCTTGTTCAATGAACCATAAACAATTAATGAACATGCACCTGTGGAACAGTCGTTAAGACACTAACAGCTTACAGACGGTTAGCAATTAAGGTCACAGTTATGAAAACTTAGGACACTGAAGAGGCCTTTCTACTGACCATGAAAAAAAAAAAAAAAAAAAAATCTGCTCATCTGCGTGAACGTGCCTTAGGCATGCTGCAAGGAGGCATGAGGACTGCAGGTGTGGCCAGGGCAAGAAATTGCAATGTCCGTACTGTGAGACGCCTAAGACAGCGCTACAAGGAGAAAGGATGGACAGCTGATCGTCCTCGCAGTGGCAGACCACGTGTAACAACACCTGCACAGGATCGGTACATCCAAACATCCCACCTGTGGGACAGGTACAGGATGGCAGTAATAACTGCCCGAGTTATACCAGGAACGCACAATCCCTCCATCAGTGCTCAGACTGTCCGCAATAGGCTGAGAGAGGCTGGACTGAGGGCTTCTAAGCCTGTTGTAAGGCAGGTCCTCACCAGACATCACCGGCAACAATGTCGCCTACGGGCACAAACCCACCGTCGCTGGACCAGACAGGACTGGCAAAACGTGCTCTTCACTGACGAGTCGCGGTTTTGTCTCACCAGGGGTGATGGGCGGATTTGCGTTTATAGGCAAAGGAATAGCGTTACACCGAGGCCTGTACTCTGGAGCGGATCGATTTGGAGGTGGAGGGTCCGTCATGGTCTGGGGCGGTGTGTCACAGCACCGTGCTTCTACACCTGCATTGCTTGCTGTTTGGGGTTTTAGGCTGGGTTTCTGTACAGCACTTTGAGATATCGGCTGATGTACGAAGGGCTATATAAATACATTTGATTTGATCATCGGACTGAGCTTGTTGTCATTGCAGGCAATTTCAACGCTGTGCGTTACAGGGAAGACATCCTCCTCCCTCATGTGGTACCTTTCCTGCTGGCTCATCCTGACATGACCCTCCAGCATGACAATGCCACCAGCCATACTGCTCGTTCTGTGTGTGTTTTCGTACAAGACAGGAATGTCAGTGTTCTGCAGTGACCAGAGAAGAACACGGATCTCAATCCCATTGAGCACATCTGGGACCTGTTGGATCGGAGGGTGAGGGCTAGGGCCATTCCCCCCAGAAATGTCCGGGAACTTGCAGGTGCCTTGGTGGACGAGTGGGGTAACAGCTCACAGCAAGAACTGGCAAATCTGGTGCAGTCCATGAGGAGGAGATGCACTGCAGTACTTACTGCAGCTGGTGGCCACATCAGATACTGACTGTTACTTTTGACCCCCCCCCCCCTTTGTTCAGGGACACATTATTCCATTTCTGTCAGTCACATGTCTGTGGAACTTGTTAAGTTTGTGTCTGTTGTTGAATCTTATGTTTATACAAATATTAGAAATATTTACACATGTTACGTTCGCTGAAAATAAAACGCAGTTGACAGGACGTTTTTTGTTGTTGTTGAGTTTATATGCTAAGTGGAGGCTTTTTGTTTATATGTAGGCTAAGTGGAGGCTTCTTGTTTTTGAGGCTACAGCGTTTCTCTGCTGAATTCTTATGTGGATTATAATAAGCTGACATTTTTTAAGTGGTAGTTGTGTAGTTTGTTGTTTTTTTAAATATCAATTTGTTTTATTATTATGTGGAAGGCAATCAATAGGTCGAATAAATGATTGGTAACCTCAGTGTGGTGCAGCGGTAAACAGAATGCCAGAATCGACTCCGGCCCACTGCTCTTTGATGAAAATTCATTCCGTTAGGGGCAGGCAATGGTTTGGGTTAGGCTTTATGCCGCATTCAAAACAACTGGGAACTCGGAAATCTCCAACTTCAGTGCGTTCAAGACAACTGGAGATGAGCTCCAAATGAGATAAGAAAAAAAAAAATTGTTGAAAACGTCAGACTCGGAATTCCAAGTCGGAAACTTTTTCCGACCTGAAGATCACTGACGTCATTATTCGACCTCGAGTTCCCAGTTGTGATGAACGCACTGAAGTCAGAGATAACCGATTTAAGACTTCCCCAGATGATTTGAACGCAGCACTAGTCCTGCTTGTGTAGCCAGCGGACATGAGTTGGTCATGGTCAAGTGATGCGGTAGTCCCGCCTGCAAACGTCAAAACAAGTGAAGGTGGCTCCCCTTCCTGCTCGGGTGGCGCTCGGCGGTCGTCGTCGCCGGTCTACTAGCTGCCACCGATCCCTTTTCGTCCTTGTTGGGGTTTTGGGATGGGTGTTATTTAAGTTTGTTGGGAGTTTGTGTGGCTTGTTGTTATTGTTACGTTTGTGGTGTATCGTGTTTGTTTTACATAGACATGGAATCATGGTTTAATAATGTTTACATACCGCTTTACTCATCTCATATGTACCTACATTTCTCATCCTAATATTTATATCCACTGCTCAAAACAACAACATTAAAATAACACATCCTAGATCTGAATGAATTAAATATTATTATTAAATACTTTTTTCTTTACATAGTTGAATGTGCTGACAACAAAATCACACAGAAATTATCAATGGAAATCAAATTTATCAACCCATGGAGGTCTGGATTTGGAGTCAGACTCTAAATTAAAGTGGAAAACCACACTACAGGCTGATCCAACTTTGATGTAATGTCCTTAAAACAAGTCAAAATGAGGCTCAGTAGTGTGTGTGGCCTCCACGTGCCTGTATGACCTCCCTACAACGCCTGGGCATGCTCCTGATGAGGTGGCGGATGGTCTCCTGAGGGATCTCCTCCTAGACCTGGACTAAAGCATCCGCCAACTCCTGGACAGTCTGTTGGTGGATTCACTCAATTGGATTCAGGTCTGGGGTACGGGCGGACCAGTCCATAGCATCAATGCCTTCCTCTTGCAGGAACTGCTGACACACTCCAGCCACATGAGGTCTAGCATTGTCGTGCATTAGGAGGAACCCAGGGCCAACATATGGTCTCACAAGGGGTCTGAGGATCTCATCTCGGTACCTAATGGCAGTCAGGCTACCTCTGGCGAGCACATGGAGGGCTGTGCGGCCCCCCAAAGAAATGCCACCCCACACCATGACTGACCCACCGCCAAACCGGTCATGCTGGAGGATGTTCCAGGCAGCAGAACGTTCTCACGGCATCTCCAGACTGTCACATGTGCTCAGTGTGAACCTGCTTTCATCTGTGAAGAGCACAGGGCGCCAGTGGCGAATTTGCCAATCTTGGTGTTCTCTGGCAAATGCCAAACGTCCTGCATGGTGTTGGGCTGTAAGCCCAACCCCCACCTGTGGACGTCGGGCCCTCATACCACCCTCATGGAGTCTGTTCCTGACCGTTTGTGCAGACACATGAACATTTGTGGCCTGCTGGAGGTCATTTTGCAGGGCTCTGGCAGTGCTCTTCCTGCTCCTCCTTGCACAAAGGCTGCGGTAGCGGTCCTGCTGCTGGGTTGTTGCTCTCCTAGGGCCTCCTCCATGTCTCCTGATGTACTGGCCTGTCTCCTGGTAGTGCTTCCATGATCTGGACACTACGCTGACAGACACAGCAAACCTTCTTGCCACAGCTCGCATTGATGTGCCATCCTGGATGAGCTGCACTACCTGAGCCACTTGTGTGGGTTGTAGACTCCGTCTCATGCTACCACTAGAGTGAAAGCACCGCCAGCATTCAAAAGTGACCAAAACATCAGCCAGGAAGCATAGGAACTTGAAAGTAGTCTGTGGTCCCCACCTGCAGAACCACTCCTTTATTGGGGGTGTCTTGCTAAATGCCTATAATTTCCACCTGTTGTCTATTCCATTTGCACAACAGCATGTGAAATGTATTGTCAATCAGTGTTGCTTCCTAAGTGGACAGTTTGATTTCACAGAAGTGTGATTGACTTGGAGTTACATTGTGTTGTTTAAGTGTTCCCTTTATTTTTCCTTGAGCAGTGTATTTCTGGAGCTGGGAACACATTTAGTCAGATATTACTGCACTGTTGGAGCTGGGAACACAAGTACTTTGCTACACCCACAATAACATCTGCTAAATATGTGTATGTGACCAATACAATTTAATTTGAAGGGAACTGAAGGCTACTGTTCAGATGGTTTAAATGGAATGGTAGTCTGATGATCTATAACCCCTCACATAGCCTCATGTTAACTATAACCCCTCACATAGCCTCATGTTAACTATAACCCCTCACATAGCCTCATGTTAACTATAACCCCTCACATAGCCTCATGTTAACTATAACCCCTCACATAGCCTCATGTTAACTATAACCCCTCACATAGCCTCGTGTTAACTATAACCCCTCACATAGCCTCATGTTAACTATAACCCCTCACATAGCCTCATGTTAACTATAACCCCTCACATAGCCTCATGTTAACTATAACCCCTCACATAGCCTCATGTTAACTATAACCCCTCACATAGCCTCATGTTAATATAACCCCTCACATAGCCTCATGTTAATATAACCCCTCACATAGCCTCATGTTAATATAACCCCTCACATAGCCTCGTGTTAACTATAACCCCTCACATAGCCTCATGTTAATATAACCCCTCACATAGCCTCATGTTAATATAACCCCTCACATAGCCTCATGTTAACTATAACCCCTCACATAGCCTCGTGTTAAGTTAACTCCTGCAGAATTAAGCAGTTGTTGCAGTCAAAATTTGACTCGGGAACAAGAGTGGAGAAATATAATTTATTTCAGCATCTTACCTTTATTTTACTAGGCAAGTCAGTCAAGAACAAATTCTTATTTTCAATGACGGCCTAGGAACAGTGGGTTAACTGCCTTGTTCAAGGGCAGAACAACAGATTTTGTACCTTGTCGGGGATTTGAACTTGCAACCTTTCGGTTACTAGTCCAATGCTCTAACCACTAGGCTACACTGCCGCCCCATTCTCTTGAGAGAATGACTGCGTGGTCAGGGACTATCTGCAAAGGTGCTCTCTTTATCAGCATCGTCAGAGCTGATAGTATTTTAACCACAATAAATATGCATCCAAGCCAAACTGAAATCTTATCAGAAACATGTTGTTTTCACAGCTTTTAGTACCCTTAAAACCAGTCGAACTTGGAAATGTTCCAGTTGTTGTTGTTGTTGTTGTTGTTGTTGAGTTCATTTATTTTTTCCCCGGTCCCTAAACTTATTTTCTGTGTGAGAGAAGCAGTAATGAAAGAAAACTGTCAACTCAATTGAGACATTCATTCTATCGATGTACGACATTTTGTTTTTGGTGAGAGAGGGTTTGTTTTGTCTTTTTAGGGCAACAAGTAATGGCAGAGAAGCAGCATGTATCTAATTATAGACAAGTTAACTAACAAATAGCCTACAACAACAAAAAAGTAAAAGTGCCACACCCATCGGGTCACACAGAACACACACACGAGAGAACACACACACACGAGAACACACACACACACGAGAACACACACACACACGAGAACACACACACACACACACACACACACACACGAACACACACACACGAGAACACACACACACGAGAGAACACACACACACACACGAGAACACACACACACACACGAGAGAACACACACGAGAGAACACACACACACACACACACACACACGAGAACACACACACGAGAACACACACACGAGAACACACACACGAGAACACACACACGAGAACACACGGAAAACTAATCAAAGATTGATGTGAAAGATGAACTCAATCCAAAAGATTGTAAAATATAATCCAAAGGATAAAGACAAAGGCACTGGAGTGTTGGAGAATGACTAGAGAATAAAGGGGGGGACCCAACAGACCTAAGAATGGCTTCCACTCTTCTTCCACTGGGTTTTAGTTTCAATGTAGATGATAAATTGTCTACATTGTTATCAATGTATCATATGTCATTATCGGTGTATTGATCTGATTTCTAGAGGGAAAGCAGTTTAGGGACTTGGCATGCATCTGCCCCAGTGTGAAGACCAAGATGAGAATGATGATTGAGATTTTAGTGGGAGGAGCATGGGAATCAGGTGAGTCAGAGTGAGTTGAGAGAACTGGCCAATCAGAAAGACAGCATCATAGAGGTGCACACGTCACAGGGTCAGGCATCCAATCGCTGTTCAGCTTTCTAAATAAACAGGGCTTTGGAGATTTGATTTTGATTGGCTGATATCATAAACCAAAGCATGCGAGTCAATCGGAATTCAGATCAATGTATTGCAGATCGATTATCAGGCATGTCTCCAAGATAATACAGATCAAAGACTTTATTAGTTACATTTTTGGATACCAATTTGCAAATAGACTCAGCGAAATTACATTGCCCATGAGCAGCACCGCAGATATTGAGATAAGCAAGATGCAAGACTGTACTCTCACACAGTATCTGCACGGGTTTGCTTCACACTGTTAGTCACGTGACCAAAATAGGGGAGAAGTTGATCCTCGTGCTTCAATGCTCGTAGTTGTTGCGGAAATTGCCCCACAACGCTGATTACCTTCTGCAGCTACGTCATATCGCTGTGTCTACTTTTAATTAACATCAAATATGGTATTGATCAAATCACTAGTATACTATACATGGGGCACTAAATGTTATCTGTAATTTCCCCATAACATCACACCAACATACATCTTCCTATCCCCGGTCTGCATGCTTCATCTCTGAACATTGAGTGAATGTGCTGAATCTGTGACTGAGAGCTGAGGGCTCCCCCTGCTGGACAGAGCCAGTGTGTGCCTCTCTCCTGCTGTACACTGCAGCACTGAGCTTACTGGTGCCTCTAGAGGCTGCTGGTGGAATAGCAGCTCTGGGGTGTAGAGCTCCAAGTCTACTCCGCTGTCAGGGTGGCACAGCACCACCATGTCTACCCCCTCACCAGACTCTTCAGTCTGAGGAACACACGCTCTCCGATCAGGGCCAAGGCCCATTGGGGAGGGGAGGGTAATAAAACAGACAGACAGAGAGCAAAACAATAAGAAAAACAACAGAAAGGCAGACAGGAAATGAATATGTAGACTAAGAAGACTACGTAACATCCTAAATTAAATACAGTACAGAACACTAGCCTGATCCCAGATCTGTTTGTGCCATTCTTGACAACTCCTTGTCACATTTGGCGAGAAAGCAAAAACAGACTGGCACCCAGGCTAACAGACTGGCACCCAGGCTAACAGACTGGCACCCAGGCTAACAGACTGGCACCCAGGCTAACAGACTGGCACCCAGGCTAACAGACAAAACAAAGACATTGACAAACAACAAAATACACTCTGTTACCTAGTTAAAGGACTGATACTAGCAGTCCTACTGACTCTCTTCAACATAAGAGAGCATGTTCCATTAACAGAGGTGGCACAGGGTTTAGTTGTGCAAAAAGGACTTCAAAACAGATCTTATTTATGTCTTTAAACCAGAAAGCTCTTCACAGAGTGAGTGAGTGATTGTGTGTGAAGGATGGAGAGGAATAACCTGTTTGTCTGTGCGGTCCGCGATGCTGTACACCAGAGGTGGGATGGAGCCTTCGGCGGTCTTTCCTACATCAGTACGGAAGTGTTCACTGGCAGGCAGGCAGCTGGAGGAGAGGAGAGGTAGAGGAGGAGAGGTAGAGGTAGAGGTAGAGGTAGAGGTAGAGGGAGAGGGAGAGGTAGAGGTAGAGGTAGAGGGAGAGGAGAGAAAGGAACAGAGGTCAGCCCAGTTTAGTGATTTCTCTCACCGCCTACAAATCAACTAAAAACTACAACTAACTAATCCACCATCGCAACTGTAAAACACACAAACCTGTAAAACAAACTAAACCTAAACAGGGAAATCCACCTCAGAATGGTTTCTTACGGATTGGCACGTAGAAGACGAACAGCCTTTCTGACTAGTGGTTTCCCTGCTAAACCCAAACTACAACTAAAACCGCTAGTCTCAAGTGAAAACCATAGTGGCAAATATAAAAATTAAAAAAAGCTTTTCAGAGCCACTTACCAGACGCACACAATCCATAAGAAGAGGAAGTGAAATAAAAACGTAGTTTAGACCAGGTATACTCTGACATATAACTCGTAGTTTAGACCAGGTATACTCTGACATATAACTCGTAGTTTAGACCAGGTATACTCTGACATATAACTCTTAGTTTAGACCAGGTATACTCTGACATATAACTCGTAGTTTAGACCAGGTATACTCTGACATATAACTCGTAGTTTAGACCAGGTATACTCTGACATATAACTCGTAGTTTAGACCAGGTATACTCTGACATATAACTCGTAGTTTAGACCAGGTATACTCTGACATATAACTCGTAGTTTAGACCAGGTATACTCTGACATATAACTCGTAGTTTAGACCACGTATACTCTGACATATAACTCTTAATGTTCAAAGTTTACACAAACATGAATAAAGTTTAAAATTGTCTCTTGCTTCCTGGGGAAACTAGTTCCTTTCCAAGCATGTATCATAGTTGACAGCAATACGGTGTATCATCTTTAGGGACCAATCAAAATCAAGGGTGCGATACATTGACTTCTCTTAACGATCTAACCGCACATTAAAAAAAATAATAATAATAACTTTTTTTTTTAAATCACTTATCTGTTAAAATGAAAAGTTCATAAAAATACCACAATGCATTGTGCTGCTGCCAGCAATGGTTCGGGTTTACGTCCATTTCAGATGGGGAAGCATCGCACCAGTACAACCATTTCTGGAACGTAACTCCATACTGCTGTCGCTTGCTTTTCTCTGCCATTTTTCCCAACTGTTAACAACGATGATGTCGTGTTGGAGAGTCGACTCCAAAATAATTGATTACTCGAGTCCTTGCGCGTCGACTACCGGCGTCGACTCCCAATTATGTGTCGAGAGTCGACTCCACTAGGAATTGACAACTCGACTCCTAAGATTGTGTTTTAGGAACAGAGGAGACTGATTAGTTGGCGCACTTCCGAGAACACACACACACACACACACACACACCTTTCATAGCGAGCTAGCAAGGAACGGAGAGAGAGGGGCACAGTATAGGCAGGTCGGCCACCAGGCAGACAGTCAGGTTCAGCACTAGGCCTATCCATCGGTATAAATAAAAAGCATTATCTCGCAACGCATTCTCACAATTTCTTAGCTTGCAATGTCTTTTAACTTCAGTAAATCAGGGCCCATCGTCAATTTATAGGATATTCTACAGGCAACAGACCGAAGACTTAACACACACTGGTATCATTAGCACAGAAAATGATCAGGCGAGCCAGCGCCAGGGAGAAGAGGCAGGCACAAAGAACCGAGTAAGTATTCAGACCCTTTGACTTAATCCTTAACTTTGTTACATTACAGCCTTACTCTAAAATGGATCAATCATCCATCTACACACAATGACAAAGCAAAAGCAGGTTTTTAGAAATGTTTGCTAATTTAATAAAAACCTAAAAGTGTAATATCACATTTACGTAAAGTATTCAGAGCACTTTGTCAGTACTTTGTTGAAGCACTTTGTCAGTGATTGCAGCATCGAGTATTCTTGGGTATGAAGCTACAAGCTTGGCACACCTGTATTTGGGGTGTTTCTCCCATTCTTCTCTGCAGAGCCTCTCAAGCTCTGTCAGGTTGGATGTAGAGTGTCGCTGAACAGCTATTTTCAGGTCTCTCCAGAGATGTTCGATCCATTTCAAGTCCGAGCTCTGGCTGGGTCACTCAAGTACATTCATAGACTTGTCCCGAAGCCACTTCTGCATTGTCCTGGCTGTGTGCTTAGGGTCGTTGTCCTGTTGGAAGGTGAACCGTTGCCCCCAGTCTGAGGTCCTGAGCAGGTTTTCATCAAGGATCTCTCTATGCTTTGCTCCTTTCATCTTTCCCTCGACTAGTCTCTCAGTCCCCTGCCGCATGATGCTGCCACCACCATGTAGGGATGGTGCCAGGTTTCCTCCAGGCGTAACACTTGGCATTCAGGGGAGAGAGTTCAATCTTGGTTTCATCAGACCAGAGAATCTTGTTTCTCATGGTCTGAGAGTCCTTTAGTTGCCTTTTGGCAAACTCCAAGCGGGCTGTCATGTACCTTTTACTGCAGAGTGGCTTCTGTCTGGTCACTCTACCATAAAAGGCCTGATTGGTGGAGAGATGGGAGAACCTCCAGAAGGACAACCATCTCCACAGAGGAGAGCTCTACAGCTCTGTCAGAGTGACCATTGGGTTCTGGGCACCTCCCTGACCAAGGCATTTCTCTCCCCGATTGCTCAGTTTGGCTGGGTGGCCAGCTCTAGGAAGAGTCTTGGTGGTTCCAAACATCTTCCATTCAACAATGGAGGCCAATGTGCTCTTGGGGACCTTCAATACTGCAGATATTTTTTGGTACCCATCCCCATCCCCAGATATGTCTCTGTCTGGATCTACAGACAATTCCTTCAACCTCATGGCTTGTTTTTCCTTCTCTGACATGCACTGTCAACTGTGGGACCTTATATAGAGACAGGTGTGTTTCTTTCCCAAAATAATCATGTCCAAACTATTGAATTTACCACTGGTGGACTCAAATCGAGTTGTTGAAACATCTCAAGGATCATCAATGGAAACAGGATGCACCTGATCTCAACTTCAAGTCTCATAGCAAAGGGTCTAAATACTTACCACCACCTTTCAAAAGTTTAGGGTCACTTAGAAATAAAAGCAAAAAATGTTGTCCATTAAAATATCAAATTTATCAGAAATATAGTGTAGACATTGTTAATGTTGTAAATGACTATTGTAGCTGGAAACGGCTGATTTTTAATGGAATATCTACATAGGTGTACAGAGGCCCATTATCAGCAACCATCACTCCCTGTGTTCCAATGGCACATTGTGTTAGCTGATCTAAGTTGATCATTTTAAAAGGCTAATTAATTGTTTGAAAACCCTTTTGCAATTATGTTAGCACAGCTGAAAACTGTTGTTTCTGATTAAAGAAGCAATAAAACTGGCTTTCTTTAGACTAGTTGAGTATCTGAAGCATAAGCATTGGTGTGTTCGATTCCAGACTCAAAATGGCCAGAGACAATGCACTTCCTTCTCAAACTCGTCAGTCTATTCTTGCTCTGAGAAATGAAGGCTATTCCATGTGAGAAATTGCCAAGAAACTGAAGATCCTGTACAACGCTCCCTTCACAGAACAGCGCAAACTGGCCCTAACCGGAATAGAAAGAGTGGGAGGCCCCGGTGCACAACTGAGCAAGAGGACAAGTACATTAGAGTGACTAGTTTGAGAAACAGACGACTCTGATCAATTTCATGTTATTTTAGAAAGGACAACAAAAAATGTTTTGCTCATCTTTCAAAAACAAGGACATTTCTAAATGACCCCAAACTTTTGAACAGTAGTGTAGGTATTTGGATTAGTTTTTTTCAACAACAAAAAAAGTCCTCACTTTGTCATTATGGGTATTGTGTGTATATTGATGACCCCCAAAAAAAAAAAAAAGTATTTGATCCATTTTAGAATAAGGCTGTAATGGAACAAAATGTGGAGAAAGTCGAGGGGTCTGAATACTTCCTGAAAGCGTTGTATGTCTTAGTAAACTGTATCTCAAACGTCTTAACTTCCCATGCATCGCAAATTCACCAAATGAGTCTAGTTTGACTCAACCTCCCTGGTTTTATTTACACTACACAGGCCTTTATAGCCCATTGTCTAGTGAGGATATTAACATGGAAAATCATATATTTGTGATAATTGCATTGTGCATTTAAAAAATAATAATTACTGACATTCATTCATAGTTGTCAGGTGAGTCGAAGTAGAAGGGTACAACGAGTATAACAGACAACATAACAGACTAACGGACACCATAACGGACGTCTCCTATACAGGTGCTGTTGTTCCTCACCTGGCGGGGAGCTTGTAGATGTACGAGCATCCGTCCTCGGTCCAGATGATGATCTTGTCGGCGGCGATGAAGTCTCCTCCGGTCCAGGACTGGTCGTTCTCACTGGGCACTGAGCACAGCAAGGAATAGTCCCCCGCATCAAACACCTGATACAAACATTTCAGGATACGTTAGTCCGAGTTTACGAGTTGTCGCAACCCCCCCCCCCATGCCGAAGACTCAAACACAAAGCTACGCTACTGTAGCCTGATCGGTTTGTGTCGTCTTGCCACAACTCCTATTGTCATATTGACAGCATAAACAGATCTGGAAACAGGCCTAATCGAAGGGGCCTAGGTCTACAGTGTGATTCTATGAATGTTTCAACCAGGGTAGTGAGGGAGAGACCCAGGGAGCATGGGCTCTAGCCACCTACCCTCCAGTACTTGGAGCAGACCACTAGCAGAGAGAGCTGTGTGAAGGTGCAGAAGGAGATGCTCTGACAGCCCCCACAGTAGATGGGCTTAGACTCCTCCTCAAACACTGGATCCAGATCCTGTTGGGGAACAGGAAGAGGAAACACACACGTAGGAAGTGACTGAACTGCATTATTCATTTCCATCACACTTAGCGACCGCTAATGTTCCTAGAAACAACAAAAAAAAATAAACAATAGAACTATAATAGACATTTGAATTGTCTGCGTGTGTCCCAGTTACTCTAATTAGTCCCAATAGTCATGATCTTAGCTGGAACAATTCCTGGTTAATAGGAGTATTGTGTGGAGGCTAACAGCATGATCACATCACCATCCTGATGTGTCTCAGTAACTCTACCTACATCCTGTTGACATCCTGATGTGTCTCAGTAACACTACCTACATCCTGTTGACATCCTGATGTGTCTCAGTAACACTCTACCTGCATCCTGTTGACATCCTGATGTGTCTCAGTAACACTACCTGCATCCTGTTGACATCCTGATGTGTCTCAGTCCCACTCTACCTATATCCTGTTGACATCCTGATGTGACTCAGTAACACTACCTACATCCTGTTGACATCCTGTTGGCATCCTGATGTGTCTCAGTAACACTACCTGCATCCTGTTGACATCCTGATGTGTCTCAGTCCCACTCTACCTATATCCTGTTGACATCCTGATGTGACTCAGTAACACTACCTACATCCTGTTGACATCCTGTTGGCATCCTGATGTGTCTCAGTAACACTACCTGCATCCTGTTGACATCCTGATGTGTCTCAGTCCCACTCTACCTAAATCCTGTTGACATCCTGATGTGACTCAGTAACACTACCTACATCCTGTTGAGTCTCAGTCCCACTCTACCTGCATCCTGTTGACATCCTGAGTGATGATCCACACCTTCAGTATCCCAGTGACCGATACTGCTACCACTGTGTCCTCTGAAAAGATAACACACATTATGATGAGGGGTATGATAACCTTCCGGTTACTAGTCCAACGCTCTAACCCCCTACCGCCCCAAATCAGGAGTTTACAGTTTGAATCAACTATCAATGGCTCAATACAGCCATAAAAGACCGTGACGGTTGAACAACGTTACCGTGGCAAATACAGACCTCGACGGTTGAACAACGTTACCGTGGCAAATACAGACTGACGGTTGAACAACGTTACCGTGGCAAATACAGACCTCGACGGTTGAACAACGTTACCGTGGCAAATACAGACCTCGACGGTTGAACAACGTCACCGTGGCAAATACAGACCTCGACGGTTGAACAACGTCACCGTGGCAAATACAGACCTCGACGGTTGAACAACGTTACCGTGGCAAATACAGACCTCGACGGTTGAACAACGTTACCGTGGCAAATACAGACCTCGACGGTTGAACAACGTTACCGTGGCAAATACAGACCTCGACGGTTGAACAACGTTACCGTGGCAAATACAGACCTCGACGGTTGAACAACGTTACCATGGCAAATACAGACTGACGGTTGAACAACGTTACCGTGGCAAATACAGACCTCGACGGTTGAACAACGTTACCATGGCAAATACAGACTGACGGTTGAACAACGTTACCGTGGTCAGAGGTCTATCTAATCCAAGTTTTAGAAGTGTTAGTGGACTGTTCCTGGACGGCAGTTAGAGAGGCTCAGTTACAAAAATCTAATTTGCAGGATTCCCTCCCTGCCTTTTCCCCTTCTGATTCTGGACATCATCCAAACGGGATATTTGGAAAACCTGGTAAAGCTCCTGAAATTTTGGAACCCTATGGTTGACTGACCTTGTGTGTGTGTGTGTGTGTGTGTGTGTGGTGTGCATATGATGAATAGTATTGCATAGCATACTATAGGATAGTATTGCATAGCATACTATAGGATAGTATTGCATAGCATACTATAGGATAGTATTGCATAGCATACTATAGGATAGTATTGTATAGCATAGTGTGAAGTAGGCTACCTTGTGTGCGATGTGAGTGTATGATGCTCATGGAGCTGATCCAATCAGGAGAGATCTTAGAGACGAGGGAGTAGAGGACCTCCAGGCTGGTGGCGTCCACCACTAGGATCTCTGGGTAATGTCCATTACACAGCAGACGACCCTCACGCTGCGTACCGATGGTGAACTGGTAGAACTAGACAGAGGAGAAGAGTGAGGGTTAGAGTTGGGGTTAGTTCCAAGGATAGTAGCACCTAGGATCTCTGGGTAATGTCCGTTACACAGCAGACAGGTAGAAATAGGTAGAGGACAGGACCAGTGAGACTCAGACACAATATAAAAACAGACTAGTGATAAGGTCAGGGTTTTGCCCGCCTCGTTACGAACCAGGTATCCCTAAAACAGGAAGTCTGGGGAAGTTATATGACAGAAAACAGCTAAAGAGGGGCGGGAACACGGTGTAAATCAATGACACCTCACAACAAACCAATCAAATGCCTTGCTTGAGCAGAGCTCCAGAAGGTACTCAGTGGATTAGTCCAGGTGGAGCAACAGTCTCGGGGGACTAGTACAGCAGAAGCAACAGTCTCAGGGGATTAGTACAGCAGAAGCAACAGTCTCAGGGGATTAGTCCAGGTGGAGCAACAGTCTCAGGGGATTAGTCCAGGTGGAGCAACAGTCTCAGGGGATTAGTCCAGGTGGACTACAGCCGTGGAAGAGAGCCGTGGACTACAGATACGTGGTGAGAAAAAAAGCCATATACGTTACCTGGATCCCGGTGTGAGCGCAGGCCAGCTTAGTGAACTCAATACAGCGTCCATCGTTGACATCCCACAAGCACATCTCCCTACACACAAAGCAGATAGTGAATAGACAACATTAGAGCAATAACTGATACCATACATACAAAAGTATGTGGACACACCTTCAAATAAGTTGATTCGGCTATTTCAGCCACACCCGTTGCTGACAGGTGTATAAAATCGAGCACACTGCCATGCAATCTCCATAGACAAACATTGACAATAGAATGGCCTTAATGAAGAGCTCAGTGACTTTCAACGTGGCACCATCATAGGATGCCACCTTTCTAACAACACAAGTTCGTCAAATTTCTGCCCTGCTAGAGCTGACCCCCGGTCAACTGTATGTGCTGTTACTGTAAAGTGGAAACGTCTAGGAGCAACAACGGCTAAGCCACGAAGTGGTAGGCCACACAAGCTCACAGAATGGGACCGACGAGTGCTTTAAAGCGTAGCGAGTACAAATCGTCTGCCCTCAGCTGCAACACCCACTACCGAGTTCCAAATTGCCTCTGGAAGCAACGTCAGTGCAACAACTGTTCAGCAACAACTGCCCCAATGCATAGTGCCAACTGTAAAGTTTGGTGGAGGAGGAATAATGGTCTGGGGCTGTTTTTCATGGTTTGGGTTAGGCCTCTTAGTTCCAGTGAAGGGAAATCAACGCTACAGCATACAATGACATTCTAGACGATTCTGTGCTTCCAACATTGTGACATCAGTTTGGGGAAAGCCCTTTCCCGTTTGTGCAAAAAGTGAGGTCCATACAGAAATGGTTTGTCAAGATCAGTGTGGAAGAACTTGATTGCCTGCACAGAGCCCTGACCTCAACCCGTTGGGCTGAATTGGAACTCTGACTGCAAGCCAGGCCTTACCGCCCAAAATCAGTGCCCGACCTCACTAACACTCCCTGCAGGAATGTTCCATCATCTAGCGGAAAGCCTTCCCAGAAGAGTGGAGGTTTTTATAGCAGCAAAGGGGGGACCAACTCCATATTAACGCCCATCATTTTGTAATGAGATGTTTGACGAGCAAGTACTTTTAGTCATGTAGTGTAACACATATGGAATCATGTATTACCAAAAAAAAGTGTTAAACAAATCAAAATATATTTTATATTTGAGATTCTTCAAAGTAGCCACCCTTTGCCTTGATGACAGCTATGCACACTCCTGGCATTCTCTCAACTTAACTTCACCTGGAATACATTTCCAATAGTCTTGAAGGAATTCCCACATATGCTGAGCACTTGTTGAGTGCCATTCTTTCACTCTGCTGTCCAACTCATCCCAAATCATCTCAATTGTGTTGAGGTTGGGTGATTGTGGAGGCCAGGTCATCTGATGCAGCACTCCATCACAATACTTCTTGGTCAAATAGCCCTTTACACAACCCAGAGGTGTGTTTTGGGTCATTGCTCTGTTGAAAAACAAAAGATAGTCCCACTAAGCGCAAACCAGATGGGAGGCGTATCGCTGCAGTAGCCATGCAGGTTAAGTGTGCCTTGAATTCTAAATAAATCACAGCGTCACCCGCAAAGTACCCCCACACCATAACACCTCCTCCTCCCTGCTTCACGGTCAGAACCACACATGTGGAGGTCATCCGTTCACCTACTATGCGTCTCACAAAGACAACGGTGACAGATCCCAACCGGTCTCATGTTCATTGCTCGTGTTTCTTTGCCCCGGCAAGTCTCTTCTTCTTATTGGTGTCCTTTAGTAGTTGTTTCTTTGCAGCAATTCGACCATGAAGGTCTGATCTACACAGTCTCCTCTGAACAGTTGCTGTTGAGATGTGTCTGTTAGTTGAACTCTGTGAAGCATTTATTTGGGCTGCAATTTCTGAGGCTGGTAACTAATGAACTTACCCCCTGCAGCAGAGGTAACTCTGGGTCTTCCTTTCCTGTGGCGGTCCTCATGAGAGCCAGTTTCATTATAGCGCTTGATGGTATTTGCGACTGCACTTGAAGAAACTGTCAAAGTCCTTGCAATAGGGCTATCTTCTGTATACCACCCCTAACATGTCACAACACAACTGATTGGCTCCCTGTGGGGTACGCCCACCACTGTACTTCCTGTGGGGTACGCCCACCACTGTACTTCCTGTGGGGTACGCCCACCACTGTACTTCCTGTGGGGTACGCCCACCACTGTACTTCCTGTGGGGTACGCCCACCACTGTACTTCCTGTGGGGTACGCCCACCACTGTACTTCCTGTGGGGTACGCCCACCACTGTACTTCCTGTGGGGTACGCCCACCACTGTACTTCCTGTGGGGTACGCCCACCACTGTACTTCCTGTGGGGTACGCCTACTGTATTCACTACTCACCCACTCTCTGAGGCGCTGACGATGTACTGTTTGTCACTGCAGGGGCTGGCTTTAGACAGGCAGGTGATGGAGGCTGTGTGACCGAACAACATGGCCCTGGGACTGATCTGAGAACAGCACAGGAGACAGGACAGTCAAGTTAGGTAAACCACTCAACCCATAGGCAACCCACAGGACAGAGGCACACCGCTGTTTCACTTTCACATTAAGATCCTCTTATACCTGCGAATTAACACAGTAACTACATTACACAGGCAACTCAGGTGTGCTTGGCCTACATCAGGGGTAGACAACTAGATTCAGCCACGCAACGATTTTATGTTGAGAGTTGAGAGAATTGTCTGGTGGCCGGAAAATGCAAATAATGTGTAACACCCCAAATTGACCAAAACTAAGCACAAAAATGTTTTGCAAGTACATTATATATTTCAATGTACGTTTCTAAAACATGAACCAATAAGGCTGATTTGGTTAGATTCATTATATAATTTATCTATGATCAATGTGTTTGGGACCGATTGAGATACATTGTCTTGATATAGTAAAATAGTCTATGTATAAATGGAATGAAGTAGATTACCTGGGCTCCTAGTGATTCAGTTATTTTCTCTAATTACTATGGCTGAGGGATTAGCATATAGTATTTTAATCATATGAATGAAATTGGAGCCCAAGCCCCACATGTTCCAAGACGGACCAGAGATGTGACCATTCTAGTCTATCAAAACCATTTCCTGTGTGGAGAGATAAGGCTATTATAAGCATCTAAGATGTGTAATACGCGACAGAGATTTACCAAGGATAAAGTCGTATTATGATGATGTATTTTTCTGTTGTATTTTTACCCCCAATTTTGATCGTCTCATCGCTGCAACTCCCCAACGGGCTCGGGTGGCAAAGGTCGAGTCATGCGTCCTACGAAACATTCAACCACCAAACCGCGCTTCTTAACACCCGCCCACTTAACCCGGAAGTAAATCACCTCACAAACAATCTCCTGGAAAGTAGCGGCCAGCTGTTTCTGCGGTCTGGTTTTGAGAGCCGCCACGCAGATGAATTGTCGATGGACAGATAATGCTATATGCTCGAGCGAAATAGAGTTGCTAGTTCGTCATTTTCATACAATGAAAGTCCCCACACCTTAATGTGGTGTTGACAACTGACCATTTTGTTTATTCTTAGTAATTTTGCTAAAGAAAAGCCCCGATAACGACACGTTTAATTTCATAGAGATCACGTTATTTTCTTATTTATTTGTGGGAATACTTGGGAACAGATTTCCTAAATTAAACCCTGGTGATTTTACAATCGTTTTTTGACCTAACACCGAAATTCTCCCAAAATCTTTGCACCCCCGCGCCACCTGTTGCCAATCCCTGTCCTACGTGGACAAACTTCCATATATAACCAGAATGAGTAACATGTTTACCTTTCGGACCCAAACGCATGTTTGGAGGTCAAAGGTCACGTCAGGCTTACCTCGAGGTCAGAGGTCATGTCCCAAATGCAGATCTGTCCATCGTGGCAGCCGGTGATGATGGTGGCGAGGTCATCCATGACCAGCAGGCTGGAGATGCAGTGAGTGGGCGCCGTCCGGCCCCACAGCACTATGGGTAAAACCAGGCTGTTTCCTGACATTTTCTCTGTTGACCTGTAGAGAGAGAGAGGGAAAGAGTTAAAGAGCTGACAAACATTGGTGGGAGGGCACTACACAAGGCAGCATTGAGGTCAGAGGTCATTATTGAAGGGCAGACCATAGACTTTTACAGTGGGTGACGTACCGTTACTGAGTTAGAGAGTTACTGTCGGCACATTAGAGTAGTTTTCAGATCAATTCCACACTTTCCAATAACCTCTTCACAAATCTATGACCAATAGTCTGTGGTGATTCAAATAAAAACAGTAAGGACTATTGTGACACTCACACAATCATAAGATAGTGACAGAGATACCGATGGACTAAGGTTTGTTTTAGGGAAGCACCGCAAAACAGGAATTTTCTCCAATGACAGACAGAGACCATTACCAAGGCATAACACAGAAAAGCAGAACCAACTGCCAACTTAGTTCAGAGTGCTTTCATGACCTGGCTGAAAACCCATGAATCACATTCAAAAGTTCAATGTTTACACAAAATTAAATTAAATTAAAATAGGCTCTTGAAAACAAATTAAAGGCCATCTGTTTTATGCTACACAATCATTCACCTATTAAAACATTACTGGCCCATAGTAACATAGCTCAATATGACTGATGTGTTAAAGCTAAATCCCAAATATCCAGTTTAATGTAAAGATCAAACTGTAGATGAAATAAAAGCAGAACTGTGGAGATACCCCATGTTAAAAACGGTAATGAACAACAGAACAGCCTACACTATTTACAACAAATGTTACTGCAAAATGTCTACTGGTCAACATCCTTCCAAAACAAGCAGATAAAACACTTCTAGAAAACGTGAAAATTATTCCTCGTCGTCTAGCCACAACTTTTTTTTTTTTTTTAAGTCATAAAATGGAGGCTAGGGATTAGAGACACATCTAGATTCTTCTAGAAAACTGAAAACACAAAAGGTTAGGCCTAAGTCATTCAGTGTCCAAGTTTAAAAATCGTCAGTACAGTACCTTATGATACACTCATGAGTTGTCTCAGTCAGAGCAGACCTCAGCCTGCGAAACATCACTTTTATCTTCCCAAGATGCATCAGCTTCATTTTTGGATAATTCAGTGAAATCGCTGTCGTAGCACCAGAACTACCTCTGCTTTCAGTGCAACAAACTAGTACTAGACAGTGACACACTGCTTTTGACTTTCAAAGTCTACCACCAATCTCTCGCCACAGGCTTTCAGAGTTTAATCAATTAAAATCAGCCTACAACAGCAGGACATGGAGTCAGTGAAGTGAGGGGGATCCATAGAACCACATAGTGCTTTGTAGGGAATAGGCTGTGATTTAGGACACAACCTGTGTGACGTACAGAACAACATGTGCCGTCTGTTGGCGTTAATGAACAGGGCAGGACTGTGAACTGCGTATATTTTGTAACCTATTGTTATTGGTTTTGTGTTAGCACACTTTGTGTCGTGATAACTTCTTGTTTCTTTCGATGCGGATAGGTTAAGATTTCACAACAAGCAGCTGCATCGATAATAGGTGAGGAGGACAGAGCAGTGGGAGGACTGAGGCGGCCGGCTGGCAGGTTGCAACAGGCATCATTATCTTCCCATTCCATCACCTATAGCAACAACATCAGGCCTAGGCACAGGACGAGCCTCTCAAGAAGCCTAGGTAGAGAACCTCACGATAAACTGTAGAACACACTACCTACCAAGAGAGAGTATTAATCTAGATTATTCGTAGCCGTCTATATTACAGTTGAAGTAGGAAGTTTACATACACTTAGGTTGGAGTTATTAAAACTCGTCTTGTCAACAAACTATAGTTTTGGCAAGTCTCTTAGGACATCTACTTTGTGCATGACAAGTCATTTTTCCAACAATTCTTCACAGATTATTTCAGTTATAATTCACTGCATCACAATTCCAGTGGGTCAGAAGTTTTACATACACTAAGTTGACTGTGCCTTTAAACAGCTTGGAAAATTCCAGAAAATGATGTAATGGCTTTAGAAGCTTCTGATAGGCTAATTGACATAATTTGAGTCAATTGGAGGTGTACCTGTGGATGTATTTCAAGGCCTACCTTCAAACTCAGTGCCTCTTTGCTTGACATCATGGGGAAATCAAAAGAAATCAGCCAAGACCTCAGAAAAAAAATTTTGTAGACCTCCACAAGTCTGGCTCATCCTTGGGAGCAATTTACAAACGCCTGAATGTACCACGTTCATCTGTACAAACAATAGTACGCAAGTGTAAACACCATGGGACCAAGCAGCCATCATACCGCTCAGGAAGGAAACGCGTTCTGTCTCCTAGAGATGAACGTACTTGGGTGCGAGAAGTGCAAGTCAATCCCAGAACAACAGCAAAGGACCCTGTGAAGATGCTGGAGGAAACAGGTACATATGTATCTATATCCACAGTAAAAATGAGTCCTATACTGACATAACCTTAAAGGTTGCTCAGCAAGGAAGAATCCACTATTCCAAAACTGCCATAAAAATAAGCCAGACTACGGTTTGCAACCGCACATGGGGACAAAGATTGTACTTTTTGGAGAAATGTCCTCTGATCTGATGAAACAAATAAATAACTGTTTGGCCATAACGACCATCGTTATGTTTGGAGGAAAAGGGGGAAGGCTTGCAAGCCGTAGAACACCATCCCAACTGTGAAGCACGGGGGTGGCAGCATCATGTTGTGGGGGTGCTTTGCTGCAGGAGGGACTGGTGCGCTTCACAAAATAGATGGCATCATGAGGCAGGACAATTGTGGATATATTGAAGCAACATCAAGATATCAGTCAGGAAGTTAAAGCTTGGTCGCAATTGGGTCTTTCAAATGGACAATGACCCCAAGCATACTTCCAAAGTTGTGACAAAATGGCTTAAGGACAACAAAGGCAAGGTATTGGAGTGGCCATCACAAAGCCCTGACCTCAATCCTATAGAACATTTGTGGGCAGAACTGAAAGAGCGTGTGCGAGCAAGGGGGCCTACAAACCTGACTCAGTTACACCAGCTCTGACAAGAGGAACGGGCCAAAATTCACCAAACTTATTGTGGGAAGCTTGTGGAAGGCTACCCGAAACGTTTGACCCAATACTAATAGAGTGTATGTTAACTTCTGACCCACTGGGAATGTGATGAAAGAACTAAAAGCTGAAATAAATCATTCTCTCCACTATTATTCTGAAACTTCACATTCTTAAACTAAAGTGGTTGATCCTAACTGACCTAAGACAGGGAATTTTTTACTAGGATTAAATGTCAGGAATTGTGAAAAACTGAGTTTAAATGTATTTGGCTAAGGTGTATGTAAACTTCCGACTTCAACTGTACAACCACAAACCGATGCTGGCACTAAGACCGCACTCAACGAGCTGTAGGCCAAAAGCAAACAGGGAAATTCTCATCCAGAAGTGGCGCGCCTAGTGGCCGGGGACTTTAATGCAGGGAAACTTATATGGTTAAAAGGATTTTTCTACCAGCATGTCACATGTCCAACCAGAGAAGAAAAAAATATATTCTAGACCACCTTTACTCCAGACACAGAGACGCATACAAAGCTCTCTCCTGTCCTCCATTTGGCAAAATCTGATCATAATTCTATCCTCCTGATTCCTGCTTACAAGCAAAAATTTAAGCAGGAAGTACCAGTGACTCACTCAAATACGGAACTGGTCTGATGACACAGATGCTACGCTACAGGACTGTTTTGCTAGCACAGACAGGAATATGTTCTGGGATTCATCCAATGGCATTGAGAAGAATATCACCTCAGTCCCCAGCTTCATCAATACGTTTATTGATTTATTTCACCTTTATTTAACCAGGTAGGCTAGTTGAGAACAAGTTCTCATTTACAATTGCGACCTGGCCAAGATAAAGCAAAGCAGTTCGACAGATAAAACGACACAGAGTTACACATGGAGTAAAAACAAACATACAGTCAATAATGCAGTATAAACAAGTCTATATACAATGTGAGCAAATGAGGTGAGAAGGGAGGTAAAGGCAAAAAAGGCCATGATGGCAAAGTAAGTACAATATAGCAAGTAAAATACTGGAATGGTAGTTTTGCAATGGAAGAATGTGCAAAGTAGAAATAAAAAATAATGGGGTGCAAAGCAGCAAAATAAATAAATAAATTAAAATTAAATACAGTTGGGAAAGAGGTAGTTGTTTGGGCTAAATTATAGGTGGGCTATGTACAGGTGCAGTAATCTGTGAGCTGCTCTGACAGTTGGTGCTTAAAGCTAGTGAGGGAGATAAGTGTTTCCAGTTTCAGAGATTTTTGTAGTTCGTTCCAGTCATTGGCAGCAGAGAACTGGAAGGAGAGGCGGCCAAAGAAAGAATTGGTTTTGGGGGTGACTAGAGAGATATACCTGCTGGAGCGTGTGCTACAGGTGGGAGATGCTATGGTGACCAGCGAGCTGAGATAAGGGGGGACTTTACCTAGCAGGGTCTTGTAGATGACATGGAGCCAGTGGGTTTGGCGACGAGTATGAAGCGAGGGCCAGCCAACGAGAGCGTACAGGTCGCAATGGTGGGTAGTATATGGGGCTTTGGTGATAAAACGGATTGCACTGTGATAGACTGCATCCAATTTGCTGAGTAGGGTATTGGAGGCTATTTTGTAAATGACATCGCCAAAGTCGAGGATTGGTAGGATTATTAACAGCTTCTTCCACCAAGCAATAAGACTGCTTAACAATTAATCAAAATGGCCAACCAGACTATTTACATTGACACCCCCCCCCCCCATTTGGTTTTACACTGCTGCTATCTATGCATAGTCACTTCACCCCTATCTACATGTACAAATTACCTACACTAAACTGTACCCTGGCACATTCACTCGGTACCAGTGGCCCCTGTATATAGCCTCGTTATTATGCAATTCTACTGTTAACATATCCTAAATAAAAAGTGTAACTATTTCTTGAACTGCACTGTTGGTTAAGGGCTTGTAAGTAAGCATTTCACTGTAAGGCTATATTTGGCACATGTGACAAACACAATTTGATTTTGGCAACCAATAAGTTGATCATTTTGTGTACAATACATTGACATTAAAAGGTATCAATGCAAGTAAGCTTGTATTATATTAATAGCATGACTAGTCCAGTATCAGGTAGCTTACATTGTAGAATGAATGAGGATACCATAACCACTCTACTCTTTGCTGATAGGGCCCTATAACGTTAACAGTCTACTTTGTAATTAACATTTAATTGAGAAAAATAATTTCCATATACCAATAGATTTTTCATTAGCATCACCACTAACGGCTAAACGAAGTTGCAGCTGCGCGCATCGCACATCCTAGCCTCGGCAGACGGGTAATTATCCTGGTCTCATCCATTCTGTTCTTGTCATATCAATGTAATCATTTAACAGGGTTTAATACATGTAGTGGATTCCCTATTAAATCCAATACCTTTGTCAATATTGTTGAATTGCGTAAAGTTGATTTTATTAGGGTCCTACAATACCGACTGGCAGCTTGGGAAACAGTGCGGTAGCTACAAAAGGCTGAACGATGACACCATGTAACTTATCCGGAACGCCCACTCATTACAAGCATCTCTTTCCAAACACAGAGAACAAGTGAATCCACAATACTGTTCCGAAACACCCTGACATAAATATTTTAAAAAACAAAAATCAGCTATAAAAGGGTACTTCAAGTGTAGGGAAATGTAATGGATGGAGTAAGTCTACCGTGAACTGCGTGCGGAAGACATTACAGAAGATCTTGCGCAAAAAAAAAAAAAAAAAAACATTCAATAGATGATCACCAAACAACCAGACAGCATGCCTGTTCGAAGGTTTGGGTGCATGAAATAACCAACTCAATGAGTTATTTATCATGTGTGTCAATAGAAGAAGCTCAATCTTCTCTGTATCATGTAACTAGGTTATCGATTATTACAGACTTTGGATGCAAATCGTTGCGAGATAATATTTTAGCCAGATAATGATGGGTTGACACATATGAGCTAGCTAGCACATTATACGTTGAGAGACACTACCATAGCTCGCTATGATATCCACGTATACCAGTGTAAGTAAAACGTCGTGTAACAAAAGACAGTACAGTATTATTCACTATATTGCATACCTTGGTCAAAACCGTTGGCTTCGCTAGCAGGTGATAGCTTAGCTAGCTGACATTAAAGCACCTATAAGTCGCAACTTCCTGGTTAAAAAAATACAAAATGAAGCTAAAATGGACAAATACGTTTAAAACACTTACCTATGACAAGTTATACTGCACCATTAAACTTTTCTAGGGAACAGTATTGATGAAATACTCGGTCAGTGTAGGTCATCGGTAGTCTAATTCGTCTTGATTACTCCACTCGGGATATTTGCAGATCCTCTCAAGTCAGCTGATTACGGGACAGCGTTCCGCGTTGCCGTTAATCGATATTACTGCCGTAAAAAAAAAAAAAAACGTCTTGCGCTGGCAACCATCTTGGTTGTGGCAAATGGATATTCATAATGATAATCAATCCAGTTCTTGGACTGCAGGTGGAGCACATGTCCCACTGCTGGGGTTAGTGTTGGTGCTGTATAAAAGTACAGTGTTTCTCCCACCGAACGATTATGTCTTTCGGGCTTGTTAGCATTTCACGTTAAGATCTACTGCACCTGTTGTATTCGGCGCATGTGACAAATACAATTTGATTTGACATATGAAACGTATAGACAACATGGAGAACAGCAATATAGTGACTGCTTCTAGGCAGAAACATTTTACCTTTTCCCCCATCTATAATTTGAGACACGAAAGCTTCTCTGTATCGGTAGTTTTTATTCAAAGTCATTTTTACTCAAAATGCTAAAAACAAGTTTTTAAAACGGTAGTGATAAGGAGTTGTCCAATGGATCTGTTGCTGTATACCAAATGGAATAACTATTTGCTCAAGGTTTGTGTAGATATGTCACTTTATACACAGAGAAACAAGTATGTAACAGAATAAACACGACTGTCCCAAATGGCACTTTAATCCCTATATAGTGCACTACTTTCTACCAGAGCCCTGGTCCAACGTAGTGCACTATATAGGGATTAAAGTGCTATTTCTGACACACACGCAGAGTATTGTTTCAGTTGAAGGGTCATATTGATTCAAGGCTGATATATATATATATAAAAAAGGAAAATTGTGTATTTGGCAAATAACCATGGCTGAGTCTCAATGCAAATGCCCGCATCCTTGTAGACTGAGACAGTGAACCAGAATGAGTTCTATTTCTATGGTCCGACTATATAAAATGTTATGAAATGTCAAGTCAATAGAAAGACAGCATTAAAATGGCAAATCATCGAATCCATTCATACTTCATAGATTAACATTAGAGAGTTATGTCTACTGGCATCTCAGAATACTACTAGCAGGCGACTAGCATCTGGTTTTGATTTTGAAAAGGGGGGGTTATTTGGCTCAGGTAAAAGAACAACTAGCGCATGTCCAGAGGTGCAGCGGGGTTCTATAGGGGCTGATGTAAACAACTGGCTCATCTTTAAAAAGCATGTATACAATACAACCATGTCCATATGAAGTATATCAAATGACTTACAGCAGTACAGACACCATAAAATGAAAAAAAATAAATGTATCACCTAGTTAGGATCCACCACTTAGGAGCTTCCTTAGGAGCTTCCTTAGGAGCTTCCTTAGGAGCTTCCTTATGAGCCGACAAAAAAAATAAAAGCTGAAATTCTTGAGCATTAATAAAATATGATTTGATTATGACACCCTTCTGACTGCAAGTACACATTTAAAAACAGATCCAGTAAATTTAAATCCAAACCAACAATAATAAATCACAATATATTAAATTAAGACATAGAAAAAAAATAAAAGTAAAACTCCCAAGATCCAGATGAAATGCAACCCCTGCAATAGATAGCATTATTACACCATGATAGGCAACAGAACCAAATACTCCATGGCCCGTATTCACAAAGTGCTGCTCAAACATAAATTTTCCCTTTTTGATCATATGAATAAGATTACATGTACGGGAGGGGGGGGGGGGGGGGTGGGGGGGACCTGGTCCTAGATTTAGCGCTCTAACCCTTGAGGCTTCATGAATACGGGCCAAGGTATGTCAGGAGTACCTAATAATGACGAGCAAATGCTCCAACCATCCAGGTGAGGAGAACTAAAATAAAGACTTTTAAAAATCCTGGAGATTAAAACATTGGTTTTTGTTTCCACAATAAACCGTATCAAACATGAACCCCAACAGTAGTGCTTCAGTGAGCTTTTGGATGGTTAGTCTTTGCATAGATTCCGACCATGCCAGGTCGGTGAGATTAGGCCCAGCGGTATGTTCTCAGTTCCAGATGCATAGTTCCTAGGCCGTCATTGAAAATAAGAATTTGTTCTTAACTGACTTGCCTAGTTAAATAAAAGGTCAAATAAAAAAAATAGGGACAGGCTAGCCTGATCCCAGATCTGTTTGTGTTGTCGTGCCAACTCCTCTGGTCATTGTCACCATAAACATCGTGTAATTTTACATCTATACATTTTTATACCTATTCTTTCCATAAGCAAGTCTATGAGTAGACAAGACAGACAGATCTGGGACCAGTCTAGTGCCAGGCCGGTGAGTCCCCCTCATATGTTACTGGCCTGGGGGACCTCTGTAATACTGTCCCTTGGGTCGGGGCGAGCTACAGCAGGCCGCCGTCGGATGCTGCGGCCTGACGCGATGAGGTCGGCGTAACCCCGGGAGTGAGAAAAGGCGTAGGCAGAGCGGCGGGAGCGTCTGTCGCGCTGGAACGGAGCCGGTTTCTTCTTCTCCTCCTCCTCTTCCTCCTCATACTTCTTCCTGTTCCTCTGGACCTGCGTCGTCGGTGGGAAACAATTATTCAATAAACATTCATAAAATCGTTCATAAACAAGTTTAAAAAATATGGATGTGTGGTGGGTTTTATTCAAGAGCACTTGAGACAGGACGTAGTTTTCCAGATTCTTCAATTTCCACAGATCTCGGATACAAAAAACCTCTCACAATATTGCAGAGGCAACGAGCCCGTACCCTGGACATATCACATATTACAGATATCAAGACATTATGAGTAAAGTCATTTTCGGGTTAGTGGTAGCTAGGCCTTACGTTGTCTCCAACCGACGGCCATATGGTTTTGCAGAGGAACTGAATGAAGATGACAGGTAGCAGGCTGATTCCCACAGTCAGGATGATGGTCAGCCACAGATAGGGCTGTCTGAGCGCGTTAGGGGCTACACCTGACACACACAGAAAAACAAAAACACATACGCTGGGTTAGAAAAGCACAGTAATTACTCACCATCACCATCTGTGACAGGAGCCATATGGCCAGGGTCATGTTCATAAGGTGCAAACTGGAAGAAAACTGACAGAATTAGGGGGGGGGGTACTACCTAAACTTGTCCAATAAGAAACATTCAATCTCCATTGTGAAACATTTTGCTATCGTCTGTGTGGCCGAATGAACACGACCCAGGATAGTATTCATTAGGGCATACAAGTGTAACGGAAGTGAAACGGCTAGCTTAGTTAGCGGTGGTGCGCACTAAATAGCGTTTCAATCAGTGACGTCACTTGCTCTGAGACCTTGAAGTAGTCGTTCCCCTTGCTCTGCGTTCCCCTTGCTCTCTGGACGGGCTTTTGTGGAGCGATGGGGTAACGATGCTTCGTGGGTGACTGTTGTTGATGTGTGCAGAGGGTCCCTGGTTCAAGCCCGGGTATGGGCGAGGGGACGGTCTAAAGTTATACTGTTACACAAGGTCCAGGAAGTCTCTCCCGGTTTTAGTCTGTTTTCATCCGTATGACAGGACCCAGATCTGAAGAGGCAGAACTCACCGGTGAAAGTGAAGGTTGATGGGAAGATGACGTGGATTCCTGCACTGTGGATATCGAACATGATGCCGAAGTATATGGCTATACTGCAGAGGACGGCGAAGCAGTTTACAAAGGTCCAGTATGACGTCTCCAGAGAGATCTGGGAGACAGGAAGAAGAAGAAAGAGACAGGAAGTTACATCATCTATTCCAACACTGCAGGAGGAAACAGCACTTGCTATAAAAATAGGCTTGTATATATATATATATATATATATATATATATATATATATATATATATTTTATTTTACTCAACAGATTTCTGAAAACACACCAGAGCTTGTGTCTACATGTGAGTTATGGAATGAATTTCCCTTTTTTGAAGGACAATAAACATCATCAATCCACCAATCAATGAATCCATTGAGGAACAAGTCAGCTACCTGCAGGTTGACGGTGAAGATGAGAGAAGAGGCCATGACCACAGCGAGGGACTGGTAGTCTGACGGTGCCTCTCCGTCCTGCCCCATGGTCTGGAGGAATGCCCCGTACGGGATGAAGAAGACCACCAGAGAGGTGAAGATGCCGTGGAACAGACTGATGAAGAAGTTCTTGTAGTTGAACAGCGCCCCCTTCTGACCAGGGAGGTATAACTTGGGAAACTTTCTGCTCAGCTTGTCGTTCACATCCTTCAAGGAAACAGGAAATATACATGTCATATTAGCTCAGGGCTTCCCAAACTTGTACTGCACAGTATCCCAAATTGACACTTAAATGCAGGGGACTCCACTTGGACAAGGCTTGTTAAGGCTGTGTGTTCATATTCACTACATTTTTGTAGTTTAAGAGATCCTTTGTTGGCACTAAGCGGTTGTATTCTATACCCATTTGAAGATCATTTGTTTGATAATAAGCTGAAATGTTTTCTCAATGGGCCCAGGGGGGATCCCACACAGTATCCTGTACCCATGTTTGGGAACCACTGTATTAGCTTTACATTGACGTGTCATATGATCAGAATAAGACAGAGTGATAAAACAAAAATGGGAGTTTTCATTCAATGTTCATCATTAAAACAGTGAACACAAAGCCTGTTCCCTCTATAAAAAGATCAGCTTGTCCAGCTGGCATTTGAAGACAACTGATGCCCAGTGTGAATAGCCAAGTTATCATTACTCATTGTTTTATTACTTTCCTACAGTATTATTTCTCCATTTTATATCTCTGTATTGTTGATGAAGGTCCCATAAGTAACTATTTCACTGTTGTTTATGACGCATGTGACAAATACAATTAGATTTTGATATATTATGGACATGACAAACATTCTACATGTATCTCCTTGAATAGCTTACCTGATCCAACAAACCAACCAGCAGGACAGGAAGAGAGCTGTACATCACATTGTACAAGGTGATGAACCAATCTTCATAGGCAACCTGGAGAAGTATCATAAAGTTATATATTTATACCACACAATAAATTACTCCTCTATTTCAACTTTATTTCAACTAGGCAAGTCAGTTAATTAAGAACAAATTCTTATTTACAATGACGGCCTACCGGGGAACAGTGGGTTTAACCGCCTTGTTCAGGGGGGCAGAATGACAGATTTTTACCTTGTCAGCTCGGGGGATTCGATCGAGCAACCTTTCAGTTACTGGACCAACGCTCTAACTACTAGGATACCCTGCCGCCCCTCTATCATCAAATACATGTCCACATTTAGGATCAATCATCTGTACCATGGTATATGTGCCATAGCATATGTACCATATTATATTCATCATAGTATATGTACCATAGTATATGGTACACAAGTAATGTGGGGGTTTTGATGTCAGTCTAGATAAGTGGTTGTTGAAAATGCAGTTCAGACAGATGGGGCCCTAAATGGCACCCTAGGGCTCTGGTCTAAAGTAGTGCACTATTTAGGGAATATTGTACCAGTTACACCCTACCTCTAGAACATTCCCTCACCTGAGCTGAGAACCCATTGAAGAAGGAGTACCAGAAGTGGACCAGGGTGAAGGCAAAGTTCTTGAAGAAGAAGTAGCGGAGGAACTTGCACATGCGGATGTAGGACCAGCGACCGTGGACCAGCAGGAGACGCTCCAGGTACCGGAACTGAGCGAAGGCATAGTCACTGGACATCACCGCCTGCATGCCCTCCTGTCCAGATATACCCACACCGATGTCTGCAGCTGGAGAGAGAGAGGTGTGGGGGGGGGGGGGGTGAAACAAAAACAGAGAATATGATATACCCACACCGATGTCAGAGAATATGTCTCCAACAACTGAAGAGGTGAGGAGTTCGCAAAGGGGGAGTAGATATCACATAGCACTTCACTACAAAAGGCTTTGTGGTGAAAACTACAATTCCGCGATAACAACTGCTAACAAATAATGAATAATTTAACAGTAAACCAAATAAATCTCCTCCCGTACTCTTGATCATGTTGACGTCGTTGGCTCCGTCTCCAATGGACAGCGTGACAGCCTTCTTATACTTCTTCACCAGGCTGACAACGTTGGCCTTTTGCTTTGGCGTGACCCGGCAGCAGATGACCGCCTCGCACTCGCACGCCATGTTCACAAAGTCCACCTGACGACTCTCCTTCTCCCAGTCGTCGATTGGCTGGGTGGAGTCCTGGGGCGTGGCAGAGGCGGGTCTCCGTCCGAGACGCTTCAAGCGAAGGCGGCGCCGTTTCTTCTTTTTCTCGTATAAGATCTCGTTCTGTGGAGAGAGAGAGAGAGAGACACGTATATTTAGTCTTTAGAAAAAATATATATACTTTTGTTCACAAAAGAAAAACCTCACAAAACAATGAAATTAAAAATGTCTATGTAATTGTTGAACAGCAACAGTAACTAGCAGTAGTCTACACTCACCAGCCAGCCTCCAGTGATGATGAGTGCGTTCTTGCCAGGCTCGGGGAAGAATGGATCCGGAACCTTCTTCCTGGTTCGACTGGACGCAGGCAGCTGGTCCCTCCGGCTTGCCTGTCTAATTCGCAGCTTCTCACTATCACACACACACACACACACAAGACCGTGAAACATCAGAACTACATCTTACACTCAACTACACTCTCTGTAACAGTGTATTATCATAACTTCACTCTGCAAATACAGCAGGTGCCTTTGCAGCAATAGCCTAGCCTTTGCAGCAATAGCCTAGCCTTTGCAGCAATAGCCTAGCCTTTGCAGCAATAGCCTAGCCTTTGCAGCAATAGCCTAGCCTTTGCAGCAATAGCCTAGCCTTTGCAGCAATAGCCTAGCCTTTGCAGCAATAGCCTAGCCTTTGCAGCAATAGCCTAGCCTTTGCAGCAATAGCCTAGCCTTTGCAGCAATAGCCTAGCCTTTGCAGCAATAGCCTAGCCTTTGCAGCAATAGCCTAGCCTTTGCAGCAATAGCCTAGCCTTTGCAGCAATAGCCTAGCCTTTGCAGCAATAGCCTAGCCTTTGCAGCAATAGCCTAGCCTTTGCAGCAATAGCCTAGCCTTTGCAGCAATAGCCTAGCCTTTGCAGCAATAGCCTAGCCTTTGCAGCAATAGCCTAGCCTTTGCAGCAATAGCCTAGCCTTTGCAGCAATAGCCTAGCCTTTGCAGCAGTAGCCTAGCCTTTGCAGCAGTAGCCTAGCCTTTGCAGCAGTAGCCAAGCCTTTGCAGCAGTAGCCTAGCCTTTGCAGCAGTAGCCTAGCCTTTGCAGCAGTAGCCTAGCCTTTGCAGCAGTAGCCTAGCCTTTGCAGCAGTAGCCTAGCCTTTGCAGCAGTAGCCTAGCCTTTGCAGCAATAGCCTAGCCTTTACAGCAATAGCCTAGCCTTTACAGCAATAGCCTAGCCTTTACAGCAATAGCCTAGCCTTTACAGCAGCACAGCTACACACGGATGACTCACATCAAGCACTGGGGCCCATAGACCTACACTTCTCCTCTAATATCTTAAACCTACTTGATATCATCTCCATAGTGGATCTGCATGTCATCGGTAAGCAGCTCACAGGAATAGCCAATGTTCTCAGCCGTTTCTGCAGGGAGGAAATATTGAAGAAAATGTTCATGTTAATGTCATCAATACACATTTAATCCATCAAGAGGCAAACTCAGTGAAGCAGCAGCTTAAGATGTTATCTCAGTCATTAAATCAACAGAAACACATTGTTGGGAGGTAAACATGGTTTTAAATCAACAGAAACACATTGTTGGGAGGTAAACATGGTTTTAAATCAACAGAAACACATTGTTGGGAGGTAAACATGGTTTTAAAATCAACAGAAACACATTGTTGGGAGGTAAACATGGTTTTAAATATCAACAGAAACACATTGTTGGGAGGTAAACATGGTTTTAAATATCAACAGAAACACATTGTTGGGAGGTAAACATGGTTTTAAAATCAACAGAAACACATTGTTGGGAGGTAAACATGGGCTGCAGCCCAAGTGGAACCATATTCCCTATACTGTACAGAAGTGCACTACAATGGCCCTGGTTATAAGCAGTGTGTTAAATGGGGAACAGGGATGGAACCCTGGGATGGAACCCGACTGTAAAGCCCAGTCCCCGGTTACATAGAGAGATGAACATCCCCGGTTACATAGAGAGATGAACATCCCCGGTTACATAGAGAGATGAACATCCCCGGTTACATAGAGAGATGAACATCCCCGGTTACATAGAGAGATGAACATCCCCGGTTACATAGAGAGATGAACATCCCCGGTTACATAGAGAGATGAACATCCCCGGTTACATAGAGAGATGAACATCCCCGGTTACATAGAGAGATGAACATCCCTGGTTACATAGAGAGATATACATTCCAGACGAAGGCTGGCCGCCATGTGAACACACCTTTCTTACCCTTCTTCTTTCTTAACCTTCTTCTCTCTCACCCTTCTTCTCTCTCACCCTTCTTCTCTCTCACCCTTCTTCTCTCTCACCCTTCTTCTCTCTCACCCTTCTTCTCTCTCACCCTTCTTCTCTCTCACCCTTCTTCTCTCTCACCCTTCTTCTCTCTCACCTTTCCTCTCTCTCACCTTTCCTCTCTCTCACCTTTCTTATCTCCGGTGAGAACCCAAATCTTGATGTCAGCCTTTGCCAGCTTGGCTATGGTCTCAGGAACCCCGTCCTGGAGCTTGTCCTCGATGGCAGTCGCTCCGATCATCTGCGAAAGGACATAAACAAAAAGTCAACCGGGTGACTTTTCAGAGCAGAACGTGGCAGCTTTAATAAAAGCAAGTCAGATTTCTTTGGTAACACAAGATAAAGGGTGTTAAACCCGGTGTCCTGATTACATTTACAAATCTGGCCCTCACCATCGTGGCCACCTAATCATCCCCAGCTTCCAACTGGCTCGTTCATCCCCACTCTCTACTGTAAATTCTGGTGGACAGCTGCTATAGACCACCAAGTGCTAACAGTCAGTATCTGGATAATATGTGTGAAATCGTTGATAATGTAATATCAACAGAGAAGTATATTTTCTTTCTGATTTTAAATATTGATTTGACTTTCATTAGGATGCCGACTCAAGAGAAAGCTTCAAACTGTAACCAGTGCCTGCAACCTGGTTCAGGTTATCAGTCAACCTACCAGGGTAGTTACAAACAGCACAGGAATGAAATCATCAACATGTATTGATCACATCAATACTAATGCTGCAGATATTTGCTTTAAATCAGTAACCAGATCCATAGGATGTATTGATCACAATATAATAGCCATATCTAGGAAAACCACAGTTCCAAAGGCTGGGCCTAATATAGTGTTTAAGAGGTCATACAATAAGATGTGTAGTGATTCCTATGTTGTTGATGTGAAGAATATTTGTTGGTCCGTGGTGTGTAATGAGGAGCAACCAGACGCTGCTGGTCTGTGGTGTGTAATGAGGAGCAACCAGACGCTGCTGGTCCGTGGTGTGTAATGAGGAGCAACCAGACGCTGCTGGTCTGTGGTGTGTAATGAGGAGCAACCAGACGCTGCTGGTCTGTGGTGAGTAATGAGGAGCAACCAGACGCTGCTGGTCCGTGGTGTGTAATGAGGAGCAACCAGACGCTGCTGGTCTGTGGTGTGTAATGAGGAGCAACCAGACGCTGCTGGTCTGTAATGAGGAGCAACCAGACGCTGCTGGTCTGTGGTGTGTAATGAGGAGGAACCAGACGCTGCTGGTCTGTGGTGAGTAATGAGGAGCAACCAGACGCTGCTGGTCTGTGGTGAGTAATGAGGAGCAACCAGACGCTGCTGGTCTGTGGTGTGTAATGAGGAGGAACCAGACGCTGCTGGTCTGTGGTGAGTAATGAGGAGCAACCAGACGCTGCTGGTCTGTGGTGTGTAATGAGGAGCAACCAGACGCTGCTGGTCTGTGGTGAGTAATGAGGAGCAACCAGACGCTGCTGGTCTGTGGTGTGTAATGAGGAGCAACCAGACGCTGCTGGTCTGTGGTGAGTAATGAGGAGCAACCAGACGCTGCTGGTCTGTGGTGTGTAATGAGGAGCAACCAGACGCTGCTGGTCTGTGGTGAGTAATGAGGAGCAACCAGACGCTGCTGGTCTGTGGTGTGTAATGAGGAGGAACCAGACGCTGCTGGTCTGTGGTGAGTAATGAGGAGCAACCAGACGCTGCTGGTCTGTGGTGTGTAATGAGGAGCAACCAGACGCTGCTGGTCTGTGGTGAGTAATGAGGAGCAACCAGACGCTGCTGGTCTGTGGTGTGTAATGAGGAGCAACTAGACGCTTGACACATTTATGAAACTACTTATTCCATTAAGAAAAGTTCTGTAAAAACTGTTCAATCCCCTTGGTTTGATGAGGAATTGAACATTTCATCACAAAAACCCACTAACATTAACGACTTTTTCCATTGGCAAGATAAAAATTAAAAATAAACTTAGGAATGACATGCCGGCAACAAACGCTAACACTATACATCCAGATATATCGGACCAAATTATAAAAAGACAAGAATTGTACTTTGAATTCCATGAAGCCAGTGTGGAAAAAATGAAAAGCCACCAGGGTCTGACAATCTGGACAGAAAATGTACTGAGGATAATAGTGGACGATATTGGCTCTTTTATTTGCCATATCTTCAATCTAAGACTACTAGAAAGTGTGTGCCCTCAGGCCTGGAGGGAAGCTAGTCTTTCCGCTAACCTAAGAACAGTAAAGCCCCCTTTACAGGCTCAAATAGCCAACCAATCAGCCTGTTTACCAACCCTTAGTAAACAAATTCAGCACGCTGACAGGGAAGGACACTCAACAAGCACAGCACTTACACAAATGCCTGATGATTGGCTGAGAGAAATTGATGATACAATTATTGTGGGGATAGACTTCAGTGCGGCTTCTGACATTATCAAATCAGTCTGCTGCTGAAAAAACATGAGCTATGGCTTTACAGCCCCTGCTATATCGTGAATAAAGAGTTATTTGTCGAACAGAACACAGAGGATTCTTTAATAAAGTCCCCCCTTATCTCAGCTCACTGGTCACCATAGCAGCACCCACTCGTAGCACGCGCTCCAGCAGTTACATCTCACTGGTTACCCCCAAAGCCAATTCCTCCTTTGGTCGCCTTTCTTTCCAGTTCTCTGCTGCCAATGACTGGAAGGAACTGCAAAAATCACTGAAGCTGGAAACACTTATCTCCCTCACTAGCTTTAATCACCAGCTGTCAGAGCAGCTCACAGATCACTGCACCTGTACATAGCCCATCTGTAAACAGCCCATTCAACTACCTCATCCGCATACTGTATTTATCTTGCTCCTTTGCACCCCAGTATCTCTACTTGCACATTCATCTCCGGCACATCTACCATTCCAGTGTTTAATTGTTATATTGTAATTACTTCACCACCATGGCCTATTTATTGCCTTTACTCCCTTATCTTACCTCATTTGCACTCACTGTGTATGGACTTGTTTTCTTTTTTTCTAAATGTATTTTTGACTGTATGTTTTGTTTATCCCATGTGTAACTCTGTGTTGTTGTTTGTGTCGAACTGCTTTGCTTTATCTTGGCCAGGTCGCAGTTGCAAATGAGAACTTGTTATCAACTAGCTTACCTGGTTAAATATGTTAAAAAATAAATAAATAGAAGCCTCTCAAACATAATCCAGGTAGAATCAGGAATTCAGGACCCTTGCTTTTTACTAACGACATGCCACTGACTTTGAGTAAAGCCAGTGTGTCTATGCATGCGGATGACTCAACACTACACACCTCAGCTAGTACAGCGAATGAAATGACTGCAACTCTTAACAAAGAGCTGCAGTTAGTTTCAGAATGGATGGGAAGGAATAAGTTAGTCCTCTATATTTCCAAAACTAAAAGCATTCTATTTGGGATAAATCACTCAGTAAGCCCTAAACCTTAACTATGTCTCGTAATGAAGAACGTGGAAATGGAGCAAGTTGAGGTGACTAAACTGCTTGGAGTAACTCTGGAGTGTAAACTGTCATGGTCAAAACATATTGATAGAACAGTAGCTAGGATGGGATAAATCGGTTCCTAACAAAGCGCTACTCTGCCTTCTTAACATCACTATCAACAAGGCAGGTCCTACAGGCCCTAGTTTCTACCTTCTTAACAGCACTATCAACAAGGCAGGTCCTACAGGCCCTAGTTTCTACCTTCTTAACTAAACTATCAACAAGGCAGGTCCTACAGGCCCTAGTTTCTACCTTCTTAACAACATTATCAACAAGGTAGGTCCTACAGGCCCTAGTTTCTACCTTCTTAACAACATTATCAACAAGGTAGGTCCTACAGGCCCTAGTTTCTACCTTCTTAACAACACTATCAACAAGGCAGGTCCTACAGGCCCTAGTTTAGTCGCACCTTGACTACTGTAGGATCAGATTATTTATTTTTGAACAGGTAGAAATACACCTGATGGAACAACGGGGACTGAAGAGACCCACACCAAAAGGTACAGACAAGCATATGCACACATTGTGATAGTTGTATTGAACATGTTGTGTTGTGGAGTGGTGGTGGTGTAGGGACGTTATATGATGGACTGTTTGATCTTTAGTTCATTCAGTACAAACATAGTTCACTGTTTTAATCTGTTGTTGTATATGTAATGTGGATGGTTTGGTGTGTTTGGACCCCAGGAAGAGTAGCTGCTGCCTTGGTAGGAACTAATGGGGATCCATAATAAACCCCAGGAAGAGTAGCTGCTGCCTTGGCAAGAACTAATGGGGATCCATAATAAACCCCAGGAAGAGTAGCTGCTGCCTTGGTAAGAACTAATGGGGATCCATAATAAACCCCAGGAAGAGTAGCTGCTGCCTTGGTAAGAACTAATGGGGATCCATAATAAACCCCAGGAAGAGTAGCTGCTGCCTTGGCAAGAACTAATGGGGATCCATAATAAACCCCAGGAAGAGTAGCTGCTGCCTTGGTAAGAACTAATGGGGATCCATAATAAACCCCAGGAAGAGTAGCTGCTGCCTTGGTAAGAACTAATGGGGATCCATAATAAACCCCAGGAAGAGTAGCTGCTGCCTTGGTAGGAACAAATGGGGATCCATAATAAACCCCAGGAAGAGTAGCTGCTGCCTTGGTAAGAACTAATGGGGATCCATAATAAACCCCAGGAAGAGTAGCTGCTGCCTTGGCAGGAACTAATGGGGATCCATAATAAACCCCAGGAAGAGTAGCTGCTGCCTTGGCAAGAACTAAATGGGGATCCATAATAAACCCCAGGAAGAGTAGCTGCTGCCTTGGTAAGAACTAATGGGGATCCATAATAAACCCCAGGAAGAGTAGCTGCTGCCTTGGCAGGAACTAATGGGGATCCGTAATAAACCCCAGGAAGAGTAGCTGCTGCCTTGGTAGGAACTAATGGGGATCCATAATAAACCCCAGGAAGAGTAGCTGCTGCCTTGGTAGGAACAAATGGGGATCCGTAATAAACACAAATACAAACTATTCCCCAGGTCAGTGCTGTAAATGAGAATGTGTTCAGGCAACTTACCTGTTAAAATAACAGTTTTTTAAAAACAAACAGTTTACGTAAAGACCGAGGCATCTTATATCTTAACTATCCTGACCAAAATGCCAGCCCTCTACATTGTCGAAGTGACTTGATTGATTGAAGTATTTAGAGTGTGTCCTACCATGAGGTTGTTCTCAATCTGTTCATACACTCGATCTAGAGCAGCCTCCCTGTTGCCCATAGCAACACTGGCATCCTTGTGCTTCTTAGCCCAGGCGTCAAACTCCTGCTTACTGATATCCTTATAACACAAACACAGGGTCCGGAGAGTCTGGTTGGCAAAGATCTACAATGGAAGAGAATGATGCACCAATGAAAAAACATGCATCGTCTATTTTTTGAGAAACTATTTGAGCTCAAGTTTAATTTGTTACGTGACCACAATGAGTTCAGAGTTCATGAGTTCAGAGTTCAACAACACGTCAAACTAAGGCCACTGCAACTCCACATAGGCTCAAAGTCGTACAGCAGAGGTCTCAAACTATGACGTCAGAATGTGATCCCGGGGCAAAAAGGAGTTTGGCACACCTGCCATATTTTAAAAAACACCCCAGAACAGATATTGTTGACTCACATCCAGAGCAGTCTGGGTCACTTCCTTGTGTCTGGAGTTGGGAGAGAGGCGTTCGTAGATGACCGTGTCTGCTCCTTTACAGTACAAACGGATCCGGCCATCGGGGAACCTCACTGTGTGTGTGAGAGTGGGTGAGAGAGAGAAGACAGCACATGAGGGAGATGGTCACAGTGAAAGGGCTAATTTTGCAAAATTCCAGCTTTCCCAAAGTCAAATCAAAAATCCTGTCTAGCTGGAGGATAAAACAGGGAGGTTCCCAGGGAGGGAATAAAACAGGGAGGTTCCCAGGGAGGGAATAAAACAGAGAGGTTCCCAGGGTGGGAATAAAACAGGGAGGTTCCCAGGGAGGGAATAAAACAGGGAGGTTCCCAGGGAGGGAATAAAACAGAGAGGTTCCCAGGGTGGGAATAAAACAGGGAGGTTCCCAGGGAGGGAATAAAACAGGGAGGTTCCCAGGGAGGGAATAAAACAGAGAGGTTCCCAGGGTGGGAATAAAACAGGGAGGTTCCCAGGGTGGGAATAAAACAGGGAGGTTCCCAGGGAGGGAATAAAACAGAGAGGTTCCCAGGGTGGGAATAAAACAGGGAGGTTCCCAGGGAGGGAATAAAACAGGGAGGGAATTTTCCAACTAGGAATTCGAACAAACCTGGAAACTCTAAAAATATCCAGAGTTTTACAGCCCTACATAACTCCCAGGGATCACAGACTTAAAACTGTCACTCACGGATGATGGACATGCGTTTGCGGTCGCTGTTAAAGTCGAGCAGGGCCAACACCTCGTAGGTCATCTCCTGGTCCATCTCGCTGATGGTGATGGTGTCCTGGGTACGGGACAGGAACACAAAACCGAAGTTCCTGGCAGCCGTCACCAGAGCTCCCTCGTCAGGAGAGGCTGCCTGGTACACCAACTCATCTGAGGATTGAGGACAACAGACGCACATCAACTCTGGGGTCAGAGGTTATGTTACACCTGTATTATAGACTATTCATCAGTGTCTGTAGTACACTAAACTAAGACTACCGGTTTGTGTATGTTCCTGTTAAATACATATTGGGCCGGTTTCCCCAGACACAGATAAAGATCGATCCTGGTCTAAGAAGGGTTTTCAATAAATTCTCCATTGAGCATGTTTTTCCCTCCGTTAAGGAGCAGGCTTTTTCGGTGTCCGGGATTACCAGCCCATTATGTATAAATCGGTGACGTCTGAACTTTGACCTCTAGCATCACTAGAATGCAGGTTGTCGAATGCTCACCTTCTTTCTGCTCCACCATGACAGTGTGACACAGAGACAGCAACTTGAAGAACTCCAGCGTTTCTTTGTCCTTCTTGGACCGGATGCAGGCTACCAGGGAATGATCAACGTACTCAAACTTGCTGTCTGCATACTTGTTCCAGCTGAAATCCACTGGCTGTGAAGTACCGAGGAGAAGAAATGACCATCAAGACGATGCTACAGATACTCGGAAGGCCAGGTTCCTGGACCCAGATTAAACCTAGGTCCTGAACTAACAACACTTCCAAATGGGGAATCTCCATTGAACACGCTTTTTAGTCTGGGACTATGCTTGATCCGAGTCCAGGAAACTGACCCTGAATAGTTTTATTTTAATGTAATCTCTCGCAAACAGATGTTGAAATGTAAAGTGTTTTGAAAAGCAGAAACAGTCATGTTACACTGTGACAATCGGAATAGAATGGTCAACCTCACCTTTCCACGATTCAGAGTCACTCCCTCGGCAGTGGTGGGGTCACCTGACAAAATGAAATGTATCGGTTAGTTGTTATACTTAGTCATGTAAAAAGTCATGACACAGGCATCTTCACAAATGCAGTGGACCAGAATGTCCATCCAAGCCAGGATATAAGTTTAGCATGATCCACTGCAGTACCCATAATGCTCTGTACAACCTATCCATTTTTATCTTCCTGAAGATGTTCTGCTCTTCTCCTTATCAATTTTTTATTTTTATTTTACCTTTATTTAACTAGGCAAGTCAGTTAAGAACACATTCTTATTTTCAATGACGGCCTAGGAACAGTGGGTTAACTGCCTTGTTCTGCCCCTGAACGACAGATTTGTACCTTGTCAGCTCGGGGATTTGAACTTGCAACCTTCCGGTTACTAGTCCAACGCTCTAACCACTAGGCTACCCTACCCTGCCGCCCCTACACCCTAACCACTAGGCTACCCTGCCGCCCCATCAATACATGGTGTCAGAAGCGAAAGGACATTTGTCTAACCAAAGGTGCGTCCAGCGATGGTGCACTTCTTGAAGGCCATGATGTTCTGCGTGAGGGTACCGGTCTTGTCTGAGAAGACGTACTCGATCTGACCCAGTTGTTCATTGAGGGTGGTGGTACGGGCCTTGGCTGGCGTGTCTTTCTCCTGGTAGTACATCTGAAGGTCCCAGTTGATGAACTTCGACTGGCCCAAACGAATCACTTCCACACTGGACAGGAAGTAGAGGAAATAACATCATGACAGTCAGGTTAGGAGAAATTAACCAAGTTGACTTTTTTTCCCCCCATCAGAAACACAATTTCTACATGTTAAAATAGGATAACTTAAGATTAAAACATATGTAATAAAGCCTAATAAAGTCTGTGGAAGTAGAAGGTAGAGATAGTAAATACACACTTCAAGTCTTAGATCAAGAGATATTCATTGTTCTACTTCTCCATCAGGTTAGTCTCTGCTAACAGACGAAAACACAGCTGGCCCAGAGGAGAGATTCTGGGTTGCTGACATTAGCCTCAGGTAAACTGACGTCTGTGTGTTAGGATAATTGGAACTTGGATATATGACCCATTGCTGATCCTGAAACAACCATCTCTTCTGAGATCGAGGGTAATAGAGGGTACAAGTGCGAGCTAGCCTGGGTTTTGTGATGACTCACCTGACGTAGAGGGAGATGGGAACCATGGTGTTGAGCACGATGATGTACCCCCAGAAGCTGAGGAAACCTCTGTAAGAAGCAGTCTGGTCCTTGCCATCTTTCAGATACCAGGCCCTGCTACCTACCTCCTCGTACCAGAAGGAGTTTCCGATGGCCAGGCCAGCACACACCAGGATCAGGATGACAAAGATCTGGCGGAGGGAGGAAGGGAGGAAGGGATGAGCTTTTGGATGGAGTTCTTCCACTGTCTCTCTTTTCTCACAAGCCATCATCAAGCATGTACAAAGCCTTCAGAGAGAGTATTCACACCCCCTTGACTGACACCACATTGTATTAGTGTGTAAAAACAGCCCGAATTAAACATTTATTCAATTGAGATGGTGTCTCTGGCCTACATACAATACCCCACATAATGTTATGGAATTATGCTTTTGGAAATGTTAACAAATTAATAAAAAATGTAAAGCTGAAATGTCTTGAGTCAATAAGTATATATATTTACACAATAAGTTGCGTGGACTGTGTGTGCAATAATAATGTTAAACATTATTTTTCAATGACTGCCTCATCTCTGTAACACACACATATACAGATAATTTTAAGGTCCCTCAGTCCAGCAGTGAATTTCAACCACAAGGTTTTTCCAATGCCTTGCAAAGGACACCTATTGGTAGATGGGTGAACATAAATAAAGCAGACACTGAATATCCCTTTGAACATGGTGAAGTTATTAATTACACTTTGGATGGTGTATCAATACACACAGTCACTACAAAGATACAGGTGCCCTTCCCAACTCAGTTGCCGGAGAGGAAGGAAACCACTCAGGGATTTCACCATGAGGCTAATGGTGCTTTTAAAACAGTTATAGAGTTTAATGGCTGTGATAGGAGAACACAGAGAATGGATCAACAAAATGATACTATCCTCCACAATAGTAACCTAAATGACAGACTGACAAGAAGAAAGCCTGTACAGAATAGAAAAATATTCCAGAAACATCCATCCTATTTGCAACAAGGCACTAAAGTAATACTGCAATACAAAGTGTTATGTTTGGGGCAAATCCAACAACATCACTGAGTACCACTCTTCTTATCTTCAAGCATAGTGGTGGCTTGTTATGGGTAAGCTTGTCATGGGTAAGGATTAGGGAGCTTTTTATGGTCAAAAGAAGCGGAATGGAGTTAAGTACAGGCAAAATCCTAGAGGACAACTTGGTTCAGTCTGCTTTCCAACAGACACTGAGTGGTCGAGTTACAGTTTGGACTTAAATCTACTTGAAAATCTATGGCAAGACCTGAAAATGTATTCTTGCAATGATCAACAACCAACTTGGCAGAGCTTGAAGAATTTTAAAAATGGGTTCATATTGCACAATCCAGGTGTGAAAAGCTCTTAGAGACTCACCAAGAAGACTCACAGCTGTAATCGCTGCCAAAGATGATTCTAACATGTATTGACTCAGAGGTGTAAATACCTAAGGAAAATCTGTATTTAAATGTTCAATATTATTTGGCTATTGTGTGTAGATGGTTGAGCAATTAAATGAATCCATTTTGAATTCAGGCTGTGACAACAAAATGTAGAATAAGTCATGGAGTAGGAATGCTTTCTGAAGGCACTGTAGATGGCTGTTATTAAGAGACTTCATTTCATACAGGCTGAAATATTGCGAGGAGGTGATTGAGTGTACCACTTACACTATACACCATGTAGTTCATCAGCTCATCGATTTTAGTCCTCTTGAACCTGGTCTTGCCCCCATTCCTCATGATTTTAGTGTCAGCGCCTACAGCAGAACAGTGAACAAACAGAAGAGTAAAGGGTTTGGATGAGATTAACTCCAAGGCAGCAATATTTGCAATATGACCGTGGTCGTTGGTGTGTGTTTGTTGGTTCCGAAAAGTGTGTTCTTACCTGCGAAGATGACCAGTCCGTGACACTCGTCAGTGTTTCTGATCCTACATCCTCTCAGCATCATATTGTCCAGATCCAGAGGGAATCGGTCTTTCCTCCAACACATGGTCCCGGTGAACTTATCCAGACGGTTGTTAGGCTCCTCACACACTATCATGGCTGTACGGAGAAACAAGACAACACACTATCACGGCTGTACGGAGAAACAAGACAACAGTGACAACACTCTATCCTGGCTGTAGGGAGAAACAAGGCAACAGTGACAACACTCTATCCTGGCTGTAGGGAGAAACAAGACAACAGTGACACCACACTATCCTGGCTGTATGAGGGAACAGCGACCACACTATCCTGGCTGTATGAGGGAACAGCGACCACACTATCCTGGTTGTATGAGGGAACAGCGACCACACTATCCTGGCTGTATGAGGGAACAGCGACCACACTATCCTGGCTGTATGAGGGAACAGCGACCACACTATCCTGGCTGTATGAGGGAACAGCGACCACACTATCCTGGCTGTATGAGGGAACAGTGACTACACTATCCTGGCTGTATGAGGGAACAAGGGAAGTGACCACACTATCCTGGCTGTATAAGGGAACAGTGACCACACTATCCTGGCTGTATGAGGGAACAAGGGAAGTGACCACACTATCCTGGCTGTATGAGGGAACAAGGGAAGTGACCACACTATCCTGGCTATATAAGGGAACAGTGACCACACTATCCTGGCTGTATGAGGGAACAAGGGAAGTGACCACACTATCCTGGCTGTATGAGGGAACAAGGGAAGTGACCACACTATCCTGGCTGTATAAGGGAACAGTGACCACACTATCCTGGCTGTATAAAGGAAGTGACCACACTATCCTGGCCTGTATAAGGGAACAGTGACCACACTATCCTGGCTGTATGAGGGAACAGCGACCACACTATCCTGGCTGTATGAGGGAACAGCGACCACACTATCCTGGCTGTATGAGGGAACAGCGACCACACTATCCTGGCTGTATGAGGGAACAGTGACCACACTATCCTGGCTGTATAAGGGAACAAGGGAAGTGACCACACTATCCTGGATGTATAAAGGAAGTGACCACACTATCCTTGCCTGTATAAGGGAACAGTGACCACACTATCCTGGCCTGTATAAGGGAACAGTGACCACACTATCCTGGCTGTATGAGGGAACAAGGGAAGTGACCACACTATCCTGGCTGTATGAGGGAACAGCGACCACACTATCCTGGCTGTATGAGGGAACAAGGGAAGTGACCACACTATCCTGGCCTGTATAAGGGAACAGTGACCACACTATCCTGGCTGTATGAGGGAACAAGGGAAGTGACCACACTATCCTGGCTGTATGAGGGAACAAGGGAAGTGACCACACTATCCTGGCTGTATGAGGGAACAAGGGAAGTGACCACACTATCCTGGCTGTATAAGGGAACAGAGACAACACTATCCTGGCTGTATGAGGGAACAGCGACCACACTATCCTGGCTGTATGAGGGAACAGCGACCACACTATCCTGGCTGTATGAGGGAACAGCGACCACACTATCCTGGCTGTATGAGGGAACAGCGACCACACTATCCTGGCTGTATGAGGGAACAGCGACCACACTATCCTGGCTGTATGAGGGAACAGCGACCACACTATCCTGGCTGTATGAGGGAACAGCGACCACACTATCCTGGCTGTATAAGGGAAGAGTGACCACACTATCCTGGCTGTATAAGGGAAGAGTGACCACACTATCCTGGCTGTATAAGGGAAGTGACCACACTATCCTGGCTGTATAAGGGAAGTGACCACACTATCCTGGGCGGAACAGTATCAGAACTTGTTATGATGAGGTGTTGCAAGTCCTTTCTACTCATTCTATTTCTATGGCTCACACCATCATAGCTGGGGTGGGGGTGAAAGAAACCGTGACCAGGCAGAGTCTAGCTAGCTGCACAGCTAGACAGGATATATTTGACAAACAATAACTGCCATCCTGGGTGCCCCATAGTTTACAACTGCAAATACATCTGGAAGACACTAAAAGAGAAAAGTGGACCCACTTTCTCTCCCACAGTGTCTCTCCCACTCTCAGGATTCCCACTCTCATCTGTACACGCTCTCTTAAAATAATATATTCCACATGTGTTTTCTCTAGTTACAGTACAGCAGTATGTTACCGTCAAACTGTGCCAGCTGTCTCTCCTCCTGCAGTCTCTCGTCTGTCACTTTCAGACCCATCTTGAACTTCAGGTTGGTTTCCCTGCAAAATCAATAAACGTACTTTCATTTTCCAGTGGACTTCTACAGTATGCTGGGAACATCTATCTTAGTCCCCAGATCTGGTCTCTCTTATTTTGGCATGCTAGCACAAACAGACTGGCACTCAGGCTAGGGAGCAACTTATTTTGGCATGCTAGCAGAAACACACTGGCACTCAGGCTAGGGAGCAACTTATTTTGGCATGCTAGCACAAACACACTGGCACTCAGGCTAGGGAGCAACTTATTTTGGCATGCTAGCACAAACAGACTGGCACTCAGGCTAGGGAGCAACTTATTTTGGCATGCTAGCAGAAACAGACAGGCACTCAGGCTAGGGAGCATCTTATTTTGGCATGCTAGCACAAACACACTGGCACTCAGGCTAGGGAGCAACTTATTTTGGCATGCTAGCACAAACACACTGGCACTCAGGCTAGGGAGCTACTTATTTTGGCATGCTAGCACAAACACACAGGCACTCAGGCTAGGGAGCAACTTATTTTGGCATGCTAGCACAAACACACTGGCACTCAGGCTAGGGAGCAACTTATTTTGGCATGCTAGCACAAACACACTGGCACTCAGGCTAGGGAGCAACTTATTTTGGCATGCTAGCACAAACACACTGGCACTCAGGCTAGGGAGCAACTTATTTTGGCATGCTAGCACAAACACACTGGCACTCAGGCTAGGGAGCAACTTATTTTGGCATGCTAGCACAAACATACTGGCACTCAGGCTAGGGAGCAACTTATTTTGGCATGCTAGCACAAACATACTGGCACTCAGGCTAGGGAGCAACTTATTTTGGCATGCTAGCACAAACACACTGGCACTCAGGCTAGGGAGCAACTTATTTTGGCATGCTAGCACAAACACACTGGCACTCAGGCTAGGGAGCAACTTATTTTGGCATGCTAGCACAAACAGACTGGCACTCAGGCTAGGGAGCAACTTATTTTGGCATGCTAGCACAAACATACTGGCACTCAGGCTAGGGAGCAACTTATTTTGGCATGCTAGCACAAACACACAGGCACTCAGGCTAGGGAGCATCTTATTTTGGCATGCTAGCACAAACACACTGGCACTCAGGCTAGGGAGCAACTTATTTTGGCATGCTAGCACAAACACACTGGCACTCAGGCTAGGGAGCTACTTATTTTGGCATGCTAGCACAAACACACAGGCACTCAGGCTAGGGAGCAACTTATTTTGGCATGCTAGCACAAACACACTGGCACTCAGGCTAGGGAGCAACTTATTTTGGCATGCTAGCACAAACACACTGGCACTCAGGCTAGGGAGCAACTTATTTTGGCATGCTAGCACAAACAGACTGGCACTCAGGCTAGGGAGCAACTTATTTTGGCATGCTAGCACAAACACACTGGCACTCAGGCTAGGGAGCAACTTATTTTGGCATGCTAGCACAAACACACTGGCACTCAGGCTAGGGAGCAACTTATTTTGGCATGCTAGCACAAACAGACTGGCACTCAGGCTAGGGAGCAACTTATTTTGGCATGCTAGCACAAACATACTGGCACTCAGGCTAGGGAGCAACTTATTTTGGCATGCTAGCACAAACACACAGGCACTCAGGCTAGGGAGCATCTTATTTTGGCATGCTAGCACAAACACACTGGCACTCAGGCTAGGGAGCAACTTATGTTGGCATGCTAGCACAAACACACAGGCACTCAGGCTAGGGAGCATCTTATTTTGGCATGCTAGCACAAACACACTGGCACTCAGGCTAGGGAGCAACTTATTTTGGCATGCTAGCACAAACACACAGGCACTCAGGCTAGGGAGCAACTTATTTTGGCATGCTAGCACAAACACACTGGCACTCAGGCTAGGGAGCATCTTATTTTGGCATGCTAGCACAAACACACTGGCACTCAGGCTAGGGAGCAACTTATTTTGGCATGCTAGCACAAACACACAGGCACTCAGGCTAGGGAGCAACTTATTTTGGCATGCTAGCACAAACACACTGGCACTCAGGCTAGGGAGCAACTTATTTTGGCATGCTAGCACAAACACACTGGCACTCAGGCTAGGGAGCAACTTATTTTGGCATGCTAGCACAAACACACTGGCACTCAGGCTAGGGAGCATCTGTACATTTAAAGAAACTAAACCATGTTAACCTTTTGATAATATTGTTTGATTAACGAAAAGGTTATCGATCTAAAACTCAACAGGCTTAAAAACAAACTGACTACAACAAGTCTCAGCAAAACCTTGTTTTAATCCAACTGCAGCTCTTAAAAATGTTTATGTTTTACACAAAGGCAAATTCTGTTAATGTCATTTCTCCTGTTATCAAGGGACAGTTGTTGACAACCCCATTATGAAATGTCAGATTACACAACAAGGTTTGAAGACCTGGACTGTGTCCCAAATGGCAACATATTCCCTAGATAGTGCACTACTTTTGACCAGGGCCCAATAGGGCTCAAAGTGCACTACTTTTGACTAGGGCACATAGAATATATAAGAAATAGGATGCCATTTGGGACAGGAAGGCCAATACATTTACTTGTATTAGAGAGAACATCTTACCCATCGAGCTCGGCGGTTTCCACATAACAAAGACTGTTGGGGTTTGAACTGGACAACAACAGAATGTCGGCCTAAAAAAAAAAAAAAAAAATAATAATAATAATAATTTTGGGGGGGGGAACTGAATTCTAAAAAATGGCTGGTTGGTTTCAATTCAATCAAATGAATAGTACATTATGAAATGTCAATTCAGAACCTTCAGAATTGTTCGGAAGTATATATATATATATATATATATATATATATATATATATATATATATATATATATATATAGAAGAATATATAGTCGAAGAACAAATAAATGACATTACCGGGATGTGACCATTTTTCTTCAAACGAACCACATCACCGACATGGATGTTCATCCACTTCGACTCTTGAAACCTGGGTTTGGAAAAAGTTTGTCATTTCCCCCCCCATTCTTTATCATGTTCAAAACATGAAGTTCCTCTTGTTGATGCATAGCACAGACAATACAATAAACAAGGTAAGAGATAACAAAAAAGGTACACTGTTGCACTATGGAGAACCAGAACACAATACTGTTCTAGTTTCTATGTTCACACCATAGACTTAGATAGACGACTCCTCTTTGCATCTGTCCCATTATGGTGTCAGAGCTTCTTCTTTTACTACTTCTATGAGTTGGTAAACAAACAGAAAGGGTGCATACTGCCACCTGGAGGTAGTTGTTTGAACAGGTATAAAGCCAAGGATGGCGATTTACTGTCACCTGCAGTTATAGAATGTTGGCGCATGAGTATAATTAATTGGCTGATCCCTCCTGGTGACCTGGATGGAATCATGTGATCCTTCCTTAACCTATAGAAAGTTCCACCCAGTTGACTACTTCAAAATGGTGAAAGCCCTCAATGGCACTGCAGGGTCAATTCCAAGAACATATCTATCCATGTCTATGGTTCATCGTCCTCATTACCTGCCATCCAGGAGGACATCACACTTCCTGTTGTTGATCTCCTTGTCCATCCTGTGGCGGGCCTATTAGACGGGGAGGGAAAACACCAGCCAGGGTTCAGAATTACACTAATGGACCACAGTGAGCTCTTCACAACAAAATGTAGTGTACTGCACATGACAATGGGGGGGTGGGGGGGGGGGGCAGAGAGATACATAAATAAAAAGAGGCCTTTTTCTTAGTTGCAGGTGGTCCGCAAATTATTATATATATAAAAATATATTTTCTCCAAAAAGAATAAATTGGGACAATAATGGAGGTTATAAACAATTGTAAATTAATTTATACAATGAAAAGTGTTGAACAAAATATCCATCTGTAATGAAAGTCCTTTAATCTGTTTACATTGATTCTGAAATTTGAACGCTAAAATATTTTATGTTAAAAGAATTCCGCGACTCCGCGAAAGCTGGTACTCAAGAGGTTTTGACGTTGATTTGGTGGTCCCCGGAAAGGAAAATGTCGGGAACTACTGATCTATAGGACACCACGTTTCGGCGCCAAGACTTTGGGAGAAGAGTGAAGAATTGATGTAGCCAGCGAGAAGTGGATGAGTCACGCACCAGATCGTCCACTAGGTCTTTGATGGCTGTGATTCCCAGCACCAGAACTAAAGGCACTAAGGTCGTGTACCAAGGCAACGTGGTGATCTCAGGAATAATCTGATGAGAGAGGAATAATCACAAGAGTGTATTATTAATATCAGAGTCTGTTACTTTAACATTCAATCAAACATGTTCATAGGATTCGTCTTTCCCCTCGCTTTCTACGGGAACCCAAAGGAGTCATACCTAGAGTGTATTATTAAGATCCAAGTCTGTTACTTTAACATTCAATCTAATGTCTAATCCAATCTGGTCGATCCCAAGAAAAGGAAAGAAAAACATTGTTACAAATTAATATCACAGAAACTATTCCGTCATCATTCAATCAAACATGTTCAGAGGATTCAAGGCAGCCGTGATCACAGGAATACTCTGATGATGGGGGAAGAAAGGAAAGTACAACCATTTCTAGTCTATTGTTCCATCCTGACCTGTGAACCCGGTGCCAGGATGAAGTGACTAAGGGGCCAGTTGAAATCGGTGTGTGTGTGGGAGGTCATACCTGACCACCTTAGTGGCTTTGCATTTCCTCCCAACAAACAGAGACCACTCTGTCCATTGTGCTAACACAGCGCAGATACCAACCTGTCACTCAATTTTAACTTTTTTTATTTATTTACAGACATAAAAGTAAAACTATGGGGGTGAATGCTTGAACTGTGGGGGGCTAAACACACTTCACCCCCCCCCCTATGGAGCCGGGCCCGGGTTTCTGCTGTCCAATAACGCTTCATCACTCACTGCTCAGGCCATTATATGTTATATGATGATGTGTCAGTATTTACATCACATTTTACATTTATGTAAATTCATTTGAAACTGCTCGCAATAGAACAAGCCAATCGCAGTCATTCCATCCATAGTGTAGTATAAGTTGGGATGTCTCACAGAAGACTCTTTGCTGTTAGTGGAACCCCACCGTCTACCGCTGAAGATGCTTGTAAATCAGTAAGGATGTGACACAGGATGTGACACAGGATGTGACACAGGATGTGACACAGGATGTGACACAGGATGTGACACAGGATGTAACACAGGATGTAACACAGCGCTGTCTTCAGCAGACTGACCTGTAGGATGAGCAGGGCCAGGAAGTAAAGGTTGGCAACTCGTTTGAACTGCTCGAACAGATTCAGTGGGATGAATGTCAAGGCGTTATATTTGTACGTCTTGATTCCATTCCCCTACAAACAATACAAGGGAGGACAAGTACACAAACATGGTCAAAAACAAGGCAACAGTAAACATGACAACCCCCCCCCCCCCCCCCCTCCCCTCCAAGAATGATGCTGCGCCTCCCTGCCCCCCCTCCAACCCGCCCCCCTCTCGGGCCAATTGAGATATCACATGACTAACAAATTTCAGTTATCATGTATGAACACAGATTATCCATTATATTGACCAAACACTCGAGTGGCCACTCAAACAATGAAAACAAAATATATATTTTTAAAATGGAAGGCAGTTGGCCTTGGTACCAGTTTCTTAAACTAAACCACTCCATGTCTGTGTCAAATGGCATGACCTGACATTTGGCAATGACAAGGAAGGGCAAAGAGTGTTACTCGACACACTCAGAGTCTCTCTGTCTCTCTCTCTCTCTCTCTCTTCTTCCCAACACCTTCTCAGTCAAACTAAATGGAGCTTTCAGTGCTGCTGGTAGGCAGAGGATCATTTACATAAACAAACTGCAGCCACAGGTTTGAGAGAAGGAGGCAAATGATCCGACAAAACAAAATGTGTGTGTCCACTCCAGTCCCAATTGGCATCCCATTCCCTATATAGTGCACTACTTTTGACCAGGACCCATAACTGGTTTAGTGTTTCTAGGGGAATAGGGTGCCATTTTGGATGGAACCCTGCATCCACAACACCCAAGTAATAGGTTGGAGAGTAGGACTCTAAGACTTTTCATCTGGACTATTTCATTGGAGTTAACATGATGCTAAAGTAATTGTCAGTGACCTTAAGAGTATAGTCTTTAACCAAGGGTACGAAAATAAAACATTAGCCAGGCTAAGTACCATTAAAAGGAGAGGAGTGGTCTTCGGAGTGGTCTTCGGAGTGACGATTCGTTTTTTTTTTTCCTTATTCAATTTATTCAGTCAGATTAACTCGTGGATCCCATGATAGCTTTCTGACGATCGACACTTGGGAGTGTGCATGGGAGTGTGCATGGGAGTGTGGGAACACGAGACTATTCTAAATGATGACTAGTAGATTTATTTATTTTTAAATACACATTTTACATATCAGGAAATTATTTTAACGATATAAATCGCAATATTATTTTGGACAATGTCAAATGTTCTTCCTTCCAAGCGTGTTCTCAATCTTTTTAAATAGTGAGCCAATATGTTTTCAGAATTTTATCATAGATCTCGTCTCTCTGCTGCAGACATATGGTGAGCACTGTTCGGAACATTGAATCGTAATATAGAATCACAATACACATCGTATCGGCACCTGCATACTGTGATAATATCGTAGCGTCCCTGGTGACTAACAAGTAAATGAACCCAAAAGAAAGGAAGTTGGATCACCACAGGACAGGTAATAAACTGCCACTTTACCTGCTGTTGTTGTGCTAGCTGATTAGCTGTTGTCTCACCTACTGTTTTAGCTAGCTTTCCCAATTCAACACCTGTGATTACTGTATGCCTCGCTGTATGTCTCTCTCAAATGTCAATATGCCTTGTATACTGTTGTTCAGGTTAGTTATCATTGTTTTAGTTCACAATGGAGCCCCTAGTTCCACTCTTCATACCCCTGATAACTCCTTTGTCCCACCTCCCACACATGCGGTGACCTCACCCATTACTACCAGCATGTCCAGAGATACAACCTCTCTCATCATCACCCAGTGCCTGGGCTTACCTCCGCTGTACCCGCACCCCACCATACCCCTGTCTGCGCATTATGCCCTGAATATATTCTACCATGCCCAGAAACCTGCTCCTCTTATTCTCTGTCCCCAACGCTCTAGGCGACCAGTTTTGATAGCCTTTAGCCGCACCCTCATACTACTCCTTCTCTGTTCCGCGGGTGATGTGGAGGTAAACCCAGGCCCTGCATGTCCCCAGGCACCCTCATTTGTTGACTTCTGTGTTCGAAAAAGCCTTGGTTTCATGCATGTCAACATCAGAAGCCTCCTCCCTAAGTTTGTCTTACTCACTGCTTTAGCACACTCTGCTAACCCTGATGTCCTTGCTGTGTCTGAATCCTGGCTCAGGAAGGCCACCAAAAATTCAGAGATTTCCATACCCAACTATAACATCTTCCGTCAAGATAGAACTGCCAAAGGGGGAGGAGTTGCAGTTTACTGCAGAGATGGCCTGCAAAGTAATGTCATACTTTCCAGGTCCATACCCAAACAGTTCGAACTACTAATTTTGAAAATTACTCTCTCCAGAAATAAGTCTCTCACGGTTGCCGCCTGCTACCGACCCCCCTCAGCTCCCAGCTGTGCCCTGGACACCATTTGTGAATTGATCGCCCCCCATCTAGCTTCAGAGTTTGTTCTGTTAGGTGACCTAAACTGGGATATGCTTAACACCCCGCCAGTCCTACAATCTAAGCTAGATGCCCTCAATCTCACACAAATCATCAAGGAACCCACCAGGTACAACCCTAACTCTGTAAACAAGGGCACCCTCATAGACGTCATCCTGACCAACTGGCCCTCCAAATACACCTCCGCTGTCTTCAACCAGGATCTCAGCGATCACTGCCTCATTGCCTGTATCCGCTACGGAGCCGCAGTCAAACGACCACCCCTCATCACTGTCAAACGCTCCCTAAAACACTTCTGTGAGCAGGCCTTTCTAATCGACCTGGCCCGGGTATCCTGGAAGGACATTGACCTCATCCCGTCAGTGGAGGATGCCTGGTCATTCTTTAAAAGTAACTTCCTCACCATTTTAGATAAGCATGCTCCGTTCAAAAAATGCAGAACTAAGAACAGATACAGCCCTTGGTTCACCCCAGACCTGACTGCCCTCGACCAGCACAAAAACATCCTGTGGCGGACTGCAATAGCATCGAATAGTCCCCGTGATATGCAACTGTTCAGGGAAGTCCGGAACCAATACACGCAGTCAGTCAGGAAAGCTAAGGCCAGCTTCTTCAGGCAGAAGTTTGCATCCTGTAGCTCCAACTCCAAAAAGTTCTGGGACACTGTGAAGTCCATGGAGAACAAGAGCACCTCCTCCCAGCTGCCCACTGCACTGAGGCTAGGTAACACGGTCACCACTGATAAATCCATGATTATCGAAAACTTCAATAAGCATTTCTCAACGGCTGGCCATGCCTTCCGCCTGGCTACTTCAACCTCGGCCAACAGCTCCGCCCCCCCCGCAGCTCCTCGCCCAAGCCTCTCCAGGTTCTCCTTTACCCAAATCCAGATAGCAGATGTTCTGAAAGAGCTGCAAAACCTGGACCCGTATAAATCAGCTGGGCTTGACAATCTGGACCCTCTATTTCTGAAACTATCTGCCACCATTGTCGCAACCCCTATTACCAGCCTGTTCAACCTCTCTTTCATCTCGTCTGAGATCCCCAAGGATTGGAAAGCTGCCGCAGTCATCCCCCTCTTCAAAGGGGGAGACACCCTGGACCCAAACTGTTACAGACCTATATCCATCCTGCCCTGCCTATCTAAGGTCTTCGAAAGCCAAGTCAACAAACAGGTCACTGACCATCTCGAATCCCACCGTACCTTCTCCGCTGTGCAATCTGGTTTCCGAGCCGGTCATGGGTGCACCTCAGCCACACTCAAGGTACTAAACGACATCATAACCGCCATCGATAAAAGACAGTACTGTGCAGCCGTCTTCATCGACCTCGCCAAGGCTTTCGACTCTGTCAATCACCATATTCTTATCGGCAGACTCAGTAGCCTCGGTTTTTCGGATGACTGCCTTGCCTGGTTCACCAATTACTTTGCAGACAGAGTTCAGTGTGTCAAATCGGAGGGCATGCTGTCTGGTCCTCTGGCAGTCTCTATGGGGGTGCCACAGGGTTCAATTCTCGGGCCGACTCTTTTCTCTGTGTATATCAATGATGTTGCTCTTGCTGCGGGCGATTCCCTGATCCACCTCTACGCAGACGACACCATTCTATATACTTTCGGCCAGTCTTTGGACACTGTGCTATCTAACCTCCAAACAAGCTTCAATGCCATACAACACTCCTTCCGTGGCCTCCAACTGCTCTTAAACGCTAGTAAAACCAAATGCATGCTTTTCAACCGGTCGCTGCCTGCACCTGCATGCCCGACTAGCATCACCACCCTGGATGGTTCCGACCTAGAATATGTGGACGTCTATAAGTACCTAGGTGTCTGGCTAGACTGCAAACTCTCCTTCCAGACTCATATCAAACATCTCCAATCGAAAATCAAATCAAGAGTCGGCTTTCTATTCCGCAACAAAGCCTCCTTCACTCAAGCCGCCAAGCTTACCCTAGTAAAACTGACTATCCTACCGATCCTCGACTTCGGCGATGTCATCTACAAAATGGCTTCCAACACTCTACTCAGCAAACTGGATGCAGTCTATCACAGTGCCATCCGTTTTGTCACTAAAGCACCTTATACTACCCACCACTGCGACTTGTATGCTCTAGTCGGCTGGCCCTCGCTACATATTCGTCGCCAGACCCACTGGCTCCAGGTCATCTACAAGTCTATGCTAGGTAAAGCTCCGCCTTATCTCAGCTCACTGGTCACGATGGCAACACCCATCCGTAGCACGCGCTCCAGCAGGTGTATCTCACTGATCATCCCTAAAGCCAACACCTCATTTGGCCGCCTTTCGTTCCAGTACTCTGCTGCCTGTGACTGGAACGAATTGCAAAAATCGCTGAAGTTGGAGACTTTTATCTCCCTCACCAACTTCAAACATCAGCTATCTGAGCAGCTAACCGATCGCTGCAGCTGTACATAGTCTATTGGTAAATAGCCCACCCTTTTCACCTACCTCATCCCCGTACTGTTTCTATTTATTTACTTTTCTGCTCTTCTGCACACCAATATCTCTACCTGTACATGACCATCTGATCTTTTATCACTCCAGTGTTAATCTGCAAAATTGTAATTATTTGCCTACCTCCTCATGCCTTTTGCACACATTGTATATAGACCCCCCCTTCGTTTTCTACTGTGTTATTGACTTGTTAATTGTTTACTCCATGTGTAACTCTTTGTTGTATGCTCACACTGCTATGCTTTATCTTGGCCAGGTCGCAGTTGCAAATGAGAACTTGTTCTCAACTAGCCTACCTGGTTAAATAAAGGTGAAATAAAAAAAAATAAAAAAAAATAAAAAAATGGCTTCCCGGACTATTTGCATTGTGTCCAGCCACCACCTCAAACTCCTCCCCGCCGCCAACCCCTCAAACCCCTCCCCGCCACCACCTCAAACCCCTCCCCGACAACCCCTCTTCTACGCTGCTGCTATTACTCTCTGTTTATCATCTATGCATAGTCACTTTAACTACACATTAATGTACATATTACCTCATTAAGCCCCTGCATATGGACTCTGTACCGGTACCACCTGTATATAGTCTCGCTACTGTTATTTTATTTCTTTACTTATCTATTGTTTACCTAATACCCATTTTTTACTTAAAAATTGCACTGTTGGATCAGGGCTTGTAAAGGAAGAATTTCACTCTAAGGTTGTTGTTGTATTTGGCGCATGTGACAAATAAAGTTTGATTTGACCACAGACTAACCAGGAGTCCTGTCCTGGTACAGTCTGCCCAGTCACTGATAAATAACGAGTTATTGTCAACCCAAAGTCTGTGTATTTGAAGAAGCTGTACTAAAAAAAAGAACCTTCACTTTGAATATGGTCCAGGCAGTACAGGAAATGGCCAGCCTATGAGACACACGTATCAGCAGAGCGAAGAGGAAGTAGAATTAACTCACCATCCGTGATGCACTGTATCCGATATGGTGTCAACAATGACGACAATGGAATGAAAAAAAGTAGTGATCCAAAAGGATGAAATCTTGACGTTAAAAAACACCATTGCATAGGTAGATTTTATTTATCCTGTCCACAAACGTAAAACCACCAAAGCACATGACAGGGCTTGGTTTCTGTCTTAGTTTCTACCTTTAAAAAGGTTAGGTTGCACCTACCTACCAGCATCTGTCATTACTCCGACACAACCTGCTGTTGCCAGTAAATATTTAGATAGAAAAAGATGAGATGAGGGTTTGTCTGAACTTCTCCAACACTTGTTTTTCCATTGGCCTAATGAACACGGCTCATGTCTGAACTTCTCCAATAAGCAACACTTGTTTTTCCATTGGCCTAATGAACACGGCCCATGTCTGAATCAGCAGTTAAGGGTGGAATAATATGATCTCTAAAGGTGGAACCGGGAGAGAGGTGACTTACTGCGTACTTGCTCTTCTTGAGACACAAAAGGTATTTTTTCTGAAACTCTGGCAGGTTACAGAAGGCTCTGTCGTTCGCTTTGACACTCCAACCAGACTCTGGAAACACACCAACAGACAGTCACACTCTGGAAACAGACAGCCAGACTCTAGAAACAGACAGCCAGACTCTAGAAACAGACAGCCAGACTCTAGAAACAGACAGCCAGACTCTAGAAACAGACAGCCAGACTCTAGAAACAGACAGCCAGACTCTAGAAACAGACAGCCAGACTCTAGAAACACCAACATACAGTCACACTCTGGAAACACACCAACAGACAGTCAGACTCTGGAAACAGACACTCTGGAAACAGACCAACAGACAGCCAGGCTCTGGAAACAGACAGCCAGACTCTGGAAACAGACAGCCAGACAGACAGCCAGACTCTAGAAACAGACACTCTGGAAACAGACCAACAGAGAGTCAGAGGGAATATGCTTGAATGGTGAAACTGGTACATTTCTAAACAAATCAAAAGCTAGCGCCTCATTGGTGTGTTCTCAGATTGTCTAATGGAAGAGGTGTTTGTGTGGCTGTGTGTGTGTGTTCTGCAGCTATTCCCTAGTGTCTGCTCCCAGTCTCTCACCGGTGCTCTTGATCTCTTCAGGCTGTGGTCCCCCTGGGGGCCCCTCTTCGTCTGAGCCGGGGTCCAACTCATCATCCGTCTCGTCGTCACTGTACGGCATGACCTCATCGTCAGGGCCCAGTGACCCCTGGGAGTCTGATCGCTCCCGACTCATGGTAATGAGACGTCTGAAGGTCGCTCACTGGGGGGGAAGATAGATTATTTTTACCATTGTTTAATTTCCCTTTTACGGTCTTTGGAAAAACAGAAACTAATGTGCTGTCTAATTGTGGTGAGAGAGAGAATCTAATGTCATGTGGATTTGGTCAACGAAGGAGTAGGACAAGCCACCAGTGTTATCTACAAGCACCAGTTGTCGGCCATATAGCCAATAACAGTCATTGTCAGCCGGCTACTTTGAGTTCATAAATTAACTGCATCTCAGAAACAGCATGCCTCCTGGGCTTTATACACACACACACACACACACACACACACACACACACACACACACACACACACGACAGTGTCTAGGGTTTACAGAGAATGGTGCGACAAACAAAACAACATCCAGTCAGCGGCAGTCCTCTGGGAAAAAACAGTTCGTTGATGAGAGGTGGAAGGAGAATGGCAAGAATCGTGGAAGCTAACAGGCCCGCCTACAGACAGACAAATAACAGCACAGTGCAACAGTGGTGTGCAGAATGGCATCTCGTCTGTCCTTATCACGGATGTGCTATTGCAGCAGGCGACCACACCGGGATCCACTCCTATCAGCTAAAAACAAGAAGTGGCTCCTAGTGGGCACGCGATCACCAACACTGGACAATTGTAGTGAAAAAATTAATTGCACAGTCCAAAGAATCCCAGTTCCTGTTGTGTCATGCTGATGGCAGAGTCAGGATTTGGGCGTAAACAGCAGGAGTCCGTGGCCCCATCCTGCCTGGTGTCAACGGTACAGGCTGGTGGTGGTGGTGTAATGGTGTAGGGAATGTTTTCAGGGCACACGTTAGGTCCCTTGATACCAATTGAGCAACGTTATCATAACCCGAAGAATTCAGGGTGTTCTGGAGTCCGGACCTTGTACTAGACGGGTGTATCTAATAAGTTAACTCAGGGTTAGCCTTTTGGCACCAAGGTCTTAACCACTTGGTTTTAGACAAGGAGTTATTTGGTGTTGCCTGGCCTGGGGCTTAAACCAGCAAATTTACAGCTGCTGGTCGGGTTCCCCAACCTTTGTTTCTCAATCCTGGTCCTGGGTAGCTAAAGGGGTACACCTTCCTTTTGTCCTGACACTACAAAGCTGATTCAGATTATCAACGTATCAAGCTTTGACGTTTTAAATCAGATGTGTAGTGCTAAGGCAAATACTAAAATGTGCACCACTTTGTGTCTCATGACCAGGAAACACTGCTCTAAACTAGACTACTACAGGACCAATGATCAGGAAACACTGCTCTAAACTAGACTACTACAGGACCAATGATCAGGAAACACTGCTCTAAGCTAGACTACTACAGGACCAGGATCAGGAAACACTGCTCTAAACTAGACTACTACAGGACCAATGATCAGGAAACACTGCTCTAAGCTAGACTACTACAGGACCAATGATCAGGAAACACTGCTCTAAGCTAGGCTACTACAGGACCAATGACCAGGAAACACTGCTCTATGCTAGGCTACTACAGGACCAATGATCAGGAAACACTGCTCTAAGCTAGGCTACTACAGGACCAGGATCAGGATCAGGAAACACTGCTCTAAACTAGACTACTACAGGACCAATGATCAGGAAACACTGCTCTAAGCTAGACTACTACAGGACCAATGCATGGGTGTGGTGCTTTGTCTACAATGGTTCAAGCCCAGGACAACACAACAATGGGTATGGCACTGAACTGGCAGCTGGAAGGCTCCCATGTACCATCTCCTGCCATTGTGCTCTTGAGCAAGGCACTTAATCCTGCACAATTGCTCTCCACCCAGGGGGGGTGCTGCACTGCGACGTGTTGGGAGAAGCAGGAAAAACACATTTCCGTTCTAAACAATGGACAATAGAAGTATACATTGTCTCCATGTTCTGGTCACAAGATGACTCTGCACATCTCTACAACCACACCTCTTGCCTCTATTTCACCACATATGTCTCATATTGTTCTACACTGCCATTACTGTATGCCTACTGTGTCAATGTGCCATGTAAACGATCCTGTATCTTCAGAACAAATCAACTGAGGTCATTTATTAAACGATGCCTACTTCTATATTGTGAAAAGACTCAAATGTCTCTATTTACGCTGCCTACCTTGAATCTGTTTAGTGAATGACTTGTTTTATTGGGAAAGGTTGTGATATTGGGAAATACTCATATATCGTGTTATAACATGTTCCCTTTGCCAACAAATGAGAGAGCTGAAATGGAGAGAGAGAGAGAGAGAGAGAGAGAGAGAGAGAGAGAGAGAGAGAGTGAATGAGAGAGAGAGAGAGAGAGAGCTGAATGGAGAGAGAGAGAGAGAGAGAGAGCTGAAATGGAGAGAGAGAGAGAGAGAGAGCTGAAATGGAGAGAGAGAGAGAGAGAGCTGAAATGGAGAGAGAGAGAGAGAGAGAGCTGAAATGGAGAGAGAGAGAGAGAGAGAGAGCTGAAATGGAGAGAGAGAGAGAGAGCTGAAATGGAGAGAGAGGAGAGAGAAGACTGAAATGGAGAGAGAGAGAGAGAGAGAGAGCTGAAATGGAGAGAGAGAGAGAGAGCTGAAATGGGAGAGAGAGAGAGAGAGAGCTGAAATGGAGAGAGAGAGAGAGAGAGCTGAAATGGAGAGAGAGAGAGAGAGCTGAAATGGAGAGAGAGAGAGAGAGCTGAATGGAGAGAGAGAGAGAGAGCTGAAATGGAGAGAGAGAAGAGAGAGCTGAAATGGAGAGAGAGAGAGAGAGCTGAAATGGAGAGAGAGAGAGAGAGCTGAAATGGAGAGAGAGAGAGAGAGAGAGCTGAATGGAGAGAGAGAGAGAGAGGAGCTGAAATGGAGAGAGAGAGAGAAGAGAGAGCTGAAATGGAGAGAGAGAGGATGGAGAGAGAGAGAGCTGAAATGGAGAGAAGAGAGAGAGCTGAAATGGAGAGAGAGAGAGCTGAAATGGAGAGAGAGAGAGAGCGAATGGAGGAAGAGAGAGAGAGTGAATTGGAGAGGAGAAGAGAAGGAGGGAAGCTGAATGGGAGAGAGAGAAGAGCTGAATTGGTGAGGAGAGAGAGAGAGAGAGAGAGAGAGCTGAATTGGGAGGAGAGAGAGAGAGAGCTGAATTGGAGAGAGAGAGCTGAGATGGAGAGGAGAGAGCTGAATTGGGAGAAGAGCTGAATTGGAGAGAGAGAGCTGGAATTGGAGAGGAGAGAGCTGAATTGGAGAGAGAGAGCTGAATGGAGAGAGAGAGCTGAATTGGAGAGAGAGAGCTGAATTGGAGAGAGAGAGCTGAATGGAGAGAGAGAGCTGAATTGGAGAGAGAGAGCTGAATTGGAGAGAGGAGCTGAATTGGAGGAAAGAGAGCTGAATTGGAGAGAGAGAGCTGAATTGGAGAGAGAGAGCTGAATTGGAGAGAGAGAGCTGAATTGGAGAGAGAGAGCTGAATTGGAGAGAGAGAGCTGAAACGCTGAATTGGAGAGAGAGCTGACATGCTGAATTGGAGAGAGAGCTGACATGCTGAATTGGAGAGAGAGCTGAAATGAGAGAGAGCTGAAATGAGAGAGAGCTGAAATGAGAGAGAGCTGAAATGAGAGAGAGCTGAAATGAGAGAGAGCTGAAATGAGAGAGCTGAAATGAGAGAGCTGAAATGAGAGAGAGCTGAAACACTGAATTGGAGAGAGAGCTGAAATTATACCTTTAAAACTTGAGATGGGTTAAATGGAATATTAACTGAAATCTGGACACTGACTGGCCTATAACATGTCACATATAGCTACATGCGAGAACTAATTCTCCACTTTGGCAAACGTGTCCAGTCAGCACTGAAGAAACATGCAACACCTGAGGAAAGCTCAATTAAACCAACTGCCATTTGAGGGGAATATTCCAATAAGATTTCGGGGAGAATGGAATGATTGTTTACTCAGGAAGTTCCCCAGAGCATCAAGGAAGCTTCAACTCGTGTGACTGAAATCTGGGCCATGACTGGCCTATAACATATCACATATAGCCGAATATTAAATCAAATTGCAGAATTAAGTATTTCTTGCAGTACGATGATACAGCAAATGTTATTTTAGTCTCTGGAAAAGGAGTGGAATAATATGTTTAGTTTGATTTATTTCAGTATCTGAAAGTATCTTTTAGTTTTCACTGCTTTTCAAATCAGATGGGGTATTTCTTTTTTTGCAAGGGGAGAATATTTAGGCTACACAGTTTAGAGAGGAGAAACATCGAAAGAAAAACCTTTACAGATGGCAGCTAGATGATTGGCTAGTTCCTGCTATCATTTAAGATGGGTATTTCTGTGAGTACCCATTTACATTTATAAACTGGGTGGTACGAGCCCCAAATGCTGATTGGCTGACAGCCGTGGTATATCAGACTGTATACAACGGGTATGACAACAACAACAACAAAAGTATTTGTACTGCTCTAATTACATTGGTAACCAGTTTATAATAGCAATAAGGCACCTCAGAGTTTGTGGTATATGGCCAATATACCACGGCTACGGGCTGTATCCAGCCACTGTATTGCGTAAGATCGGCCCTTAGATATTGGCCACATGCCACACCCCTCGTTCCTTATCGCTTAAATATATAATGGATTAGCCTTGATCATTTGTCTTCTAGGGCAACAATTTATGACTGAAGAGAAGCTGCAAGCCTAGGCCTATCTGACCCGACAAGTTGACCAAAGCAAATTTCAAAAATTCTAAGCAGATAAATATACACATTTGTCCCACCGTCTCTGCCGGTCATACAAGGAGGCTACAGTGTCTGCTGTACTCCTCCACCTGTCTGGTCTGCTGTACTCCTCCACCTGTCTGGTCTGCTGTACTCCTCCACCTGTCTGGTCTGCTGTACTCCTCCACCTGTCTGGTCTGCTGTACTCCTCCACCTGTCTGGTCTGCTGTACTCCTCCACCTGTCTGGTCTGCTGTACTCCTCCACCTGTCTGGTCTGCTGTACTCCTCCACCTGTCTGGTCTGCTGTACTCCTCCACCTGTCTGGTCTGCTGTACACCTCCACCTGTCTGGTCTGCTGTACTCCTCCACCTGTCTGGTCTGCTGTACTCCTCCACCTGTCTGGTCTGCTGTACTCCTCCACCTGTCTGGTCTGCTGTACTCCTCCACCTGTCTGGTCTGCTGTACTCCTCCACCTGTCTGGTCTGCTGTACTCCTCCACCTGTCTGGTCTGCTGTACTCCTCCACCTGTCTGGTCTGCTGTACTCCTCCACCTGTCTGGTCTGCTGTACTCCTCCACCTGTCTGGTCTGCTGTACTCCTCCACCTGTCTGGTCTGCTGTACTCCTCCACCTGTCTGGTCTGCTGTACTCCTCCACCTGTCTGGTCTGCTGTACTCCTCCACCTGTCTGGTCTGCTGTACACCTCCACCTGTCTGGTCTGCTGTACTCCTCCACCTGTCCGGTCTGCTGTACACCTCCACCTGTCTGGTCTGCTGTACTCCTCCACCTGTCCAGCCAGATGCTTCTCGCCACTATCCAGGCCAAGTACCCCACCTCCTCTGAAGGGTCTGGCTGTGTAGCTCTGCGTCAGACTTCTCCATACACAGACAAGGCCACGTCGCCCTGCTTTTCCATCTTCACAAACAGACATAGTTTACTTTTCTGCTTGTGACGTACAACTTGACATGTTGAGTTCTCTGGCGCAGCTAGCTAGCCGGATATAGAACGGTGTCATGCGTTCTAAATTAGTTCATTGTTTACGTTCCACTTAAAAAGGTCTACAGGTGCATCTGTGATGGCCAACACAGCACAGCTTGGACCACTACCCGCCCAATCAGCATCCAGGATCCATAGTTCGCTCTTAATGTCCTGTTATATAATAACTAGTCCTCTGTTAGTTCTTAATGTCCTGTTAGATTCTAACTAGTCTTCTGTCAGTTCTTAATGTCCTGTTATATAATAACTAGTCTTCTGTTAGAATATAACAGGACATTAAGAACTAACTAGTCTTCTGTTAGTTCTTAATGTCCTGTTAGATTATAACTAGTCTTCTGTTAGTCAGTTCTTAATGTCCTGTTATATAATAACTAGTCTTCTGTTAGAATATAACAGGACATTAAGAACTAACTAGTCTTCTGTTAGTTCTTAATGTCCTGTTAGATTATAACTAGTCTTCTGTTAGTTCTTAATGTCCTGTTATATAATAACTAGTCTTCTGTTAGAATATAACAGGACATTAAGAACTAACTAGTCTTCTGTTAGTTCTTAATGTCCTGTTAGATTATAACTAGTCTTCTGTCAGTTCTTAATGTCCTGTTAGATTATAACTAGTCTTCTGTCAGTTCTTAATGTCCTGTTAGATTATAACTAGTCTTCTGTTAGTTCTTAATGTCCTGTTAGATTATAACTAGTCTTCTGTTAGTTCTTAATGTCCTGTTAGATTATAACTAGTCTTCTGTTAGTTCTTAATGTCCTGTTAGATTATAACTAGTCTTCTGTCAGTTCTTAATGCCCTGTTAGATTATAACTAGTCTTCTGTTAGTTCTTAATGTCCTGTTAGATTATAACTAGTCTTCTGTTAGTTCTTAATGTCCTGTTAGATTATAACTAGTCTTCTGTTAGTTCTTAATGTCCTGTTAGATTATAACTAGTCTTCTGTCAGTTCTTAATGTCCTGTTAGATTATAACTAGTCTTCTGTTAGTTCTTAATGTCCTGTTAGATTATAACTAGTCTTCTGTTAGTCCTTAAAATGGTCAAACGGTCTGTAGCTACTGAGTGTTTGCTTGTAAGCTTCTTGGCACCAAGATCTTTTAGCCTCTAGACAAGGAGTTAATGATTGATGAGCTTTTTGGGCCCTTTAGTAATTATCAAAAGCAGTGACACAGGCTAACCCCACACTAGGGCTGTGTACCAGATCAGATCAAAGACTAATTTTAAAAAAAGTATGAGACAATTATTTGCAGCTCTCGAATTGTAAATATATATATATATATATATATATATATATATATATATATATATATATATATATAGGGGGAAAAATGGAAAAAATGTGGGTATATATATATATATATATATATATATATATATATATATATATATATACCCACATTTTTTCCCACGAACCCATTAGAAAAACATTCACTAAACAGATCTGTTCCAAATTCACTAACATGATGATCAGAATCATCACCAACTGGTCCATTTTGACTACGAGGACAATTCCCCTCACCAGATAAAGACAACGACCATCCTGTGGTTTGAGAGAGAACAAAGTTCCTGAATAGAAAAACAACCCAGAATGATTGTGGATGTCACGCCCTGGTCTAAGTATTTTGTGTTTTTCTTCATATATTGGGTCAGGCCAGGGTGTGGCATGGAGTTTTTGTATTGTGGTGTGTTTTGTCTTGGGGTTTTGGTGTGTAGATATTTGGGATTGTAGCTAGTGGGGTTTTCTAGCAAAGTCAATGGCTGTCTGGAGTGATTCTCAATCAGAGGCAGGTGTTTATCGTTGTCTCTGATTGGGAACCATATTTAGGCAGCCATATTCTTTGAGTTTGTTGTGGGTGATTGTCCTTAGTGTCCTTGTTCCTGTCTATGTGTTAGGTTACACAAGTATAGGCTGTTTCGGTTTTCTTTACGTTTATTGTTTTGTTGTGTTTAGTGTTTATTCATTGTTACGTTTGTTTTGAATAAATATGGATCGCAATCGTCACGCTGCAGTTTGGTCCGACTCTCCTTCATCACAACTAGAAAGCCGTAACAGTGGAGCGCAGCCATTTTCCTTTTTCTTTTTAACCTTTATTTAACTAGTGAAGTCAGTTAAGAACAAATTATTATTTTCAATGAGCAACGTATCCTAGGTAACGTGGATGATGTAGTGTAGGTGAACAAATGTTTTAGGGGTGTGTCCATCACATTATAACACATGACACATGTAAGGTGACATCCAAGTGTTTAACTTGGTGAATTGACTGTGTGTACAGTAGTGTAATAACATCATGTGCGTTGTGATCCAGTTTGTTTGCCTCAGACTTTAAAAAGTCTATATGCATACCTTAGGACAAGCAAATATATGCAGTGCAGGACTTAACATTAGTCAGAAGAGATAATTTCCTCAGGCCTCAAATCAAAAGGCCTCATGTCATGGGCATAATTTAGATTTTTATTTTAAATCCTAGTAATCAGCTCGAGGGCCCCATCCTTTCTCCGCTCAAATGGGAACAATCAAGATCGAGGAAGGTCATTCTTCTTCTAGACTCACTGACACAATTTCCCTGAAATTCACTGATTAATGACTGGACTATTATTTTGTGTTTTTCTTTAACCTTTATTTAACTAAGGGGTGGTTTCCTGGACACAGATTAAACCATAGTGTTGGATTAAAAATGAAGATCTTCTGCTGAAATGTGAAAAAAAAAAAATTGTCCAGGACTTTATCTGTATCCGGGAAACCGTCCCCAGATTAACATGACATGAGGATGTTATCCATTCCTGGACGCCCAACAGAGTTACAGTCACTGTCGTCCTCCTCCTCTGATCTACACATGGGGTGTTACACTGAAAATGGCACTCCAGTCTCCTTTAGCACCTCCTTCAAAACGGCAGGGTAGCCTAGTGGTTAGAGCGTTGGACTAGTAACCAGACGGTTGCAAGTTCAAACACCCGAGCTGACAAGGTACAAATCTGTCGTTATGCCCCTGAACAGGCAGTTAAACCACTGTTCCCCGGTAGGCCGTCATTGTAAATAAGAATTTGTTCTTAACTGACTTGCTTAGTTAAATAAAGGTTAAAAAACAAAAGTTTGTTTTTTTAAAACACCCGATTTACTAAACAAAAAGAACATCTCAATAGAAGGTCAAGGTATGACATAGGTCATGACATAGCAGAAGTGGGCGGGGCTTTCCTCTTCTGTCCTCTATTGTTCCACAAGCAAGGGGGTTGGCCGACGACATCACAAATTCCCATCAGACCAATTTCCTACTCCTGAAAGTTTGCAGTTGTGTCTAAAAATTAAACACTATTTTGCTCAAAACATATTTTCTTTAGCCTTTGGTGGGTGTAATTTACTGTATTTATACTTTACCACCTTTCAAACAGAAAAATCACTGGAGGTTGCCTTTAGTTGTTGCAGGGTCTCACGGTCTCAAAAGTCAACCAACAGGTTTTAGTGTCTGGCCCGAGGCACTGCCATAGATGGGTTAAAATCACATTTTAAAAAGGTCACATACACATGGTTAGCAGATGTTAATGCGAGTGTAGCGAATTGCTTGTGCTTCTAGTTCCGACAGTGCGGTAACAACTAATAGGTTTTATTTTTTTATTTCACCTTTACTTTTAACCAGGTAGGCCAGTAGAGAACATGTTATCATTTACAACAGCGACCTGGCCAAGATAAAGCAAAGCAGTACGACACAAACAACAACACAGAGTTACACATGGAATAAACAAACGTACAGTCAAGAACACAAAATAAATATATATATAAATATATATATATATATATATATATATATATATATATATATATAGTGTGTGCAAATGTAGTAAGATTTGCACACAAGGCCATAAATAGGCCATAGTAGCGAAATAATTACAATTTAGCAATTAAACACTGCAGTGATAGATGTGCAGAAGATTCATGTGCAAGTGGAGATACTGGGGTGCAAAGGAGAAGAAAAAAGCAATATGGGGATGAGGTAGTTGGATGGGCTATTTACAGATGGGCTGTGTGCAGGTGCTATGATCGGTAAGCTGCTCTGACAGCTGGTGATTAAAGCTAGTGAGGGAGATAAGGGTCTCCAGCTTCAGTGATTTTTGCAACCGGTTCCTTTAGTAGGTTAGCTGACAAAACAATGTGCACGCTTCAATGGGGAATAAGTCTGAGACTTGTGATTCTGGACTAGAGGTCGACCAATTAATCGGAATGGCCGATTAATTAGGGCCGATTTCAAGTTTTCATAACAATCGGTAATTGCCATTTTTGTACGCTGATTACATTGCATCCCACGAGGAGACTGCGTGGCAGGCTGACCACCTGTTACACGAGTGCAGCAAGGAGCCAAGGTAAGGTGCTAGCTAGCATTAAACTTATCTTATAAAAAACAATCAATCTTAACATAATCACTAGTTACCTACATGGTTGATGATATTACTAGTTTATCTAGCTTGTCCTGGTCAGGATGCTCTCGATGTTACAGCTGTAGAAGCTTTTGAGGATCTGGGGACCCATGCCAAATCTTTTTTGTTTCCTGAGCGGGAATAGGCTTTGTCGTGCCCTCTTCACGACTGTCTTGGTGTGTTTGGACCATTCTAGATTGTTGGTGATGTGGACACCAAGGAACTTGAAGCTCTCAACCTGCTCCACTTCAGCCACGTCGATGAGAATGGGGACGTGCTCGGTCCTCCTTTTCCTGTAGTTAACAATCATCAGCTTAGTCTTTGTTAAATTGAGGGATAGGTTGTTATTCTGGCACCACCAATCATGTCCTATCAATATAATTTACCACCAATGGACTCCAGTCAAGTTGTAGAAACATCTCAAGGATGATCAATGGAAACAGGATGCACCTGAGCTCAATTTAGAGTCTCATAGCAACGGGTCTGAATACTGATGTCAATAATGTTTTATAAAAGTTTTTTTATAAATTTGCAAACATTTCCAAAAACTGATTTTGCTTTGTCATTATGGGGTATTGTGATGTCATTATGGGGTATTGTGATGTCATTAAGGGGTATTGTGATGTCATTATGGGGTATTGTGTTTAGATTGAGGAGGAAATAGTTTTATTTCATCCATTTTAGAATAAGGTTGTAACGTCACTAAATGTGGAAAAAGTCAAGGGGTCTGAATACATTCCAAAGGCACTGTATTGTAGAGACAAGTGCTCATTATGCAAATGTATTGATGTTTACAATTAACATTGGAGACTAAATATAGTTTACATGTTGTCAACAATCTAAGCCAACCACGGTCTGTTTCGGCCCATAGTTGGGCACGAGTCGGTTTTGTTGCTAAACAACCAACCCATCGATAGCAACGACACGGAAGAGAGGAAAGAGGGACAACAGGCATTCAGAACACCTTTCAAAAGGAACCAAACACACACCTGCCTGCCTCACTGCTTGGCTTGTAACCTGAGACAAGGAATTCACTAAGGCTTTCCATCCCATCTCAATGTGTATTACAGTCTGACTGTCCTTCTCCTAACGGACAATGTGCTCCCCTGAGGTGAAGAGGGGTGTGGTGAGGGGTGTCACGAGGCCGGGGGAGATCACAAAATCAGCTGTTAACTAGGCTGACCCTAATAAGAAACACACTGCTCTCTACCTCCCAACTGACCCCAAATCAGCTGTTAACTAGGCTGATCATAAGAAACACACTGCTCTCTACCTCCCAACTGACCCCAAATCAGCTGTTAACTAGGCTGATCATAAGAAACACATTGCTCTCTACCTCCCAACTGACCCCAAATCAGCTCCTCCACTGCTGGGAGACTCACAGCAGGCTCCCCTACAGGTTAATATTATTAACTGCTGTTACAGTTAATGACTGTCTGGCTCAGACAGGGGGGGGGGGGGGTGCACGTGTGCCACCTTGGATATTCTAATGGAAATTCCAAAACAAGAGGATGTAAATTATAGATGAGCCATGTTTACAGTTTGATGCAAAGTCATACTAGATCCATCTAGCATATGATCATATTACAACTACAACAACTACCTGACATCCACCTGACTTTGCAGTGGCTAATTGGGGATCACAATAAAACACGAAGACAATATAAAGTAACTTGGTATCAGTCTGACAGCTGCAGTACACACCAGGATATCAAAGGCGGCCATAAGGAAAACAGAGTGAATAAGGAAAGAGACGAACTCACAACATTTGCCTTTCAAGTGAGAGATTCAAAAAAAGTCACCCTTTGCAAGGAACATTTATTTCCATAAGGAGCAGCTCTACACGTCACTGCCTGAGGACTGAGAGGTGGTTGAGGACACTCAATTTACATACATCATATCCCAAATGGCACACTATTCCCTATATAGTGCACTACTTTTGACCAGAGCTCTATAAAAATCAATTACAGTAAGGATATAGGCAGAGGAAGAGGTCAGTACACTGACATCAGAAGACAAGAGGGACACGGTGAGACCAAGAGGGACACGGTGAGACCAAGAGGGACACGGTGAGACCAAGAGGGACACGGTGAGACCAAGAGGGACACGGTGAGACCAAGAGGGACACGGTGAGACCAAGAGGGAAGGTTATGCGGTTGCCATTAACACAGAGTTACACCTAAATACGCATCTCTGTCACCTCGTCTTCATCAGGGTTTCGACCAGTGAGTGTGTTTTAAAACAGGTCTGCTCCTATTCCTGTCAACCGCGTAAACCCTACATCCTGTTTGGGAAAGCCACCGCCGGGGCGGCATTAACAAAGTCAACCAACCCATGTGGAACACATTCAGGAAGTGCATCGACTCTCAGGCAGAAAATTATACTGTCACTGTTCCAACGGGTCAATCCATCACATGTAACGTCATCCCTATTTATCAGAGGAACACTAATCCGTGTTGAACATAGACCTACGGGGTGGTAGACCCACGGGGTGGTAGACCCACGGGGTGGTAGACCCACGGGGTGGTGATGCCTGAAACTGGACGTGAGTCACAGGGGAACAAGGTGGAGAGTGACACATTGCAGACCGAAGGTCAGTTGAGCTACATCAGGGTTCCCCAATAAACAGCCCAAATTATTTTATTTGCACCCCCCCCCCCCCTCAAGCTCTGAGGCAAAAAAAAGTTATTTTAAGTTTGGATATCTGTTCCCAAATATTTCCACGCATAATTAGAGAGGCAAATGTCATCGTATCCCAATGTAATAAAGGTTTCAAATGATTCCGTCAAAAACGATATCTGTTTGGGATTCTTGTGGTCATTTTGCAGTGTACAAATGATTTATAACTATGTAAAGCCCCCCGACCATCATAACAAATGATGTATAACTATGTAAAGTCCCTCGACCAGCCGATCAAGGACAAAAATACAAATAAATCAGCCCACGGCTGAATGGAACTGGGGACCACTGAGCTACACAGTGATCAGTGTGTCACTCTCTCCAGCTTTGTTCACATTGGCAATTTGAAGGGACTGAAATTCATATTTTTTTTTTCATTTCAGATTCAAATCTGTTCATTTTCCTGCAGTCTGGGTATGCAGCATGTGTCTCAAATCTGATTTATTTGCCCAAATATGTTGATATTTGGCCAAGTTTTACTTGCTAGCTGCTATGTTAGCGGCAGGGTAGCCTAGTGGTTGCAAGTTCGAATCCCCGAGCTGACAAGGTACAAATCTGTCGTTCTGCCCCTGAACATGGCAGTTAACCCACTGTTCCTAGGCCGTCATTGAAAATAAGAATTTGTTCTTAACTGACTTGCCTGGTTAAATAAATAATAAATAAAATATGTTGACAGTTTGACAATAACATGTGGTAGCTAACGAGTTGTTAATTGTTTACAAATAAATGAGTGAATGTACTAGCTAAACAGCTAGCCTAGTTGACTGACGTGACTAACCCAAATGGATCATCTTATCCTTTGAGGCTTTATAAGTGTCATTACACTTAAGCAATAAGGCACGAAGGGGTGTGGTTGATGGCCAATATACCATGACTAAGGGCTGTTCTTAGGCACGACACAATACGGCGTGCCTGGATACAGCCCTTAGCCGTGGTATATTGGCCATATATCACAAACCCCCGAGGTGCCTTATTGCTATTATAAACTGGTTACTAACGTAATTAGAGCAGTAAAAATACATGATTTATCATACCTGTTATATACAGTCTGAGACACCACAGCTTTCAGCCAATCAGCATGCAGGGTTCGACCCACCTAGTTTATAGTACGATTTAGAACATTCAAATAAACTGGGAAACATCCGTCATGACAGCATTGTTGTCACCTTTAATTCTGAGTGATAGAAAGCACAAGAACGACCAATCGGCCTCAATGTTACAGTATGTACCATTTATTTGTTTGTTTGTTTGTGTTTGGACCCTAGGAAGAGTAGATTCTGGGCCTATTGTAGATCCTGCCTTGGCAGCAGCTAATGGTGATCACTAATAAAAAATACAAAATACACTAACCGTCGTTACTATGACAACTAACGTAGCCATGTCGGGCAAATTACTGATGTCTGAACACACGCGCAAATCTGACTGTCCCTTACTGTTTGAACAGTCAGTGTTCAAAAAAACTGATTTGAGAAACATTTGAGCATTAAAAGCTGCAATATGTCACTTTGTGGTGGGATTCCCGAACCAAATTCACATAGAAACGTGAGTTATAGATCTGTCGTTCTCATTTAAAGCAAGTTTAGGAATTGATAGATATGTTCTATGTGCTCTATTTCTATGCTGCCCATGCTTACGGTTTTGTACACTAGCTGCAAACAGCTTAAAAAACAAAATAAAATATATTTCACAGCAGTTTAATTGGTACAATGATGCTCTACATTATATTTGCTCGTTTCGTCACAAACTGAAATTTGGTATACTATTAGAATTTTAGCAACCAGGAAATGCCGGACTGATTTTTGCATAGTGCATCTTGAAGGCGTGCAGTGTGAACAAGGTTTAAGACTGCCTAAACTCAAGCATATTGATCAAGCCCACTCAGTCCTCTTGTGGAATGTGTGTGTGCCATCTCAGACGAAGAGAGTGAGAGCCTTCCCCTCCCTGAAGCAATACAAGATTGTGTCGGAGACGCAACATAAATCTCCAGGGAGAGTATATCAAGACTGCTACTACTAGGTTTCAATAGCCCATTGAGGGAATTATAATGATTTGTTTTCAAACGATCAAAGTGTAAAATACAGAAAGCTGGAAAACAAGTAAAAGTTATATACAACTACACAGAAAAACATCTACACGTCTGTAATTCTCATACTGGTCTGCATGTCCAATTATATATATATATATATAAAATAGATTTAATTAGGGCTGAATTCAAACCATAGTCTAAATTCAGCGTTATAGTGCGCTTGAAATGTAAAGGTAGGCTAATTCCCGATTGAGACGAGACATGCAGTGTTTAACATGAACGCATTTTCTCCGAACATTGCTTTGAAGTTTCAATGACGCTTTAACGATTAAACTAAACGTCACAGATTGAATCAAATCGTTAGAAGAGTTAGATTAGAAATGTCGGATCTTTGCACGAAATCGACATATGACTTGATTCAATTATAGATTGAGATTATGACAGGGGGGAGGAAAGGATAACGTGTGAACATTACTACGATCGACTCTCTGTGTCTAAAATCCTTAAAAATTAATACATTTGGCGGCAGATATAAACATTTTTAAAAAACTACTCACCAATAGGCTATTCCTTATATGTCTATAATTTCTCCCCAGAATGGTCTTCTAGTTTCTGGTTACTGTAGCATGTTTGCTCTGTCCTCGCCACAAACAACAGTGTCGTCTAACGTTAGTTTCTGTTCACTCCTTTCACCTGCGTAATGGCTACCTACCTTACCTGAAACTTGACAGACTGGTTTGACAAGAATGTGTTTTGAATAAAACTCCAAAAACGCCCGCGGTTTCATTAAAACAAACGACCATACAATGTGTTTATGTCATCTCGCAACACGTCTGGGTGATATTAAATATATCCTACCCCACTAAGCAGCCTGTTGATTGATACGCACGTGACTAAAAAGGTAAAGGTGTAATCCAATTCATAATCAAACGTAATAAACCAGTGGCATGAACTTCTTAATATTCATAAATAAAATCTTACGTAAAGACAACTCAGAATTACATTTTCTACATTACTGTATGAACAGTTTTATTTTAAAGTTGTCCTATTATTTTTTTTAAATATATTTAAATGTAAATGTCATGCTCTTACAGCTAATTTGCTATGAGGCAAATGTATCGGTATGTTTTTAAGAATACCGACAATCATCAAATTATCCTCAATTTATTTTTATTTGAGCCTACATTCAACCATCATTCCAACCGTTTGTTGTCGGGCTTGGTTTTTGCCCTAGCACGACACTGCTGATTTAAATAACCAACTCCTGGGGGCTCCAGAACCGAGTTTAGGAAACCCTGGTCTGCCAGACCTACTTTTACTCCCACTTCCTACAGTTCAATTGTACTGCAAGAGATATTTATACTGATTAAATTAGGGTTTTAGAGCAAGTGGCACTTCCTAACTTTTGCCTGACGGATGTCTGACATAATGGGCGGTTTCGATTATGCTGGGCCGTGGTGCACCGGTATATGGCCGGAGAGGTGAACGGTCAAAAATGGGTGAGGGTGCCCTTTCCCAAATCAAAGATGAATCCGCGCCGCACGGTCATGTTGTGAACAAGGCACCACTGTGCCTCGTCCAAAAACAAAAATATATTTTCCATAAAATATACGTTTGAATTTTCAAATTGGTTTTCATTGGGAAGGCAAATCACTTTTCCACGTGAAAACACAAAATTCTACTCATTACTCCACGTGCTTAATTACGAAAATGTTGTTTTGTGCCAACTTGGCTGTGAGTTTGAACCGGGCACTTGGCTCATGCCCGGGAGGCAGCCCGGTTCCAAATCGAATGCAATACATTTTAGCCCGGTGCAAAATAGGCTTTACCGGGCGCCCGTGCCAGATTAATAGAATCCCCTCAATGTAAAATAGTTCCTTGTGTTACATTCTTTTGTTATGCAGATACGCAGATCTCATTGGCCAAAATACCCTTCACTCCAATGACGTTTAATATTTTCGACCAATGGTGGGGTTGGCCGCACCTGATGAGTTGGGTATCCGTGCAGAGAAGATGGCGGAAACTGAGGTTTTGTTTGAAGTAAGAATGAGTGAGCCACCATGGCGGAAAAAGGAAACCACTAGACTCGTTTTAAGTCCGATTGAGGGTTTCGGATCAATGTTACTTGGGGAATCCGTTTAACGTCTCGAGGAAAATCTGGAATGTTTTGGAGGAAAGTGTGGAGTCGATGAGTCACAAGAAGTGGTCTTATTTATATTGTGTTGTGTGTCTGCGGGCTCTCGAGTGGCGCAGCGGACGTAGGAACTGCATTTCAGTGCTAGAGGCTTCACTACAGACCCTAGTTCAATTCATGGCTGTATCACAACCGGCCATGAGTGGGAGTCCCATAGTGCGGCGCGCAATTGGCCCAGCGTCCTTAGTGTTTGGCCGGGGTAGGCCGTTATTGTACATAATATTTTGTTTTTGCCTAGTAAAATAAAAAGCAGAAGAAGCTTGATTTAAGACAAAAAGATATCGGAGTGGAATGTGTCCAGAGTGGCGCAGGAAGTCTAGGATGATGAAATTACTGATGATGGTTCGACTGACCTGTATGGTGGATGGAGAAAATAATTTAACTTAATCCATGCTACTGCTATTTGATTTAGTCTGTCCCTTCTCATGTAGGCCGTCATTGTTAATAAGACATTCTTAAGTGACTTGCGTACTTAAAAATAATTTTAAAAATCCAAGTTAGAATTCATGAAAACCCTGTTCGAGATTTTGAGCACAAGCCCCTTCAGTTTTTCATAAATGTAACAGATGTTAATGTTAATGGGGCGGCAGGGTAGTCTAGTGGGTAGAGCGTTGGACTAGTAACTGAAAGGTTGCAAGCTGACAAGGTACAAATCTGTCGTTCTGCCCCTGAATCCCCTTATTGAATATAAGAATGTGTTCTTAACTGACTTGCCTAGTTAAATAAAGGTAAAATAAAAATGTGGAAAGGGGAAGAGTGTCGTATGAAGTGAACTGCTTTAACTGTGGAGGTGAACATGCGCCCGAATTCCTGGAGTGTCCTGTTTGGTGAAGGAGAATTAGGTGCCAAGGGTAAAGCGTGTCTCCGATCTGGAGGCGGTGAGAAAAGTGGAAAGAACAACATGAATTGCAATGGTCATAAACTACATGCGCAAGCGGGGAAGAAGTCTTAAAAAAAATTTGGAATCACAACAGAGAGCTAATATGAAGAATATGCATGTTAATCTCTCCTGGCTCAAAGTGGAGGAGAGATTGAATTTATCACTACTTGTATATATGAGAGGTGAATTCACTGTCTGTTTGAACTACTGACGCACAACAGCTAACTGATCGCTGCAACTGCACATAGTCCATCTGTAAATAGCCCACCCAATCTACCTACCTCATCCACATACTGTTTTTATGTACTTTTCTGCACTTTTGCCCACCAGTATCTCTACTTGCACATTATCATCTGCTCATTTATCATTCCAGTGTTAATCTGCTAAATTGTAATGATTCGCTCCTATGGCCTACTTATTGCCCACCTCCTCATGCCTTTTGCACACACTGTATATAGACTTTCTTTTTTTCTACTGTGTCACTGACTTGTTTATTGTGTTATTGGCTTGTTTATTGTTTACTCCATGTGTAACTCTGTGTTGTTGTCTGTGTCACACTGCTTTGCTTTATCTTGGCCAGATCGCAGTTGTAAATGAGAACTTGTTCTCAACTAGCCTACCTGGTTAAATAAAGGTGGAATAAAATGTAAAAAATAAAAACAGCTCAGACACCCATGAATACCCGACAGGACATGCCACAAGAGGTCTCTTCACAGTCTCCAAGTCCAGAACAGACTATGGGAGGCACACAGTACTACATAGAGTCGTGACAACATGGAACTCTATTCCACAGTACTACATAGAGCCATGACAACATGGAACTCTATTCCACAGTACTACATAGAGCCATGACAACATGGAACTCTATTCCACAGAACTACATAGAGCCATGACTACATGGAACTCTATTCCACAGTACTACATAGAGCCGTGACTACATGGAACTCTATTCCACAGTACTACATAGAGCCATGACTACATGGAACTCTATTCCACAGTACTACATAGAGCCATGACAACATGAAACTCTATTCCACAGTACTACATAGAGCCATGACTACATGGAACTCTATTCCACAGTACTACATAGAGCCATGACTACATGGAACTCTATTCCACAGTACTACATAGAGCCATGACAACATGGAACTCTATTCCACAGTACTACATAGAGCCATGACTACATGGAACTCTATTCCACAGAACTACATAGAGCCATGACTACATGGAACTCTATTCCACAGTACTACATAGAGCCATGACAACATGGAACTCTATTCCACAGAACTACATAGAGCCATGACAACATGGAACTCTATTCCACAGTACTACATAGAGCCATGACTACATGGAACTCTATTCCACAGAACTACATAGAGCCATGACTACATGGAACTCTATTCCACAGTACTACATAGAGCCATGACAACATGGAACTCTATTCCACAGAACTACATAGAGCCATGACTACATGGAACTCTATTCCACAGTACTACATAGAGCCGTGACTACATGGAACTCTATTCCACAGTACTACATAGAGCCATGACTACATGGAACTCTATTCCACAGTACTACATAGAGCCATGACAACATGAAACTCTATTCCACAGTACTACATAGAGCCATGACTACATGGAACTCTATTCCACAGTACTACATAGAGCCATGACAACATGGAACTCTATTCCACAGTACTACATAGAGCCATGACTACATGAAACTCTATTCCACATCAAGGAACTGGTGCAGCAGTAAAATTAAATGTAAAAAAAACAGGTAAAAAATACACCTTATGGAACAGCGGGGCTGTAAAGCAACACATAGGCACAGACACATGCGCACACACGATAACTTACGCACTATGCACATGCGCACACACGATAACATACGCACTATGCACATGCGCACACACGATAACATACGCACTATGCACATGGATGTCGTACTGTAGCTATGTGGCAGTGGTGGAGTAAGGGGCCTGATGGCACATAGTGTCTTGTGAAATCTGTGAATGTAATGGTTTTTCTTTCATGTATAAACTGCCTTCATTTTGCTGGAACCCAGGCAGCAGCAAATGGGGGATCCATAATCAAATGTAACTGAATGTTTTTGGGGGGGTTCTTCGTGATTTCACAGCCGAATGTTCCGCCATTACAAGCCTCTGAGCCTGTGTAGGGATGTATTTTGGAGTGGACTGTGATTGAATAAGTGTGGTGGGTTTCGTTAGTTGACGTGTTAAATTTTGTATGATGTCGTTTTTCCCGTAATTGTTTTGTTTTTTAGTTACTTAATCAATACACCGTCCTGCTGGCGGCGGTAATGCATCATTAACATTGGATGCCAACTGCTGTTAAACTCCATCGAAGAAGAAGGAAGACCGCACCTGATCCTATGCCCATTTGGGGTGGCGCTGGACGGGTCCCATCAATATCGTTCGATCTTCTAAACAGTGCGCATCTTAGGGGTTTCTGGACTTTTCTTTTTTTGATATAGTTTTGGGCGTGGACATGGCACATTTTAAAGAAGGCTAATGAGAGCAGGGATGTAGGTATATAACTAGCTAGGTGTTTAGTTAGGTAACTAGTGGTTTCTAGTTTAGCCACATGGTGTACATGTCCAGAACTGTCATGCGACGTGGTTGTTGGGCTAATGCGTTGCGATTTCTTTCGGGCATGGATTACACATTTCTACAAAGGTTTTACCCGGTTTATTTTGACTCTGGGCAACCCAGTTCAACTTTGATTTAACGTCGCAGGCTGGGGTTTGTATTAGTCACGTGTTGGAAGTAAACGTTGCTTTTCACGAGGTGAGTTATTACGTCGATGGTAATGAATGTTCTAGTACAGCTGGCCTCGTGTCATGTCTGGCTGGATAATGCACGGACAATCTTGATTTTAATCATGTTATTTTAAACATGTACATTCGTTGCTATTTTACAGGCGTTGATGTTTAGCACGGTGGTAGTATGAATCTCACCACCCAAGTGACGGGAGAGCCATGTGTGCCAGTGGATCCTATAGCACCCCTTCGACACCAAAAAGAGGTAATGTGGCCTGTCATTCTTCTCTAATCCCAGTTGTTGATAATGTTTGATAAAACAGTGAGTACGGTTACATGCAAACAATACTTTTTTTATCGTGAATATTCGGAGAAAAAAAAGCAAGATTTTAATATTTACATGCTTTGCAATAACGATTTCCTCAATAATGATATAATTCTACATGGAATCAGTCATTGATCAATGCAGAATATCGCCAATCAAAATAAACGTTATACTACAGAGCCCATGTTATTTTTGTGATTACTATTTGATTGCGTTTGTATGGTTAAACTATTAAGATACATTACGTTTTCTTCTGAAATCACTTCATTCGCACAAAGGAAACTCGCCCTGTTAGTGTTACTATATGCGCAGAACTAACTCTGATGAAAGCCGTGTTCATGACCTAAAAGAGAACACAGAAAACTGTGTTTTATTTGGCGTATACTTAGATTATGACCTAACCTGATTAAGATGAAACAGATGTAAGGTGTTAATGACCAATGCCATTATTATTCTACCTTTGTATTTCAACAAGGAACACAGACTGAGAGCAAGGTCTCTTTTACAGCTGGGCCCTGCATATACATGTTTACACATACAGTTTAGGTACAACGATACTCGGCCTATTGCCATAAAACGGTTAAATATCGAATGTATTAGTGTGGATGTTTAACGTTCTCATTATGATTTACTCGTGTGCACGTTACTAAACATTTTGAACTTTCAGATTTAGCTTGTTGTGAATTATGTTCTTGTCTTTCTCCAGCAAGTGGTCAACAGCTCTCTCAGATCTTTTTGGACATTACAGAGCATGTTAGAATGTTTCTATTTTTACTTCCTGGTTTTTGAACTGTGAACAACACACGTCATTGGCTCTCCTGTCAAGTTATTTATACTTCAATGACTTATCATATATGCAGAACTTCGAACCAGTATAACTACAAGGATGCTTCTTGAACAGTGTACTTTGGCGAACACTTCCACTTTGGACAGGGGAAGAGAAGGGTGGCTGTCCTGATTGTAATTGTTTCAGGGCCAGAAATGTCACTGCAATGAAGTTTGCCCGCCAGTTTTAATTAAATAAATAAATAATAATTGAGACGTGGGAAAAAATTCCGTCAACGTGACAGATGACGCTCTTCATGTTCACACTGATGTAGTAAAAGTAGGTACATGGTGAGGAGCCATTGTAGACCTTGTCCAAGCTGAGACACTGCTCTACGAGGCTTTCCACATCAACCATCATGCCTAGTTTCAGAAATAGAGGCTGTGAACATCGCATTCACCCTGAAACTATACTAAACACAAATTAAAATGCAACATGCAACAATTTCATTGTTTGTTTTTTTATGAGGAAATCAGTCATTTGAAATGAGTTCATGAGGCCCTTATCTATGGATTTCACATGACTGGGAATACAGATATGCATCTGTTGGTCACAGATCAATACAAAAAATTAAAAAATGGACCTCGGGATCTCGTCACGTTACCTCTGTGCATTCAAATATCCATCGATGAAATGCTATTTGGTTTGTTTTGCCTGCCTATACCATAACGCCACCGTGGGGTGTTTAAGACGTTGACATCAGCAAACCGCTCGCTCACACGCCGCAGGACACGTGGTCGGCGGTTGTGAGGCCGGTTGGACGTACTGCCAAATTCTCTAAAGTGACGTTGGAGGCGGCCTATGGTAGAGTTGAACATTAAATGATCTGGTAACGGCTCTGGTCGACATTCCTGCAGTTAACATGCCTATTGCACTCTCCCTCAACTTCTGTGTTGTCACCAGGGTTGAACATTATGGGGAATATTCAAGGGTGTAAACTTTCCGTGGGAATATATGGGAATTAATATTAATACCATTTAAATGTAGATGTTTTTTGCATTGGATATTTACCGTATCATATGGAGACAAACATAAACATTTTACCTCATAAGTAGACATAATTGCAAATGATTAAATCCTTCCAATAGAAATAAATAACAACAATTTAGTTACGAATTGGATTGAATGAGTTGACTCTTCACATGGGATGATTTCACTGAAAACAAAAGGGAATATTGAATGATCCTCAACGCATCTCCCAAAAAACGATTTCAACATACATCTGTAAAATGATAACCAGAGCTTTTAGTTTCTAGACGGTCATCCTCTCAGGCTTCCATGGCTTCTCCCTGGACCTCCTCAATGTCTACCTCTTGAACATTAGACTCTGAGGCCTCATCTTCACTGTCACTTTCCAACCTTGTTGAGGATGGCTCATTGTCAGGCTCTAAAAGCCTCAAATTTGCCTGGATGGCCACCCATTTTTCAACCTTTTGTATTGGTCAGCCTGTTGCATGCTTTGGTGTGTGTGTTCCCAAACAAATACCAGTTGCGCTCTGAGGGGGCTGATGTTGGTGGGATTTGGAGGATGATGGAGGCAACAAGGGAAAGAGCTTCAGATCCACAAAGTCCCTTCCACCAGGTGGCTGATGAGATCTGTTGGCACGACTGTCATATTGCATCTCCATCCCAAAGCCCTTGCTTAGAAGTGTATTTCACCAGACTGCCAAGAACCTTGCCCTCATCCAGGCCAAGGTGGTGAGACACGGTAGTGATGACATCATAGGCCTTGTTGATCTCTGCACCAGACATGATGCTCTTGCCAGCATACTTGGGGTCCAACATGTACGCTGTGGCCTGTATGGGCTTTCAGAACTGCAGTATCCTCTGCTTGGAGCAACAGTGAAGTGGGCAGGGCAGTAGGTATTTCTTCTCTTACATCTACAAGCAGTCTGAACATCAGACTGGATGGCATTGTCTCCCTCAATCCATGCAATGGCTACTGCTATAGGTTTCAGGCTGCTTACCACTCTCTCCCAAAATACATCATCCAGGAGGATCCTCTTGATACAGCCGTCCATATTGGCAGACAGTGATAAAGCCATTTCTTGGAGAGCCTTCCTCTCCAGGAGACTGTGAAACATGATGACAACACCACCCCAACGGGTGTTGCTGGGCAGCTTCAATGTGGTGCTCTTATTTTTCTCACTTTGCTTGTGGAGGTAGATTGCTGTTATAATTTGACCCTTGGCTCTCTTGTAGAGTGTATCCATTGTTTTCAGTGCCATGATGTCCTTGAGGAGCAGATTCAATGCATGAGCAGCACAGCCAATGGGTGTCATGTGAGGGTAGGACTCCTCCACTTTAGACCAAGCAGCCTTTGTGTTCGCAGCGTTGTCTGTCACCATTGCAAATACTTTCTGTGATCCAAGGTCATTGATGACTGCCTTGAGCTCATCTGCAATGTAGAGACTGGTGTGTCTGTTGTCCCTTGTGTCGGTGCTCTTGTAGAATACTGGTTGAGGGGTGGAGATTATGTAGTTAATTATTAATTGGCCAAGAACATTCGACCACCCATCAGGGATGATTGCAATACAGTCTGCTTTCTATACGATTTGCTTGACCTTCACTTGAGCTCTGTTGAACTCTGCATCCAGCAAATGAGTAGATAAAGCATGTCTGGTTGGAGGGGTGTATGCTGGGTGAAGACAATTCAGAAATCTCTTCCAATACACATTGCCTGTGAGCATCACAGCATCACTGTTATAAGCCCACTTTTTTTGATGAATTTAAGCTCATGAATATGGGGATTTTGCTTAATTTACCCAAAAGTTTCAGACTCTTTGCAACCCTAGTTGTCACACAACTACACATTTTTAGTGGCTTTTTATTGTCCCCAGCACAAGGTGCACCTGTGTAATGATTGTGCTGTCTAATCAGCTTCTTGATATGCCACACCTTTCAGGTGGATGGATTATCATGGCGAAGGAGAAACGCTCACTAACAGTGTTGTAAACAAAACAAAACATGTGCACCACATTTGATAGAAATAAGGTTTTTGTTCACATGGAACATTTCTGGGATCTTTTATTTCAGCTCATGGAACATAGAACCAACACTTTACATGTGGGGTTTTACATTTGTATTCGGTGTATTTGAAAGGCCCTACAATTTGAAAGCCCCCCCCCCCCTTCCCTTCACCCGAGCTAGAATGGTTATTTTAACTGTTAAGTTGAGCAACAAAAAAAAAAATGGAATTCTCTCTCCGCTGTTTCCTTGGTGACGCCGTCTTGACTACTTCAACTCCCCTTGTTGTCCATCTGGCGCGTTGCTTCAAGTTTATATCCCTTCATCGCTCCGTTGGTAGAGCATGGCGCTTGCGATGCCAGGCTAGTGGGTAGGGTTTTACTTGCAATTTATAGATCAAAACATTTGGGTAAACTGTTGGAATCATATCAATAGAATGATAAAAATGGGAATTATGGTTGGAATACAGAGGTTTTGTCATGACAATGAATTTAAAAGTAAGGGAGTCGATGGTTGTGATTTGGTGTAGGAACCAAAATGTTAGTCTGTGTTTCCCATGGGACTCTAATTACATTCAAATGGTTATATTTAAAGAGTTATTAATATTATTTTGCCTTTTTTTTTCCTTTCTGATTTTGATTAAGCTGTTGCTCAAAATGATGTTGAGATCGTCCTCCACTGTTACCGGGCCGTATTAGAGCTAAGGTTAGCTAGCATGTGATTAGCATTAAGGGCTAACAGCATTTTATTTGTTTCACTCACATTTGCAGCTTGCGTCGACCAACTAACTAGCTTTTTGCAGAGAGCAAGTTACACAAACATTTATAATCTAGAAAATATAAAAGACTCAGTACTGGTACCCCGTGTATATAGTTAAGTTATAGTTACTTATTGTGTATTTATTATTAGTTGTTATTACATAATTATTTTGTGTGTCTTGTTGGGAAGGGCCCGTATATGTAAGCATTTCACTGTTGGTCTATACCTTTTGTCTTTACGAAGCATGTGACGAGAACAATTTTTATTTGTTTTGTCTTGACAAAACAGGCCACCCTTTTTTCCCCTACAATGCGGTCTGACGGCAGACTCTGCACAATTAAATTTGAACTGCAATTTTTTTAAATGTTTTACTTGTGACATGATTTTCTTAGATTATTGCTGCGTTCCATCAACTTTTATTCAGAAACTGGAATTTAAATACCATTAACTAGTTCAAAACTATAACGCAGTACCTCAGACCTCCACAAGGTGGTGCTGGAGTGCCATGGAGTGAAGCCACAAGCCTCTCATTTCCAGCTCAATGGTACAATCAAGACAGATCACCGTTGGCCTTCAGCAGGATGAATGTAAAGCACTAACATCATCCATGCTTGTGTTGTATTTATAACGCTGTATCCTAATTGTGACATGGGTTGGGATCCGTTACAAATCCTTTCACTTCCTGGAATGAAATGTATTTGGAATTTCAGTCTTACTTCCTGTATTGAACTGGTCATGATGCGTTTTGCTTAAATTAAGGGGTGTTCACCAATTGTCCTCCTTTTAAAAATAACTGATCTCAGACCTCTTAAAGTGAACTGGGGTGTAAAAAAATAAAAAAGAAGCTAAAGAATTATTATCTGAATGAGGACTCGACTCTTGCCTGTTTTTTTTTTTTTTACCTTTTTATTTAACCAGGCAAGTCAGTTAAGAACAAATTCTTATTTACAATGATGGCCTAGGAACAGTGGGTTAACTGCCTTGTTCAGGGGCAGAACAACAGATTTGAACCCTGTCAGCTTGGTGATTCGATCTGGCAACCTTTCGGTTACTAGTCCAACACTCTAACCACTAGGCTACCTAGCCAGTCCTCTTTGCATTCACATTGCTATGTGTAGAAGTGAACCAAGATATTTTTCCAACATGTACTCTGGGTTTTTACAAAGTGCAGGACAAGCCATTCAATCAGATAGCTTGGTTTGGATTTGCCACCAATGCTCCTTATAGGACACATCACTGCACTCTATACTCCTCTGTAAACTGGTCATCTCTGTATACCAGTCGCAAGACCCACTGGTTGATGCTTATTTATAAAACCCTGTTAGATCTCACTCACTCAATATCAGCATGTGTTAACAAGTGTGTGTGTGTGTGTGTGTGTCCTGTATGAACACAATGTCAGGCCACCCAGCATGTAAACACACAACAGAGCCCTGGCTGTAAGGTCATCTAAGGTCACGTACTCTAGCTGACCTGTCACTCTGTTTTGGCCTCTAGGGCATTCTGGTCTGACGCCGTAGGCCCCGAGGGCGTTCTGGTCCGACGCCGTCGGGCCCCGAGGGCGTTCTGGTCCGACGCCGTCGGGCCCCGAGGGCGTTCTGGTCGGGCCCCGAGGGCGTTCTGGTCTTGTGATATAAAGTTCTCTCTGGCCCTGACGCTCCACAGTATGAGCAGATAGACTAGATTTCTAGAGCAGCTGTCTGTAGCTATGATTCTTTCACAAATTGTCGTAGTGTTTCTCTTCCTGCTCAGAGTTGGGACAATTTATTTTTCAATCCAGGCAGGACACTTAAATTCCCCAAGTCTCTTCAAGGCTTTTTAATGAGGGTAAATTCAGCATTGTAATTTCAGTGTACTGCCTGGACTGACTGCTACAGACTTCAGTGTGTAAACGGCTGGTCTTTTAGTCCCCGTGTGCAGAGAGAGTCTGGTTGGCAGCTCCACTGTCACTGTCCATCTATGGACGGTGGAGAAAGGGTACGAGGTTAAGATACCTGCCACTAAACTTATGGCCCTGCCCCAATTATTTACCCTTCTCCTGTTCTCCACTAACCCTCTCCCTAAGTGTCCACTCCCAGTCATGGATTTTAAGTTGTGTAACAGAAGTGAGTTTCCACTGTTTTTAAATCCATGACAGACTGTATGCATGACAAGGGCAAACTGCAGGAGAACGTTGGTGAATTGGGATGAAGCTCATGAGTGAGTTTCCACTGTTTTTAAATCCACGGTAGAGGTTCCCACGTCGGGAGAGAGGGGTAGAGGTTCCCACGTCGGGAGAGAGGGGTAGAGGTTCCCACGTCGGGAGAGAGGGGTAGAGGTTCCCACGTCGGGAGAGAGGGGTAGAGGTTCCCACGTCGGGAGAGAGGGGGGGGGGGTAGAGGTATTGGGACACCATCTCTCAGCAAGTAGTACTGTAGGTGTCCGTATTCCTGTCATTTCACACAGTGTCTCTCGTCATCATTTAGTTGGCAGAAGTTCCGTCAGGACGACGGTAACCCTGGACTTCAATGCTGTCGTCATGGAGATGGTGTCTCTGTTCACCTCAGGATGATGATGTGCTGACTGGACAGGTGTGGAGCTCACTGATAAATCAGGGTCATTTAAGACTGTAAAAGCCACTCCATGGGTACTTGATGATTTAGTTGTTTTTTTGTAACTGTGTTGCCTGGCTGATTTGACTAAATGTTTTAACCTGGCCATATTCGATCAACTCGTACGTGTTTTACAGTTGGAAATGGAACAACATGGTCGTTATTCAAACACTGAGATCTTAGTTTTAAGAAATATGGAGTGACTATGGTGGATGTTTAAAATCTGTTGTGCTTTATGTGTGTATGTCTTTACAGACCGAAGACCGTTGTCGTCACACACTGTTTCATAACAGACAAATCCTCTGACCGTGCCGAGTGGAGAGAGTCATCCTGTCCAAATGACCTGAGAGACGTCCATGCCTTTCTCCAGCACCTCGTCACCATACAGGTACACAACTTTGTAATTACATTTCGTAGAGGCCCAATCATTCGGTTCACTGCTGTTTTTTAACGGACACACGCTTATCCCACAGCTGGTGTAGTTTGGTGATGTCTATCAGCTAGCCTAGGTCCCAAATGGAACCCTCCTCCCTATATATATATTTTTCTGACCCCAGGGCCCTGTGGTAGAACACACCATTGAAGTCACCTTGATGAATTCGGCTCGACAGCGTGTCTGCTAGTCCCTTGTTCACCTCACAGTAATGGAATGTATCTGTCTTTATGCCAAAGTGTTCTTTTTCCTGTCAGTAGCCGGGGCCGAGTGGCCGAGTGGCCGGGGCCGAGTGGCCGGGGCCGAGTGGCCGGGGCCGAGTGGCCGGGGCCGAGTGGCCGGGGCCGAGTGGCCGGGGCCGAGTGGCCGGGGCCGAGTGGCCGGGGCCGAGTGGCCGGGGCCGAGTGGCCGGGGCCGAAATAAAAGATCCCAGAAATGTGCCATATAAACAAAAACCTTATTTCTATCAAATGTGGTGCACATGTTTAGTTTACAACACTGTTAGTGAGCGTTTCTCCTTCGCCAAGATAATCCATCCACCTGACGTGTGGCATATCAATAAGCTCATTGAACAGCATGATCATTACACAGGTGCACCTTGTGCGGGGGACAATAAAAAGCCACTAAAAATGTGTAGTTGTGTGACAACTAGGGTTGCAAAGAGTCTGAAACTTTTGGGTAAATTAAGCAAAATTCCCCATATTCATGAGCTTAAATTCATCAAAAAAAGTTGGCTTATAACAGTGATGCTGTGATGCTCACAGGCAATGTGTATTGGAAGAGATTTGTGAATTGTCTTCACCCAGCATACACCCCTCCAACCAGACATGCTTTATCTACTCATTTGCTGGATGCAGAGTTCAACAGAGCTCAAGTGAAGGTCAGGCAAATCGTATAGAAAGCAGACTGTATTGCAATCATCCCTGATGGGTGGTCGAATGTTCTTGGCCAATTAATAATTAACTACATAATCTCCACCCCTCAACCAGTATTCTACAAGAGCACCGACACAAGGGACAACAGAGTAGCCCGGGCTGCCGAGTAGCCCGGGCTGCCGAGTAGCCCGGGCTGCCGAGTAGCCCGGGCTGCCGAGTAGCCCGTAGCAGGTGATGTCTAGTAAACATGGATTCCCTGTTGAGAACTGGTATTGAATTGCAGGACAATTACAAACAAGGAATTTGGTTTATTTGTTTTCCGATGAGATGCATGGTCATATACCTACGTTGACTTATGAATGGTAAAGGGATATAGGAAGGTGACTTTATTCAGTCACTTTTACACCTTCTATAAACTTATCAAAGACTCCAGTCACCCAAGTCATAGTGTTTTCTCTGCTCCCGCACGGCAAGCGGTACCAGGACACCAAGTAGAGGGCCAAAAGGCTCCTTAACAGCTTCTACACCCCCCCCCCCCCCCCCCCCCCCCCCTCCAAGCCATGAGACTGCTGAACAACTAATCAAATGGCCACCCAGACTATTTACATTGACCCCCCCCCCCCCCCCCCTGTTTATCAATGCATAGTCGCTTCACCCCTACCTAGATGTACAAATTAACTCTACTTACCTGTACCACCTGTATATAGCCTCTTTTTTTTTAATTAAATATTTTACTTTAGTTTTTCTTAACTGGTTAAGGGCTTGTAAAGTAAATAAAGTTTAAGTAAGCATTTGACTGTAACTTATACTTTGTTAAGTAAATAAAGTTTAGTAAGCTGTAATTTATACACCTGTTGTAATTTATACACCTGTTGTAATTTATACACCTGTTGTAATTTATACACCTGTTGTAATTTATACACCTGTTGTAATTTATACACCTGTTGTAATTATACACCTGTTGTAATTATACACCTGTTGTAATTTATACACCTGTTGTAATTTATACACCTGTTGTAATTTATACACCTGTTGTAATTTATACACCTGTTGTAATTTATACACCTGTTGTAATTTATACACCTGTTGTAATTTATACACCTGTTGTATTTGCCACAAAAAACATTTGATTCAAAACACGGATAAGAAAATAAATGACATAAAAAATAACAGCAATAATAACAATAAATAAACTACATTAATGATTAATGATGTATTTCAACTCATTACGTTACATGGGATGTGTAAATTCACTCACAGGAGACGATTTAAGATGCATCATGCTCTTCTACAAAAAATAACACGGGTACTGAGAGTCGGGACAGACAGCGGACTGACAAACCAGCAGTGTCCCCTGTCATCGCTCGCTTTGTGACTGATCGCTAGATGCCGATCGTCCGTTCTAGAGGGAGAAGGCTAAACGGCACGTGTCAAAACTCATTCCGCGGAGGGCCGAGCGTCTGCGGGATTAAGCTCCTCGCTTGTACTTGATTAATGAATTAAGGTCACTAATTAGTAAATGACTCCCCTCACTTGGTTGAGCTCTCAGATCTCAGGAAGTGTTGCTGCTACAGTATTCTGTTTCATTTGAATTCAATGGGTTTGTCTTGTGTTTTGAGTGAATCATGTCCTTCAGGCCATTGCTGACAAACCAGTCTTACTGCAGAACCTGTATTCAAATGGTATAACACTGAACAAACAAAAAATATAAGCGCAACATGTAAAGTGTTGGTTTCATGAGCTGAAATAAAATATTCAGGAAATTTTCCATACACACATTGTTTACATACCAGTTAGTGAGCATTTCTCCTTTGCCAAGATAATCTATACACCTGTGGCATATCAAGAAGCTGATTAAACAGCATCGTCATTACACAGGTGCACCTTGTGCTGGGGACAAAAGGCCATGCTAAAATATGCAGTTTAGTCACACAACACAGATGTTTTGAGGGAGTGTGCAATTTACATACTGACTGCAGGAATGTCCACCAGAGCTGTTGCCAGAGAACTTCATGTTCATTTCTCTACCGATCTCGTTTTCGAGAATGTGGCATTAAGTCCAACCAGCCTCACAACCGCATGCCATGTGTAAACCACGTCCTCCACATCCGGCTTCTTCGTCTGACACCCGGACAGCTAATGACTGGGTTTGAACATCCAAATCATTTCTGCACCAACTGTCAAAAACTGTCTCGGAAGTTCATCTGCATGCTAATTGTCCTCACCGGGTCTTGACCTGACTGCAGTTTGCCGTCGTAACCGACTTCAGTGGGCAAATGTTCACCTTCGATGGCCACTGGCACACAGGAGACGTGTACTGTTCACGGATGAATCATGGTTTTCAACTGTACCAGGCAGATGGCAGCCAGCGAGGATAGCGTCGTGTGGGCGAGTCGTTTGCTGAACAGAGTTCCCCATGGTGGGGTTATGGGCAGGTATAAGCTACGGACAACGAACACAATTGCGTTTTTATTGATTAGCAGTTTGAATGCACAGAGATACTGTGACGAGATCCTGAGACCCATTGTTGTATCATTCCTCTGTCATCACCCCGTGGGGCAGTGCATTATCATGCTGAAACATGTCACAAGGATCTGTACACAATTCCTGGAAGCTGAAAATGTCCCAGTTCTTCCATGGCCTTCCTACTCACCAGATATGTCACCCCACTGAGCATGTTTGGGATGCTCTGGATCGTTGTGTACGACAGTATGGTCCAGTTACTATCCAGTAACTAAACACAGCCATTGAAGAGGAGTGGGACAACATTCCACAATCAAGAGCCTGATCAACTCGATGTGAAGGAGATCACACTGCATGAGGCGAATGGTGTTCACACCAGATACTGACTGGTTTCTGTTGCATGTATATCTGTATTCCCAGTCATGTGAAATCCATAGATTAGAGCCTCATGAATTTATTTCAATTGACTGATTTCCTTTATATATGAACTGTAACTCAGTAACATCGTTGCCGTTGTTACGTTTTCATATCGTTGTGTAAACTTGTAAAAGGTTAAATTAGAAAACAAATACCATTTTGAACCCAGGGCTGTCTGTTTCACTGTGATGATCAACACTGATGGAATACAGTATGTACAGGTAAACTGTCTCACTGCCCGTAAATGATAAACGCGACGTCTGTCTTTCTGTAATGTCTGGTTCTCCAGGTGGTAGGGAGAGAGGCTGCGTCAGAGGCCCACCTTTTGGCCCTGCTCAGCACCAGAGACCGCCTTGGGACACCTGCTTGTCTAACTCACTCCGGCTGCACCACACCCAGAATAGACTAGCCATGTCTGCTGCTGGTAAGGACAGGAGTTGGTGTGTTGTTGTACATTTTGTCTAAGAGATGAGTTGTTACACACATACAGTGCATTCAGGAAGTATTCAGACCCCTGGACTTTTTTCCACATTTAGTTACCTTACAGACTTATTCTTAAATAGTTTTTTTTCCCCTCAATCTCCACACAATACCCCCGAAATGACACAATACCCCTGAAATGACATCACAAAAATATTAAATTTCCATAAGTATTCAGATCCTTTACTCAGTATTTTGTTGACCTTTTGCAGCGACTACAGCATCAGGTCTTCTTGTGTATGAAGCTACAAGCTTGGCACACCTGTATTTGAGGAGTTTCTCCCATTCTTCTCTGCAGATCCTCTCAAGCTCTGTCAGGTTGGATGGGGATTCGTTGCTGCACAGCTATTTTCAGGTCTCTCCAGAGATGTTCGATCAGGTTCAAATCCGGGTTCTGGCTGGGCCACTCAAGTTCATTCGGAGACTTGACCCCAAGCCACTTCTGCCTTGTCTTGGCTGTGTGCTTAGGGCCGTTGTCCTGTTGGAAGGTGAACCTTCACCCCAGTCTGAGGTTCTGAGCGCTCTGAAGCCTGTTTTCATCAAGGATCTCTCTGTACTTTGCACTGTTCATCTTTGCCTCGAACCTGACTAGCCTCCCAGTCCCTACTGCTGAAAAACATCCCCACAACATGATGCTGCCACCACCATGCTTCACCGTAGGGATGATGCCAGGTTATCTCATGATATGACCCTTCTCATTCAGGCCAAAGAGTTCAATCTTGGTTTCATCAGACCAGAACCTCGTGGTCTGAGAGTCCTTTAGGTGCCTTTTGGCAAAATCTAAGCAGGCTGTCATGTGCCTTTTACTGAGTGTCTTTTGTCTGGCCACTCGACCATAAAGACCTGATTGGTGGAGTGCTGCAGAGATGGCTGTCCTTCTGGAAGGTTCTCCCATCTCCACAGAGGAACTCTGGAGCTCGGTCAGAGCTTTCATTTAAGAATGACGGAGGCCACTGTGTTCTTTGGGAACCTTCAATGCTGCAGAATGTTTTGGTACCCTTCCCCAGATCTGTGCCTCGACACAATCCTGTCTTGGAGCTCTACTGACAATTCCTTCGACCTCATGGCTTGGTTTTTGCTCTGACATGCACTGTCAACTGTGGGACCTTTATATAGACAGGTGTGTGCCTTTACAAATCATGTCCAATCAATTGAATTTACCACAGATGGACTCCAATCAAGTTGTAGAAACATCTCAAGGATGATCAATGGAAACAGGAAGCACAATTTCAAATCTCATAGCAAAGGGTCTGAATACTAATGTAAATACAGTACTTCTGTTTTTCATTTTGTATAAATTTGCAAAAAATATCAACCCCTGTTTTCAGTTTGTCATTAATGGGGTTTTGTGCATAGATTGACTAGGTAATGTTTAAGACATTTTATAATAAGGCTTTAACGTAATAAATTGTGGGAAAAGTGAAGGGGTCTGAATACTTTCCCAAATGCACCTTACAGACGAGAGGCTGGAAGCAACACATTGTTCCCAAATTATGTCTGTTTATGGGATGTTACTGTTCACTTGTCCCAAAGGATGTTATGTTAAAAATGTTGATCTGCCCTTGAGCAAGACGCTTAACCCTAATGTGCTCCGGGGCGCTGTACTACTATGGCTGACCCTGTAAAACAACACCTATGACTGACCCTGTAAAACAACACCTATGACTGACCCTGTAAAACAACACCTATCATACTACTGACTGACCCTGTAAAACAACACCTATCGTACTACTGTGACTGACCCTGTAAAACACCTATCATACTACTATGGCTGACCCTGTAAAACAACACCTATCATACTACTATGGCTGACCCTGTAAAACAGCACCTATGACTGACCCTGTACAACACCTATCATACTACTATGGCTGACCCTGTAAAACAACACCTATGACTGACCCTGTACAACACCTATCATACTACTATGGCTGACCCTGTAAAACAACACCTATGACTGACCCTGTACAACACCTATCGTACTACTGTGACTGACCCTGTAGTACAACACCTATCGTACTACTGTGACTGACCCTGTAGTACAACACCTATCGTACTACTGTGACTGACCCTGTAAAACAACACCTATCGTACTACTGTGACTGACCCTGTAAAACAACACCTATCGTACTACTGTGACTGACCCTGTAAAACAACACCTATCGTACTACTGTGACTGACCCTGTAAAACAACACCTATCGTACTACTGTGACTGACCCTGTAAAACAACACCTATCGTACTACTGTGACTGACCCTGTAAAACAACACCTATCGTACTACTGTGACTGACCCTGTAAAACAACACCTATCGTACTACTGTGACTGACCCTGTAAAACACCTATCATACTACTATGGCTGACCCTGTAAAACAACACCTATGACTGACCCTGTACAACACCTATCATACTACTATGGCTGACCCTGTAAAACAACACCTATGACTGACCCTGTACAACACCTATCGTACTACTGTGACTGACCCTGTAGTACAACACCTATCGTACTACTGTGACTGACCCTGTAAAACAACACCTATCGTACTACTGTGACTGACCCTGTAAAACAACACCTATCGTACTACTGTGACTGACCCTGTAAAACAACACCTAATGTACTACTGTGACTGACCCTGTAAAACAACACCTATCGTACTACTGTGACTGACCCTGTAAAACAACACCTATCGTACTACTGTGACTGACCCTGTAAAACAACACCTATCGTACTACTGTGACTGACCCTGTAGTACAACACCTATCGTACTACTGTGACTGACCCTGTAGTACAACACCTATCGTACTACTGTGACTGACCCTGTAGTACAACACCTATCGTACTACTGTGACTGACCCTGTAAAACAACACCTATGACTGACCCTGTAAAACAACACATTACACTGCACCTCCAGTGTAGGTGACATGGTGAGATGTAACTGTCCATGACTAAATCAACCATCGGTGAAATGTGTTTACACGTCTGGAGAAGGTACTTTTAGTTTTAATTCTTCTTTAGCACATTAAAATCCCATTTTTAGTTATCTGTTTCCAAAATGTAGGTGTTTTGGACTTTTAATGTACATTTCCTTTCTTTCTTTCTTACCCAGACTGCACTACAAATGTCCCAATTGGGGAAAAATGTAAGATCATTATTCAGCTGATCACTGCTTTACGCTCATTGAGGAACTTGTTTCTACTTGCCGTGACTGATATGTGGTAGTCTTATATATATATATATATATATATATATGAATTCAAACTTTTGATTTTGATTTGAAGGTGGAGACAAACGGGTCGATACATCTATCATGCCGTTTCACCAATCAGACGCGGACAAAGCGCCTGTCTATCTCCGGTTGGTCGACAGAGACCGTTTGGCCACAAACGGCTACGACACCAAGTGGGATGCGCCGTTTGACCCGGGGACAGCGAGGGTTACCACACCTACACCACAGAAACAGACCAGGATCTCACAGCCCACTACACATCGTAGGAATTCAGTTGTCCCAGCCCACTACACTACTGGGGAAGTTTGGTAGTTGTCTGTCCCAGCCCACTATACATCATAGGGAACTTAGTTTAGTAGTTCATAGCCCACTATACCAGCTGAGGAGTTTCCTCCCCCAGCCCACTACCAGCCCGGTAGGAGATGGCTCTGACAGCCCACTATACCAGCTGAGTAGTTTCCTCCCCCAGCCCACTACCAGCCCGGTAGGAGATGGCTCTGACAGCCCACTATACCAGCTGAGTAGTTTCCTCCCCCAGCCCACTACCAGCCCGGTAGGAAATGGCTCTGACAGCCCACTATACCAGCTGAGTAGTTTCCTCCCCCAGCCCACTACCAGCCCGGTAGGAAATGGCTCTGACAGCCCACTATACCAGCTGAGTAGTTTCCTCCCCCAGCCCACTACCAGCCCGGTAGGAGATGGCTCTGACAGCCCACTACACCAGCTGAGTAGTTTCCTCCCCCAGCACACTACCAGCCCGGTAGGAGATGGCTCTGACAGCCCACTACACCTCCATAGGCCACTCGGTAGTAGTTCACCCCCCCCCCCCAGTCCCTTTTTACACCCCAGAAGTTCACAGCTAACTATACCCAACAAGCAGGCCAGTAGTTGCCTCTCCTAGCCCACTACATTACACAAGCAGTTAACTAGTTCCAAACCCTACACAGTTAGTGGTCTATCGCCCTTGACAACGGAAGGTTTGGACTCTTAACCTCAGCGTTCATTTTGAGGACGGTGGTGGCAGCCTAGAAGAGGCCTCAGGATTATTATTTTTTGGGGGGGATCTCAGGAACCTGTGGAGGCTTCAATGACAGCAGCTATAGTCCTCTCAGCTTTTTCCATCTCTGCCTCAGAGGAGCTATCCTTCCTAACCTCCTCACAACCTAAACGGAAGAAGTCTGGCATGGGTCTCTGACCTCAGTATTGGTTCCTTTTCAAACCAGATGATGGATGAAACTATGGCAAGTTCTCTTTAACTTTTGATTTGGTTGAGTGATTTCATGTGGGGGGGTTTTTGTGCCAGGACTGATGTCTATTGGGAGATTTCTGGGATATTCTAGAAATCAAGAGCTAGCTTCACTAAATTAATCTTATTTTTCATCTTGTGTTCAATATTGTTTTCTCTGACTGAAGCAGAATGGTTTGGTTGACCAACTGAGGTCATGTGCCAGAACTGAAGTGTGAATTGGCTTCAGTTTCAAGAGGTTTCTTGGAAATTCTAAAGCATCGTTTTAATTTTAAGAAAATGTATTGCCCCAGGGCGTCCTTTTTGCCAGTCACTGTTCATATAGACGAGGCCAATACAGGTGTAACCCAACTAAATCAAATGTAGTGTACTATTTCTGATGGGCAACATTAAAAGAAGACTAAATAGTGATTTCAAAATAGTATTTTAATGTTTTGTCATAGCTCACAGGCAAAAATAAGTTCATATCTACAAAGGTACTATTCACAATGCTTTTTTTTTTTGTACATTTTTACAAATTTACATTTTTTTTAAAACAGTTTTGTACATTCATGACATCATATACATTATCTTTCTCACATACATACAATCCAAATAATTTAAGAACCCACAGCCAACACATTGGCACATTGAAGTTTAACAAGATCATAGTCACACACACTCTTAATAGGAGAAACAGACTTTGGCTTTTACAGTTTAACACTAACCAGCCCAGTCAATTCGTTATACAGAAACTGGGCAAAGTAAGTTTTTAACCAGGTTAATGTGAGACAAATCCAGCCACTTCAGAGAAGTGTTTTCACCAAATGGCACCTTATTTCCCTTTCTAGTGCACTACTTCTGACCAGGACACACAGGGCTCTGGTCAAAAGTAGTGCACTATAGAGGGTGCCATTTGGGACAGATATATATAGTGGCTGGAATGTGAGACAAATCCAAACATGCACCACACTACAGAAATTTAATTTAGCTGCCTGTCTTCAGGATTGTGCAAACTCTCACATTTCTGTATGTTTGTTGTTAGCTTTAAAAATACGCTGTATATTGATTGGTTTTCTGTAATGAGCCACACTGGTAGCCCCTAATAGAAGGCTAACAAACATTTACTACGGTATATAGAGAAGCTATTTTCTGGTTCGTATTCACTATGAACAAAATAGGCCGTCACAGGGAGGGACAAGTCTGAACGTGCCCAATGACCGCTTGTTTAACTGTTGTAAAACGTTAAGCTACGTTTTGAATTAAATGAGCACGACCCTGCATTAGAAAAGGTGGTTATGTAACCCAGGCACAGTGGCTCCCTCGAGGGCTTTGGTCTAGGAGGTATTTGTTGTGGGGTTTTTAGCAGAGGAAGTTTCGAGGGAAGTAAGGCCCCTCCGCGTCAGAGCCCAGGGAACTGCCCAGGCTCTCCTCCCCCGAACTCATGTCTTCACATGAATCTTCACTGGAAAAACAAGAAGAAAAACTGGTAAAATTCACAATATTCCTTAGTTCGTCTTTTATCCTGTTTGCAGTTATCCAATGTAATTTCATCCCTTTTCATTAATTGTTTGACTACAAGACCCATCCCAAGTCTTATGTGGAGCTTTAGCTGGTTGTGTAATGTTGTGGTTGAGCTGTTATGGGAACTATTGTTGCTAGGTAGGAGTAGGACATGACAGAAGTCACTTACAACACTCAGACATTAAGTATGTGGGTTAGTTAGTGATACGAGAGCAGGACGAGGATGGGTCTCTTCTGATAGGCTAACTGACGCAACCAGTTAGCCTATGACGTGGCTGATTGTATGGAACCCCCCCCCACCCATACCATACAAGCCATGGGAATAATATAACAACTGAAACCAGACAGTAGGAGTGGTCAACCTCTGAACAAAACAGTGGAGAGGGTGGGGCTTAAATGTGTGTGTGGCTGGAGATTTCCCTACTTCTGTTATTCAGGGGATTTTCCATACTTCTTCCCCGTTGTCGTATAGTAGACTTGTTTGACTGCCTTCTAACAGAATGTACATATGGTAGAATGTTTGATACACATGTTTCTCTACAGACATATAGTCCTGTATACCTTTCACCCTGATCCCAGCAGTCCTCAGGAATGGTTGGCAGTTCAGGGACGCTGTAGTAGCTGGTGTGAAGATTCTGAGCTGTCCTTCTCGACACGATCCAGACAAGCTTTTTATTGTTGGGTTTGCTACATTCGGGAGAAGAGTATTCGGACATACACTTGGCCACTAGTCCTTTCCAGTGTAGCAGCTCAACGTCAGTGATCTGTAAAAGACGACCAGGGCATCGTAACATTGGACACCGGGTTACATAATAGACTGGGTCAGCAGAAACCCTTTTGGGATGGATCCCAGGCGTTGTAAAAGGATAGCAGCTGGGAACATGAGGCCGGGGAATGTGAAAGCTTTTATTTTTTATATCTTTCCATAACCGTGCCAGTTGTCATGTGAAACCTTTTGGACTAGGGTTGTAGGGCATACAATATTCAGAGATGGTTCCAGGGGGAAAAATAGGTTTATTTTGTGTACGAATTTGACAGTTAACACCGGGTTACTGCTGTTTTAAAACAAAGGATGTAATCCTTATCTATGTGATAAAGCTTCAAGGATGTTCTAACGAGTGTATAAATGGGTTTACCTTGAGATGTCTTTGAACATGATGTGCTATTTCTAACATATCAACAGACTGCATGGCTTCAATCTCCTGAGTGAGGAGTGACAGGGCCAAGACTGACGGCTGGAAGAGAAGAAAAATGCATCAAGTTAGACTGCAGCTGCCAAGAGGTCTCCTGAAATATGTAACATCTCATGGACTCTCTGGGGTAAATGGTTACTTTAGCTTTGGAGAACGCGATCCGGCAGAGACAGGCTTTGAGCTGGACCTCTAGTATGTCGAGATTCAGGGCTTCCTTCCTGTAAAGGTTAAATTACATATTAGAACCAATCAGGGTGTGAAAACAAGGTGTCAGGGCTATCTGTTACATAATTTAATTTGTTATGGTGGAATGGACACCATGTTGATCATGTCCAGTGAGAATAGTTAAAACCATCGTCCTACTTCCAGTCAGGACTATAATAAGTACATGTCTAGTTATTTTTTTTCTCCCTTTATTTAACCTGGCAAGTCAGTTAAGAACAAATTCTTATTTTCAATGACGGCCTAGGAACAGTGGGTTAACTGCCTGTTCAGGGGCAGAACGACAGCTTGGGGTTTGAACTTGCAAACTTCCGGTTACTAGTCCAACGCTCTAACCACTAGGCTACTCTGCCACCCCAGTTGTCCAAGTTAATTATGTCACACTATTACCACCTTCCAAATGGGGTTGATTGCTCGGTGAATTGTAATATATTTTTTATAATGGATTCTTACAGGTCTGAGGTATGGGCGCTTGTGATTCCGTGGTATAGGTGCAAAAACGTTAAGGCTGTGATGGTTTTGAGTTGGAAGTTGAGTTTCTCTGAAACGATCTTCTCCATGCGAGTGAGGTCCGAGACCGTAAACTTGCACTGGCTGATACGAATAAGCTCATTGGTGGAAGACAAGTTACAATCCTCTTCGACTGCTTTGGCTGCGATGTGGAGGCAGCTGATGCCGACGCAAGCTAGATATTTGGGTTGGACCTGAAGAGGAGAGACGCACAAAAGCTTGGAATTAGTGGAAATGGGGACAGGCTATTACTCACAGCAATTCCCTTTATATTTGTAGTTATCTCTTTGTCATCAAAAGAAATGTAGAACACGTGTCAACCTTATTGCTAATTAGCTGTAGAGTATGTTGAAATTACTAAAAAAAATGTGCTCTTGATTGAGTCTTCATCTTACCTTCATCGTGGCCAGGAATCGATCCAACAGGTTGACTGCCAGAACGAAAGTCTGTGTACTGTACCCAAAGAAACTAGTCAGGCTCCAGAGGTCCTCCACTTTGGTGTCCCTACATTTAGCTGATATTCCCCTGCTGTCATTCTGTAATTAATAAGATCAAGATAAAATATTATTTCCTTACAGTATGCAACAGTAAGATTTTAGGCATTTACAATGTGTATTAGTGTAAGGCGTTATGGACCAATTTGTTTTATGTTTAGGGATTCATATCGATCATGTGAACAACATTTATATTTAGCTACTGTACTGCAGACTACCTCTCCAGTCGATTCGATTAAGCGGAGTCCTGTTTCCTTCGGAAGATAATTCCTCTCCTGTTCAAAATTGGCTATCAACTCTCTCATAAGTTTCACAGTTTCCATGTCTGGACTCGGTTACAGCAATCTGAATGTCTTTCGCTGTAAAAAACAAAAAAAAACAAGACGGAGTGTGATGTTAGTAAATATTTGTCCGCCCTACATTTGTTCACCCGGTCAAGGTTTGCCTCAGCTGGGATTCGGTGTCAGATTTCTTAGGTTAACGCCTACTTAATCATAACACAAAACGAATCTAATTGTGGATTTCTCGGTGTAAAATCGTAAACATGATCACAAATTTCGTGAGGTACTCAAGACATTTACATCAAAAACAAGCTTGAAACCATTAGCTGTGCTTCAAATCGTCGACGGGAAGGGGGTCGGAGTCTTGTTCTTGCCTAGGAAGCAGTGCCTTAGCTGGCAATAGTTGCGATTTTTTTTTTCATTTCAGTTAACACTCCACATCAAATGTGTCTGATTTTAAAAACGGGTTGACTACCAGGCTGGTGATTTAAAAGGCAATTTGTTTGAGTAAAAAAAATAATGGTTGAGCGAAGAGCTGTGCGAGTCAACGTTAGAGACGATAAATAAAGACACGATACTGTAACGTTAACTTGCAAACGGTAAATAAAAATTTGTCGAAGTAATATGCCAATTTCCTCGACAAGCATGAAAGGCAAGACCAAACAGATTAGTATAGTTTTAAAATCATAAGCTTGATATAAAAAAATGTTACGTTAATCCTCCAGGAAGCTATTTATTTTTTACTGTAATGGATAATAAAATAAGGTTTTACAACACCCAGTAATATTCACAATTACTTCCATTTATTCAATTTCCCTGCATCTGCAATGTGAAAACTGTATATAATTACCTGTAATGTTAGTTATATCGACATTTTCTACGGTCCTAACCTCTTCTGTTTGTTCCTCTTTACTGTCTCTAGTCTTTCTTTTTGTTGTTGAGAGTTTCCGCACCCAGAAACTGACGTCAATGCCACGGTAGCCAATCACGTACGGTATCCATCTTGGCTTGATTTATCGAGAAAGGTCTGCCTTCTTTTGTGGCTTTACTACTATAAAGTATTGATTTTAATTATTCAATTCAAGAGTTGATAGTCCTACACAAATCAATGCTGTATTATTTAACGTTTTGTTTAACGTTTCTTATGGTTTAAAAAAAAAGAGTTTAGTATGCTGTGTTCTCGACCAGCTCGATACTGACAATTCCACGGGCCAATCATCTTTCTCATTCTTTTGCCCGTTCAAATAGTCCGCCCAAAATTCTTCAGTTCTATTGGATGCCTGGACAAACCCTTTTACTGACGAGTGATTTGAAATAATTAACTCAGATTGTAGGGCATAACATTTTTAACTACCATATTGTTTTTTCTGGTCCTGTTATCAGAGTATTTGGACATTGGTTCAGCGGTGACTAGGGGAATTTATCAGAATACTGTTATAGTCAAGAATTTTTTTTAAATTTCATTTAAAAAATATTTTTTTTACTGTGTAAGCTAGTTGAGAACAAGTTCTCTTTTACAACTGCGACCTGGCCAAGATAAATTGGAAATGTATTTCTGTTCCTGCACATCACACAATAACCTGGTTTTATCTGGGGCGATCTGTGTCATCACAGATGGATAGGCCAACGAGTGATATGCTTCAGTGAGGTTGGCTTCTTAGCATTCATAGCAATGGTTATCAACTGTAACGCAGAAATGTAACATAAGCCACAGAATATAGATGTGGTGGCAGCTGCCGAGAATTATATATATTTTGATTTAACTAGGCAAGTCAGTTAAGAACAAATTCACATTTTCAATGGCGGCCTACCCCGGTCAAACCCTAATCCGGACGACGCTGGGCCAATTGTGCTCCGCCCTATGGGACTCCCAATCACGGCCGGATGTGATACAGCCTGGATTCCAACCAGGGTCTGTAGTGACGCCTCTAGCACTGAGATGCAGTGCCTTAGACCACTGCGCCACTTGAGGGGCCCTGAGTATACCCTGGAGTATACGAGATTTGACTTCAGAAGGGTTATACAGCTTTGTTTATATAGCATATTGGGTTTCTAGGGTGTATTGAATGGTGGTGTCCCATCCTCCCAGGCCATTGGCATAGTGGGTTTCTAGGGTGTATTGAATGGTGGTGTCCCATCCTCCCAGGCCATTGGCATAGTGGGTTTCTAGGGTGTATTGAATGGTGGTGTCCCATCCTCCCAGGCCATTGGCATAGTGGGTTTCTAGGGTGTATTGAATGGTGGTGTCCCATCCTCCCAGGCCATTGGCATAGTGGGTTTCTAGGGTGTATTGAATGGTGGTGTCCCATCCTCCCAGGCCATTGGCATAGTGGGTTTCTAGGGTGTATTGAATGGTGGTGTCCCATCCTCCCAGGCCATTGGCATAGTGGGTTTCTAGGGTGTATTGAATGGTGGTGTCCCATCCTCCCAGGCCATTGGCATAGTGGGGTTTCTAGGGTGTATTGAATGGTGGTGTCCCATCCTCCCAGGCCATTGGCATAGTGGGTTTCTAGGGTGTATTGAATGGTGGTGTCCCATCCTCCCAGGCCATTGGCATAGTGGGTTTCTAGGGTGTATTGAATGGTGGTGTCCCATCCTCCCAGGCCATTGGCATAGTGGGGTTCTAGGGTGTATTGAATGGTGGTGTCCCATCCTCCCAGGCCATTGGCATAGTGGGGTTTTTTTTGTATTAGTTATTTGTTTTTAGTTTTTCCCCCCTTTTCTCATTTTGTATCACAAAATGAGGCATTGGATGGGGGCGGGAATGAGGCATTGGATGGGGGCGGGAATGAGGCATTGGATGGGGGCGGGAATGAGGCATTGGATGGGGGCGGGAATGAGGCATTGGATGGGGGCGGGAATGGGGCATTGGATGGGGGCGGGAATGAGGCATTGGATGGGGGCGGGAATGAGGCATTGGATGGGGGCGGGAATGAGGCATGGATGGGGGGATGAGGCATTGGATGGGGGCGGGAATGAGGCATTGGATGGGGGCGGGAATGAGGCATTGGATGGGGGCGGGAATGAGGCATTGGATGGGGGTGGGAATGAGGCATTGGATGGGGGCGGGAATGAGGCATTGGATGCCACCTGCAAGAAGAAGAGCGGGCGACAGGATGGAAGCGAATTGAAATGGAAAAGCGTTGCGTAGCTATTGAAAAAGGTAAAGGTAACAGCTGCTTTACAAGTGGGGTGCACTGTTGAGTGCTACATCACAAGGGGTTTGCGCTGATTGTACGGAGATTGTGACAGACGGTTAAATTCGCGTACCTTAAAAAGGCTAGAACCAAGATGTATGTCCGGAGAAGTGCAGTATTATCATAAGGAGACTTATACTTGGAATACGGAGGAGGAATGTAGGGGAAAAGAGAGGCAGAGGAGGTTTTAGAGAGGGGGAGGAAGAGGGTGAGCTTGAATCAGTTAAATGGGGCAAAAAAAGAGATGGTTTGTTAAAGAAGAATGGTAGAAATGTAAGCAGAGTGAGTTAAATAGGAGGAGAAATTAAAATGAATGAGGGCGAAGTATCGGAGGTGGTAGGTGTGGTGAAGTTCTCGGAGCCTGAGGCCTGCACTGAGGGTCAGGATAAAGATGAGTGTGACAGTTGGAGTGAAGTTTTTGGAAAAAGTGGACCCTTGCCTTTTTGCTGATCCATTTGTGGTTTCAGGGTGGGGTGAAAACAGAGTTGGGTACTGTGGAATCGGTGAGGGTAACCAGAAGTGGTCTTGTGATAATTGTTTGTGGGGCTGGGGATCAGAAATGTTCCTTGCGAGAGAGGCAGGTTCAGGTTTCCAGGGTTAGAGTAGTACAGAAGTTGTCATATGGTGAGGCAGTGAAGAAAGTAGAGGAAGATGGGTCAAGCGGGAGGGATCCTGAGAGGAGTGGTGTGAGTAGTAGATCTGTACCAGTACAGATCGATAGGCCAACAAGTGATATATTGGATTTTTGGCATTTATATCAATGGTTATCAACTGTACTGCAGGGATGGAATGTATATTGCAGAAAATAGAGGTTGTGGTGGCAGCTGAAGAGAGGAATTTGGGTGTGCGAGACTTGACGTAAGAAGCATTTACGTGGTGTCGCATCCTTTCAGGCTGTTGGCCTGAAAGTAGGACTAAATTGATTTAAATACTGGAGTATTTATTTATTTACTTATGTATTATTTTGTGTGAGTGTAGTGTTAGATGGTAGGGTATTTTGTTTTATTTATTTACCTATTCAATCAATTCCAGTCTAGTAGGTGGCGGTAATGCAACATTTATTGGATGCCAACCGCTTTTTAACCTCATCGAAGAAGAAGAAGCAGGCTCGTGAGCGGAGGGGGCGATTTCTCTTCTTCAAGAGTCCACAGTCCTTTTCGGATGTGTTAGACCTATGTCTATTCCGTTCAATTTTTTTTTATTATATACGTTTCATTTGGAAGACCCCCAATTTCTCCCCGAAATTAAACACAACATGGAATCGAAGATGGAGTAACTCAAAACTCTATTTACCTCTCTTGTTTTACCTCAATTTAATGGACCGGATGATTTCCAAGTCAAACTGTGATTCCCACAGCTTTGCAGGGGAGGTAAGCTAATCATAGCTAGCTAACTAGCATAAACTAGTTGTGTGTGTGTATATATAAAATAGCTAGCTCTTTCTAGCCATAACTTCCATGTATTCACTAAAACGATATTGGATAATGGACGTTACCTATTAATGAAACGTTGTTTTATTAGCTAGCTAACGTTTACAATCGGCTAGTGTTCGTTAACTGTTCTCGTTAGGTCGGTAGCTTGCTAACTAGCTAATACGTCAGCTACTGTAACTGGCTTACAAACGTTAGCATAACTAGCTAGTGTAATCGAGTTGATTTTGTGCACCGTAATATTAGCCTAGATGGTCATACGTCTTACTATACGGGTGAAAGATTGTTAGATATGTCAGTTTTACTAGTTATATAGAAAACAAACTAACGCTTCTGGCTTGCTAAATTCTCGAGACGAGATAATGCCTCATCACTGTTGTCACTAAAGATGAGTGTTTCACTAGTTGGGACAATGAATAGCCAAGGTTAAGTTGGTTTTATATTCGGACATTCAACAGACATTGGCCGAAATCCATTTTAAAATGGTAAAAAAAATCAATAACTAATTAATTGATTGTTACAGAAACATAAAAATAGATATGGTTTATTCTATAAATGTTTAGCATACTTTAACCTTAATAAAAAAATTCCGATTTGATGGAAATACATAGAATCTTCGAAATGCAATTTTAAAGCTGTATAAATCAATAACTAATTCACTGTCAAAGAAACCTCAAACTAGGTGTGATTTATTCTATAAATGTCTAGCATACTTTTACAACCTTTTTTGTTTTGAGGAAAAATTCCAGTTTTGATTTGATAGAGGGCATGTAGTCCATCTAGAAGGCGTGTGGTCAAAGTTCTAATGAGTCTGTTATAACCTATTAGAAGGGGCCCCGGCAGAAAATTCTGCGTTTTCAGTCATATTAAATTAGAATACAGGAAAAAACTACGTGATGAAGGGGTCAGGCTTGACTAACGAAGAAGACTGGTGGATGGATCAAGACAACCAAGAGGCTCAACATGGACATTTCACAGTGTATAGCATGGGTATTGAAAGATACCAGAGGGTGGATAACAGGTTGTGGGAAGGGGGCATAGCACAGACTGAGAGAACACTGTAGTATGCAACTGTGAGGGAAATATTTTATCTTTGAAGCACTACTATGTGTTCCACAAAGTGTCTTTAAATGTGTCAACAAAGCATTTAAAAATGTGTTCTTTTTTTTTGTTTTTTCTGCCAGTCTTCAGTGCGAAGCTAGACTGCACAATGTGTGCTTTGCATCATCTAGAGAAATGGTCATCTGACCAACTGGGTTTGTCTTTGTGTACTATAACAGTAGCCTATGAAAACTCATGTAGTTTCATCCTTCCAAGACATTTAGAAGTATAAAACTTTGTCTTAACTTTTTTTGTAATCAGGGATCTCCTTGTTCTAATGCTCCATTTGATGAGAGATACATACTATGACAGAAATTCGCTGTAATAGGTATGTACACATGTATCTGGCACAAGTGACGATTAAACTGATTTGAATTTCAAAGACTGACGACATTGTAATGTTTGATATTACAACATTGATGTGTGATGTTTTTTTGGTGCAAATGTATGCCTTTTTATTTCTATACGATTTAATATTGCCTGAATATTCAATGATGATTAACACCTCAGTTATGTGTGCTTCTGTCAGGTTTGTGGTCAAATGCATGTCCTTTAAAGTCAATTTAGCGATTTGAACAAAAAAAAATCGAATTCAATTTTAAAATGTCTCCTAATTGCAAAAGCATGTAACAGAATTTGGGTATTCCAGAACTGTTATTTACATGTAAATAAATTATAAACCTGTTTTTTTTTAATGTTTTAAATACTGCAGATAAAATGCTCTGTGTGCCAGAGGTGGTACCATTCAGCTTGTCTGGGAATGACACGGAAGGACTTCAACGAAGCCAAAATAGAAAATGATTGGAAGGGGCCTCTCTGCTGTTAAGTTAGAGACTTATAAATAAATGACTGTTGTGCCTTGTAACTGCTTTAAAATGTGGAAGTGCTGCACAAAAAAATGCTAACATTGATTTGGCATACAATTTAAGATGGTAAACATTGATTTGGCATACAATTTAAGATGGTAAACATTGATTTGGCATACAATTTAAGATGGTAAACATTGATTTGGCATACAATTTAAGATGGTAAACATTGATTTGGCATACAATTTAAGATCGTAAACATTGTGCAACTTTATGTAAACATTGTCTTACTTAATTTCAAGTGCAATTTGTTGTATATTAACATTTCTTTAAAGTTATTGCAAATAAATGCATTTTCACTTTTTCTGAGACAATCAGTGAAAACATTAGATTTTATAGCTTTAAATGGCATTTTATAGATGTGTATTTCTATCAAGTCAAAACTATTTTTTTTTTCTCCCAAAAAACAGGTGTAAAAGTATGCTCAACATTTTTATAGAATAAATCATACCTAGTTTGATGTTTCTGTGACAAACGGTGAATTATTGATTTATATATATTTCTAACAAGTCAAAAATTGAATTTTTCCTCAAAACAAAGGTTCTAAAAGTATGCTAGACATTTAGAATAAACTAAATCTAGTTTTGTTTCTGTGACAACCAATTTTTTTTTTTTTCTTCTACAAAAAATTGTAGAAGCACACGAATTTGAGCACAATGGGGGGGGGGGGGGGGGGGGGATATGAGGTAACAATCTGTTTTCTTTGTATTATAATGGTTCAAGCATGACAATCATGAATCTGCTCTGTGTATTCTCCATGCCATTCAGAGGCTGCAGTATCGTGATCTGTAATCATCATCACAACATATTTTGGCAGATATGCGATTTAAAATGGTGTAGGTACAATTACCAATGTGTTGTGTTAATCACTAGCGTGAGCAACAATTCGTTGAGTCTGAGGTTAGCCTTCAAAATAAAAATTCCCCATTTTGAAACTGATGCAAACAGAAAAATTGTGGAATTGTACCACAATTGGACTGATGATGCTAAACAAGGTTGAAGTGTAATATATAAATTAAACAAAATACTTTTGTTAATTTGACACAATAGTAAAGATGTACAGACTTCAGGATTGCATTGGGGTCATGCTTATATCACAATGAAGGGCCTTACCTATGCATCTTGGTTCTATTAAATGGGGTATATCAGCCTATCACAATGAAGGGCCTTACCTATGCGTCTTGGTTCTATTAAATGGGGTATATCAGCCTATCACAATGAAGGGCCTTACCTATGCGTCTTGGTTCCATTAAATGGGGTATATCATCCTACTCAGTGACACTCCCAGAACACAAACCTGAAGAGTTTTCACACATCGTAATGTCGTAGCGCTTATTGCTGGACTCAGAAACCACTGTTAAATTACCAACAATAAGCTCACCAGTCAACCTACTGTATGAGTATTGCTAGTGTATGAGTATTGCAGGGCTGACTCTTAAATAGTCGACTAGACGATTGTTTGGTCGTTATGCTTTTGGTCAACCAATATTTTTTGGGGGGAGGTCAAATATTAGCGGGGAAAAAATTGTTTTAAGGCACACGAGATAGACACCTGTCTTATTGGCACGCATCTCAGTGATCTAATCCATTGCGGAGGCCGTAGGGATGGCACAGTCCAAGAAGAATGGGGTTTGTGGTTAAGTTTGGGGCGGCAGGGTAGCCTAGTAGTCGACTAGAGAGTTGGACTAGTAACCGGAAGGTTGCAAGTTCAAATCCCCGAGCTGACCCTGAACAGGCAGTTAACCCACTGTTCCTCGGCCGTCATTGACAATAAGAATTTGTTCTTAACTGACTTGCCTAGTTAAATAAAGGTATACCGTAATTTTTTATATTTTTTTTTAAAGACAGAATTCACTTCTCTCTCCAGAATGTGTTCTCTCCTGCCAATCTGTGCACATTCATTGTTTCATAACTTAATTGTTTGCGTTTTGATTTGTTAGTGTCTTATCAATTCTCCATTACATACATTAGTTAATTCCTATACTTTCTAATCTATAATGTTTGTTTGGTTACGGTAATGGCTGGTAATATATTCAATACATTATTATTCCAGTCTTTTTACTGTTTACCGCAACCTATACTACACTAGTGAGAAACATGTTTTTGGTTTATTTCGTTCCATTGTATGAGTTTTGTCAGTTTAGTCGTTGTCTTTTGTTTGGAGCGCTCCTGTCAGTGTTGAGTAAGGATGCACACCTGAATACGCAACGAAATAGAGGCTACTTTGCCTGCATGCGATTGTAGGTATATAAATGTGCCCATTTGGGGATCTGATAGTATTTCTGATTGTCTTAACGCAGCACCACTAATGAGCCGTGGAGCTTCTCAAAGGGAACATTTACTTCACCTCAAACAACGAGTAAATAACGTCTGTTTTTACATTCATTGATAATGATAATAGTTCTTCAATGTATTTGAAAATCAACATCTTTCCAGGTCTCTTCCTTTTTAATAACCACTCAGCATGCAAGGGATAAATGTCCTGCTCTGATCCAATGGAAATGTCATTAAAATAGACCTATCTGATTACTTCTGATCCCTTAAACTCTGACTGGCCAAGAATATTTGATTAAATGTTGCAAATTTGTTAGTGCCTGCTTTTGTCCAGACTCCCAAGTTAATAGTTGATACAGTGTTTCAAGTTCTTTGCAGACAGGCCATGCTTAGCCAATGTGATTTATATTATATTTATTTTTATCAGAATATTTTCTACCTGCATGTTGCAATATTTTTGTTTGCCTATATAGGCTATTTGTACATAGTTGCAATGGGCTCCCGATTGGCGCAGCGGTCTAAGGCACTGCATCTCGGTGCAAGACGCGTCACTACAGTCCCGGGTTTGTATCACATCCAGCTGTGATTGAGAGTCCAGTAGGGCTGCGCACAATAAGGCCCAGCATCGTCCGGGTTTGGCCTGGGTAAGCCGTCACTGTAAATAAGAATTTCTGAACTGACTTGACAAGTTTAAATAGAGGTTACATTTAAAAAATAAAAGTCATTTGCAATAGAAGTTACTTGTTAGGTTTATCATTTAGATAGAATTTTGATTAACCACATGATAATAATTTTGAAATACGAAGATGTTATTAGAAATTAAATTAAACTGTTCTACGAAAAATTTACATATGAAAACAATAACTGGAAACCAGATCGGTAGGAAATGGTAAGGTACATTTGCATTCTGCATGAGAAAAGTTGCAGACTCCTCCTGTAGCCTCTTACTGGCAACTTCAGGAGAGTAACGGCAGAATCTGCGAAAGCCAGCAGGAGTAGGAGGAGGATGGTCGGGACAGGTTAAGTTTTTTTTCCTTCTGGCTATCTTGATCTCTGGATCTCTCTTGAGTCATTTGTGTCTTATTTCATCAAACGGTGTGCTTAAAGCATCAGACAAGAGTGATACATATATAGTTGATTTTATTAAAACACATAGCTATCTATATATGAAAAAATACACGTTTCAAAACAGTTTAAATTGGGGTGATTTTATTGTAAAGGCGAACCACCGATTCAACTACCATTGTTGCTCACGCTAATGTTCACTACACGTAATACTATTCATGAACATCTTGTAAAACATATGCTAGCTATGTTGTAAAACACTTTGCAAGTGTGTGTGTGATACTACTTGTTTGTTTTTGTCCTACTCAATGCATATTTGTAAAAAGCCCCTTTTCCACTAAACTGGAGGGTAGTCCTGTCAGATTAAAATAGTCAATAAAGAACTCCCAGACACAACTGTTACTCCACTGACTGATGATAAAACACGTTCTCTTCTGTGTGTTTGGCTGCCATTTACAGGTAGCTGTATCCAGTGAGGAGGGAGGCGTATCCAAGGGTGAATATGAAGTTTGCCGAACCCTTGGAAAGCCAGAGGCTGTCTTTTCTTTTGGAAAAGGCCGCCTCTAGGGAAGCCCTGATGTGGAAGGTGTACGTGCCCAAAAAGCCATCTCCCGGCAGTCAGGTGAGTCCCACAACACATAACAACATACTGTTGTCAATATGAAAGAGAAAGCAGCAGGTATTTAAAATAACTGCGTGGGTCAATTGCACCCAAGGTCCAACTGAAATTTGGCTTCCACTTTTAACCCAACCCCTTCGAAAGACACGTATACATACAGGTATTTTATGCTGGCTTGCCTCTAACCGCTAGGCTAACTGCTGCCAATGTTAGACCATGGAGGTGGTGAAATTGTTAGGTTATTTCCTTGGTCCAGCTACGTTGGGGCAAAAAAATATTTAGTCAGCCACCAATTGTGCAAGTTCTCCCACTTAAAAAGATGAGAGAGGCCTGTAATTTTTCATCATAGGTACACTTCAACTATGACAGACAAAATGAGAGAGAAAAAATCCAGAAAATCACATTGTAGGATTTTTAATGAATTTATTTGCAAATGATGGTGGAAAATAAGTATTTGGTCAATAACAAAAGTTTATCTCAATACTTTGTTATATACCCTTTGTTGGCAATGACAGAGGTCAAACGTTTTCTGTAAGTCCTCACAAGGTTTTCACACACTGTTGCTGGTATTTTGGCTCATTCCTCCATGCAGATCTCCTCTAGAGCTGTGATGTTTTGGGGCTGTTGCTGGGCAACACAGACTTTCAACTCCCTCCAAAGATGTTCTATGAGGTTGAGATCTAGCGACTGGCTAGGCCACTCCAGGACCTTGAAATGCTTCTTACGAAGCCACTCCTTCGTTGCCCGGGCAGTGTGTTTGGGATCATTGTCATGCTGAAAGACCCAGCCACGTTTCATCTTCAACGCCCTTGCTGATGGAAGGAGGTTTTCACTCAAAATCTCACGATACATGGCCCCATTCATTCTTTCCTTTACACGGATCAGTCGTCCTGGTCCCTTTGCAAAAAACAGCCCCAAAGCATGATGTTTCCACCCCCATGCTTCACAGTAGGTATGGTGTTCTTTGGATGCAACTCGGCATTCTTTGTCCTCCAAACACGACGAGTTGAGTTTTTACCAAAAAGTTATATTGTGGTTTCATCTGGCCATATGACATTCTCCCAATCTTCTTCTGGATCATCCAAATGCTCTCTAGCAAACTTCAGACGGGCCTGGACATGTACTGGCTTAAGCAGGGGGACACGTCTGGCACTGCAGAATTTGAGTCCCTGGCGGCGTAGTGTGTTACTGACGGTAGGCTTTGTTACTTTGGTCCCAGCTCTCTGCAGGTCATTCACTAGGGGGGTGTGGTTCTGGGATTTTTGCTCACCGTTCTTGTGATCATTTTGACCCCACGCGGTGAGATGTTGCGTGGAGCCCCAGATCGAGGGAGATTATCAGTGGTCTTGTATGTCTTCCATTTCCTAATAATTGCTCCCACAGTTGATTTCTTCAAACCAAGCTGCTTACCTATTGCAGATTCAGTCTTTCCAGCCTGGTGCAGGTCTACAATTCTGTTTCTGGTGTCCTTTGACAGCTCTTTGGTCTTGGCCATAGTGGAGTTTGGAGTGTGACTGTTTGAGGTTGTGGACAGGTGTCTTTTATACTGATAACAAGTTCAAACACGTGCCATTAATACAGGTATCGAGTGGAGGACAGAGGAGCCTCTTAAAGAAGAAGTTACAGGTCTGTGAGAGCCAGAAATCTTGCTGGTTTGTAGGTGACCAAATACTTATTTTCCACCATAATTTGCAAATAAATTCATAAAAAATCCTACAATGGGATTTTCTGGATTTTTTTTCTCGCATTTTGTCTGTCATAGTTGAAGTGTACCTATGATGAAAATTACAGGCCTCTCATCTTTTTAAGTGGGAGAACTTGCACAATTGGTGGCTGACTAAATAATTTTTTGCCCCACTGTATCTATATCACCTGAGGTCAGAGTTATGGGGAGAATGCATTTGTTTTCATTTGTGAGTGCAAAAGGGCATTGACTAAAGCACCTGCTGTGGCGGAGGTTCATGCTTTCACTTCTCCCCTAGTTATTAGTCCAACGAACAGACACGGTCTGTTTCTAAAACCTCCTCAGTTAAGATAAGCTGTTAGTGCCAATGCCACCAGAGCCTGATATTGAGGCTTTTCCAACATAGAGGACTCTGACCTTCCTCATCTGGCCTCTACAGTAACGGGCCTTGCCTGTCCCAAATAACGGGGGGTAGTAACGGGCACAACCTGTCCAAATAACGGGGGGTAGTAACGGTTACCGCCTGTCCCAAAAACAGAGTGCAGTAAAGTCAATTCAAGCATGTCAAGACAATAACAGGGGGTCCTGGTAGACTGGTTGTTTTGCTCCCTGACTGCTAATTTCACAATGATGCAAGAGTCACTTTAACGAGGCGACATAATGGTGAGAAATGGCCCGGGGGCTTTAGGGCAAGGCTAGTTCAGGTCACTTTAACAAGGCGACATAATGGTGAGAAATGGCCCGGTGGCTTTAGGGCAAGGCTAGTTCAGGTCACGTTAAAGCAAATTCTTGATTGTGTCCCAATTGGTATCCTTTAGTAGTTACAGTACATATGAGGAAATCAGTCAATTAAAATAAATTAATGAGGCCCTAATCTACGGATTTCACATGACTGGGAATACAGATATGCATCTGTTGGTCAAAGATAGCGTTTTTTTTAAAGTCTCACAATGGGCCTCGGGATATCAACTTGGTATCTGTGCATTGAAAGCCCTGATGTGGAAGGCGTACGTGCCCAAAAAGCCATCTCCCGGCAGTCAGCTGAGTCCCACAACACATAACAACATACTGTTGTCAATATGAAAGAGAAAGCAGCAGGTCGTTAAAATTGCTGCGTGGGTCAATTGCACCCAAGGTCCAACTGAAATTTGGCTTCCACTTTTAACCCAACTCCTTCGAAAGACACGCATACATACAGGTATTTTGTTTGTGCTGGCTTGCCTCTAACCGCTAGGCTAACTGCTGCCAATGTTAGACCATGGAGGTGGTGAAATTGTTAGGTTATTTCCTTGGTCCAGCTATCTAGATCACCTGAGGTCAGAGTTATGGGGAGAATGCATTTGCTTTCATTTGTGAGTGCAAAAGGGCATTGACTAAAGCACCTGCTGTGGCGGAGGTTCATGCTTTCACTTCTCCCCTAGTTATTAGTCCAACGAACAGACACGGTCTGTTTTTAAAACCTCCTCAGTTAAGAAAAGCTGTTAGTGCCAATGCCACCAGAGCCTGATATTGAGGCTTTTCCAACATAGAGGACTCTGACCTTCCTCATCTGGCCTCTACAGTAACGGGCACAGCCTGTCCAAATAACGGGGGGTAGTAACGGGCACAACCTGTCCCAAAAACGGACTGCAGTAACGATTAGAACCTGTCCCAAATAACGGAGTGCAGTAACTGGCACAGCCTGTCCCAAATAACGGGGGGAAGTAAAGGGCACAGCCTGTCCCAAATAACGTGGGGTAGTAACTGGCACAGCCTGTCCCAAATAACGGGGGGTAGTAACGGGCACAGTCTGTCCCAAATAACGGGGGGTAGTAACTGGCACAGCCTGTCCCAAATAACGGGGGGTAGTAACGGGCACAGTCTATCCCAAATAACGGGGGGTAGTAACTGGCACAGCCTGTCCCAAATAACGGAGTGCAGTAACAGACGCAGCCTGTCCCAAATAACGGGGGGTAGTAACTGGCACAGCCTGTCCCAAACACGGAGTGCAGTAAAGTCAATTCAAGCATGTCAAGACAATAACAGGGGGTCCTGGTAGACTGGTTGTTTTGCTCGCTGACTACTAATTTCACAATGATGCAAGAGTCACTTTAACAAGGCGACATAATGGTGAGAAATGGCCCGGGGGCTTTAGGGCAAGGCTAGTTCAGGTCACTTTAACTTGGCGACATAATGGTGAGAAATGGCCCGGTGGCTTTAGGGCAAGGCTAGTTCAGGTCACTTTAACAAGGCGACATAATGGTGAGAAATGGCCCGGTGGCTTTAGGGCAAGGCTAGTTCAGGTCACTTTAACAAGGTGAGAAATGGCCCGGGGGCTTTAGGGCAAGGCTAGTTCAGGTCACTTTAACAAGGCGACATAATGGTGAGAAATGGCCCGGTGGCTTTAGGGCAAGGCTAGTTCAGGTCACTTTAACAAGGTGACATAATGGTGAGAAATGGCCCGGTGGCTTTAGGGCAAGGCTAGTTCAGGTCACTTTAACAAGGCGACATAATGGTGAGAAATGGCCCGGTGGCTTTAGGGCAAAGCTAGTTCACGTCACTTTTTAAAGCAAATTCTTGATTGTGTCCCAATTGGTATCCTTTTTCCCCTAGTGCACTTGGCCTCTGGTCTAAAGTAGTGCACTATATAGGGTGTTGGATGCCATTTGGGACACATCCATGTCTGTTGAGGCTAATGACTTCCAGTGAGAGCAGTGCTGGTTAGACCAGTATCATATTACAGGTAAAGGCGTCCTCATGCTTCCTGCCCGAAACAGTTTGTGTCATATATTGACAACATTTTGTGACATTTTTGTACACTTTCGTCTTCGGCAAGTTTTCAGCTGTTTTGTGCACACAGTATTTGAGGCAAGTCGAAGTTTGGTCGCCAAATCTACGCCTCTTATTCGGTGATTGGTCAACAGTAGGGATTCTTCAATGAAGTGTTTGTTGTCATTCAACAAGAGACGACTCGTTATCGTGTACATTCTTTCACTTGAGAAATTCTGCACCAAACATCTTAGAGCGTCATTGTAAATAAGAATTTGTTCTTAACTGACTTGCCTAGTTAAATAAAGCTTAAACAAAGTAATAATTATGATAGTTACAGTTCATATGAGGAAATCAGTCAATTAAAATAAATGCATGAGGCCCTAATCTACGGATTTCACATGACTGGGAATACAGATATGCATCTGTTGGTCAAAGATAGCGTTTCAAAAAAAGAATAGGTCTCACAATGGGCCTCAGGATGTCAACTTGGTATCTGTGCATTCAAAGCCCTGATGTGGAAGGTGTACGTGCCCAAAAAGCCATCTCCCGGCAGTCAGCTGAGTCCCACAACACATAACAACATACTGTTGTCAATATGAAAGAGAAAGCAGCAGGTCGTTAAAATTGCTGTGTTGGTCAATTGCACCCAAGGTCCAACTGAAATTTGGCTTCCACTTTTAACCCAACCCCTTCGAAAGACACGCATACGTACAGGTATTTTATTTGTGCTGGCTTGCCTCTAACCGCTAGGCTAACTGCTGCCAATGTTAGACCATGGAGGTGGTGAAATTGTTTCCTTGGAAGAGCTATCTACACTGCTCAAAAAAATAAAGGGAACACTTAAACAACACAATGTAACTCCGAGTCAATCACACTTCTGTGAAATCAAACTGTCCACTTAGGAAGCAACACAGATTGACAATAAAATTCACATGCTGTTGTGCAAATGGAATAGACAATAGGTGGAAATTATAGGCAATTAGCAAGACACCCCCAATAAAGGAGTGGTTCTGCAGGTGATGACCACAGATCACTTCTCAGTTCCTATGCTTCCTGGCTGATGTTTTGGTCACTTTTGAATGCTGGCGGTGCTTTCACTCTAGTGGTCTACAACCCACACAAGTGGCTCAGGTAGTGCAGCTCATCCAGGATGGCACATCAATGCGCGCTGTGGCAAGGTTTGCTGTGTCTGTCAGCGTAGTGTCCAGAGCATGGAGGCGCTACCAGGAGTCAGGCCAGTACAACAGGAGACGTGGAGGAGGCCGTAGGAGGGCAAAAACCCAGCAGCAGGACTGCTACCTCTGTGCAAGGAGGAGCAGGAGGAGCACTGCCAGAGCCCTGCAAAATTACCTCCAGCAGGCCACAAATGTGCATGTGTCTGCTCAAACGGTCAGAAACAGACTCCATGAGGGTGGTATGAGGGCCCGACGTCCACAGGTGGGGGTTGTGCTTACAGCCCAACACCGTGCAGGATGTTTGGCATTTACCAGAGAACACCAAGATTGGAAAATTCGCCACTGGCGCCCTGTGCTCTTCACAGATGAAAGCAGGTTCACACTGAGCACATGTGACAGACGTGACAGTCTGGAGACGCCGTGGAGAACGTTCTGCTGCCTGCAACATCCTCCAGCATGACCGGTTTGGCGGTGGGTCGGTCATGGTGTGGAGTGGCATTTCTTTGGGGGGCCGCACAGCCCTCCATGTGCTCGCCAGAGGTAGCCTGACTGCCATTAGGTTCCGAGATGAGATCCTCAGATCCCTTGTGAGACCATATGCTGGTGCGGTTGGCCCTGGGTTCCTCCTAATGCAAGACATTGCTAGACCTCATGTGGCTGGAGTGTGTCAGCAGTTCCTGCAAGAGGAAGGCATTGATGCTATGGACTGTCCCGCCCGTTCCCCAGACCTGAATCCAATTGAGCACATCTGGGACATCATGTCTCGCTCCATCCACCACGTTGCACCACAGACTGTCCAGGAGTTGGCGGATGCTTTAGTCCAGGTCTGGGAGGAGATCCCTCAGGAGACCATCCGCCACCTCATCAGGAGCATGCCCAGGCGTTATAGGGAGGTCATACAGGCACGTGGAGGCCACACACACTACTGAGCCTCATTTTGACTTGTTTTAAGGACATTACATCAAAGTTGGATCAGCCTGTAGTGTGGTTTTCCACTTTAATTTTGAGTGTGACTCCAAATCCAGACCTCCATAGGTTGATACATTTGATTTCCATTGATAATTTTTTGTGTGATTTTGTTGTCAGCACATTCAACTATGTAAAGAAAAAAGTATTTAATAAGAATATTTAATTCATTCAGATCTAAGATGTGTTATTTTAGTGTTCCCTTTATTTTTTGGGAGCAGTATATATCACCTGAGGTCAGAGTTATGGTGAGAATGCATTTGCTTTCATTTGTGAGTGCAAAGGGACATTGACTAAAGCACCTGCTGTGGCGGATATTGAGTCTTTTCCAACATAGAGGACTCTGACCTTGCTCATCTGGCCTCTACAGTAACGGGCTCACCCTGTCCCAAAAACGGAGTGCAGTAACGGGCATACCCTGTCCCAAAAACGGAGTGCAGTAACGGGCCTCGCCTGTCCCAAAAACGAAGTGCATTAACGGGCCTCGCCTGTCCCAAAAACGAAGTGCAGTAACGGGCCTCGCCTGTCCCAAAAACGAAGTGCCGTAACGGGCCTTGCCTGTCCCATAAACTAAGTGCAGTAACGGGCAGAGCCTGTCCCAAACACGGAGTGCAGTAAAGTCAATTCAAGCATGTCAAGACAATAACAGGGGGTCCTGGTAGACTGGTTGTTTTGCTCGCTGACTACTAATTTCACAATGATGCAAGAGTCACTTTAACGAGGTGACATAATTGTGAGAAATGGCCCGGTGGCTTTAGGGCAAGGCTAGTTCAGGTCACTTTAACAAGGCGACATAATGGTGAGAAATGGCCCGGTGGCTTTAGGGCAAGGCTAGTTCAGGTCACTTTAACAAGGCGACATAATGGTGAGAAATGGCCCGGTGGCTTTAGGGCAAGGCTAGTTCAGGTCACTTTAACAAGGCGACATAATGGTGAGAAATGGCCCGGTGGCTTTAGGGCAAGGCTAGTTCAGGTCACTTTAACAAGGCGACATAATGGTGAGAAATGGCCCGGTGGCTTTAGGGCAAGGCTAGTTCAGGTCACTTTAACAAGGTGAGAAATGGTCCGGTGGCTTTAGGGCAAGGCTAGTTCAGGTCACTTTAACAAGGCGACATAATGGTGAGAAATGGCCCGGTGGCTTTAGGGCAAGGCTAGTTCAGGTCACTTTAACAAGGTGACATAATGGTGAGAAATGGCCCGGTGGCTTTAGGGCAAGGCTAGTTCAGGTCACTTTAACAAGGCGACATAATGGTGAGAAATGGCCCGGTGGCTTTAGGGCAAAGCTAGTTCACGTCACTTTTTAAAGCAAATTCTTGATTGTGTCCCAATTGGTATCCTTTTTCCCCTAGTGCACTTGGCCTCTGGTCTAAAGTAGTGCACTATATAGGGTGTTGGATGCCATTTGGGACACATCCATGTCTGTTGAGGCTAATGACTTCCAGTGAGAGCAGTGCTGGTTAGACCAGTATCATATTACAGGTAAAGGCGTCCTCATGCTTCCTGCCCGAAACAGTTTGTGTCATATATTGACAACATTTTGTGACATTTTTGTACACTTTCGTCTTCGGCAAGTTTTCAGCTGTTTTGTGCACACAGTATTTGAGGCAAGTCGAAGTTTGGTCGCCAAATCTACGCCTCTTATTCGGTGATTGGTCAACAGTAGGGATTCTTCAATGAAGTGTTTGTTGTCATTCAACAAGAGACGACTCGTTATCGTGTACATTCTTTCACTTGAGAAATTCTGCACCAAACATCTTAGAGCGTCATTGTAAATAAGAATTTGTTCTTAACTGACTTGCCTAGTTAAATAAAGCTTAAACAAAGTAATAATTATGATAGTTACAGTTCATATGAGGAAATCAGTCAATTAAAATAAATGCATGAGGCCCTAATCTACGGATTTCACATGACTGGGAATACAGATATGCATCTGTTGGTCAAAGATAGCGTTTCAAAAAAAGAATAGGTCTCACAATGGGCCTCAGGATGTCAACTTGGTATCTGTGCATTCAAAGCCCTGATGTGGAAGGTGTACGTGCCCAAAAAGCCATCTCCCGGCAGTCAGCTGAGTCCCACAACACATAACAACATACTGTTGTCAATATGAAAGAGAAAGCAGCAGGTCGTTAAAATTGCTGTGTTGGTCAATTGCACCCAAGGTCCAACTGAAATTTGGCTTCCACTTTTAACCCAACCCCTTCGAAAGACACGCATACGTACAGGTATTTTATTTGTGCTGGCTTGCCTCTAACCGCTAGGCTAACTGCTGCCAATGTTAGACCATGGAGGTGGTGAAATTGTTTCCTTGGAAGAGCTATCTACACTGCTCAAAAAAATAAAGGGAACACTTAAACAACACAATGTAACTCCGAGTCAATCACACTTCTGTGAAATCAAACTGTCCACTTAGGAAGCAACACAGATTGACAATAAAATTCACATGCTGTTGTGCAAATGGAATAGACAATAGGTGGAAATTATAGGCAATTAGCAAGACACCCCCAATAAAGGAGTGGTTCTGCAGGTGATGACCACAGATCACTTCTCAGTTCCTATGCTTCCTGGCTGATGTTTTGGTCACTTTTGAATGCTGGCGGTGCTTTCACTCTAGTGGTCTACAACCCACACAAGTGGCTCAGGTAGTGCAGCTCATCCAGGATGGCACATCAATGCGCGCTGTGGCAAGGTTTGCTGTGTCTGTCAGCGTAGTGTCCAGAGCATGGAGGCGCTACCAGGAGTCAGGCCAGTACAACAGGAGACGTGGAGGAGGCCGTAGGAGGGCAAAAACCCAGCAGCAGGACTGCTACCTCTGTGCAAGGAGGAGCAGGAGGAGCACTGCCAGAGCCCTGCAAAATTACCTCCAGCAGGCCACAAATGTGCATGTGTCTGCTCAAACGGTCAGAAACAGACTCCATGAGGGTGGTATGAGGGCCCGACGTCCACAGGTGGGGGTTGTGCTTACAGCCCAACACCGTGCAGGATGTTTGGCATTTACCAGAGAACACCAAGATTGGAAAATTCGCCACTGGCGCCCTGTGCTCTTCACAGATGAAAGCAGGTTCACACTGAGCACATGTGACAGACGTGACAGTCTGGAGACGCCGTGGAGAACGTTCTGCTGCCTGCAACATCCTCCAGCATGACCGGTTTGGCGGTGGGTCGGTCATGGTGTGGGGTGGCATTTCTTTGGGGGGCCGCACAGCCCTCCATGTGCTCGCCAGAGGTAGCCTGACTGCCATTAGGTTCCGAGATGAGATCCTCAGATCCCTTGTGAGACCATATGCTGGTGCGGTTGGCCCTGGGTTCCTCCTAATGCAAGACATTGCTAGACCTCATGTGGCTGGAGTGTGTCAGCAGTTCCTGCAAGAGGAAGGCATTGATGCTATGGACTGTCCCGCCCGTTCCCCAGACCTGAATCCAATTGAGCACATCTGGGACATCATGTCTCGCTCCATCCACCACGTTGCACCACAGACTGTCCAGGAGTTGGCGGATGCTTTAGTCCAGGTCTGGGAGGAGATCCCTCAGGAGACCATCCGCCACCTCATCAGGAGCATGCCCAGGCGTTATAGGGAGGTCATACAGGCACGTGGAGGCCACACACACTACTGAGCCTCATTTTGACTTGTTTTAAGGACATTACATCAAAGTTGGATCAGCCTGTAGTGTGGTTTTCCACTTTAATTTTGAGTGTGACTCCAAATCCAGACCTCCATAGGTTGATACATTTGATTTCCATTGATAATTTTTTGTGTGATTTTGTTGTCAGCACATTCAACTATGTAAAGAAAAAAGTATTTAATAAGAATATTTAATTCATTCAGATCTAAGATGTGTTATTTTAGTGTTCCCTTTATTTTTTGGGAGCAGTATATATCACCTGAGGTCAGAGTTATGGTGAGAATGCATTTGCTTTCATTTGTGAGTGCAAAGGGACATTGACTAAAGCACCTGCTGTGGCGGATATTGAGTCTTTTCCAACATAGAGGACTCTGACCTTGCTCATCTGGCCTCTACAGTAACGGGCTCACCCTGTCCCAAAAACGGAGTGCAGTAACGGGCATACCCTGTCCCAAAAACGGAGTGCAGTAACGGGCCTCGCCTGTCCCAAAAACGAAGTGCATTAACGGGCCTCGCCTGTCCCAAAAACGAAGTGCAGTAACGGGCCTCGCCTGTCCCAAAAACGAAGTGCCGTAACGGGCCTTGCCTGTCCCATAAACTAAGTGCAGTAACGGGCAGAGCCTGTCCCAAACACGGAGTGCAGTAAAGTCAATTCAAGCATGTCAAGACAATAACAGGGGGTCCTGGTAGACTGGTTGTTTTGCTCGCTGACTACTAATTTCACAATGATGCAAGAGTCACTTTAACGAGGTGACATAATTGTGAGAAATGGCCCGGTGGCTTTAGGGCAAGGCTAGTTCAGGTCACTTTAACAAGGCGACATAATGGTGAGAAATGGCCCGGTGGCTTTAGGGCAAGGCTAGTTCAGGTCACTTTAACAAGGCGACATAATGGTGAGAAATGGCCCGGTGGCTTTAGGGCAAGGCTAGTTCAGGTCACTTTAACAAGGCGACATAATGGTGAGAAATGGCCCGGTGGCTTTAGGGCAAGGCTAGTTCAGGTCACTTTAACAAGGCGACATAATGGTGAGAAATGGCCCGGTGGCTTTAGGGCAAGGCTAGTTCAGGTCACTTTAACAAGGTGAGAAATGGTCCGGTGGCTTTAGGGCAAGGCTAGTTCAGGTCACTTTAACAAGGCGACATAATGGTGAGAAATGGCCCGGTGGCTTTAGGGCAAGGCTAGTTCAGGTCACTTTAACAAGGTGACATAATGGTGAGAAATGGCCCGGTGGCTTTAGGGCAAGGCTAGTTCAGGTCACTTTAACAAGGCGACATAATGGTGAGAAATGGCCCGGTGGCTTTAGGGCAAAGCTAGTTCACGTCACTTTTTAAAGCAAATTCTTGATTGTGTCCCAATTGGTATCCTTTTTCCCCTAGTGCACTTGGCCTCTGGTCTAAAGTAGTGCACTATATAGGGTGTTGGATGCCATTTGGGACACATCCATGTCTGTTGAGGCTAATGACTTCCAGTGAGAGCAGTGCTGGTTAGACCAGTATCATATTACAGGTAAAGGCGTCCTCATGCTTCCTGCCCGAAACAGTTTGTGTCATATATTGACAACATTTTGTGACATTTTTGTACACTTTCGTCTTCGGCAAGTTTTCAGCTGTTTTGTGCACACAGTATTTGAGGCAAGTCGAAGTTTGGTCGCCAAATCTACGCCTCTTATTCGGTGATTGGTCAACAGTAGGGATTCTTCAATGAAGTGTTTGTTGTCATTCAACAAGAGACGACTCGTTATCGTGTACATTCTTTCACTTGAGAAATTCTGCACCAAACATCTTAGAGCGTCATTGTAAATAAGAATTTGTTCTTAACTGACTTGCCTAGTTAAATAAAGCTTAAACAAAGTAATAATTATGATAGTTACAGTTCATATGAGGAAATCAGTCAATTAAAATAAATGCATGAGGCCCTAATCTACGGATTTCACATGACTGGGAATACAGATATGCATCTGTTGGTCAAAGATAGCGTTTCAAAAAAAGAATAGGTCTCACAATGGGCCTCAGGATGTCAACTTGGTATCTGTGCATTCAAAGCCCTGATGTGGAAGGTGTACGTGCCCAAAAAGCCATCTCCCGGCAGTCAGCTGAGTCCCACAACACATAACAACATACTGTTGTCAATATGAAAGAGAAAGCAGCAGGTCGTTAAAATTGCTGTGTTGGTCAATTGCACCCAAGGTCCAACTGAAATTTGGCTTCCACTTTTAACCCAACTCCTTCGAAAGACACGCATACATACAGGTATTTTGTTTGTGCTGGCTTGCCTCTAACCGCTAGGCTAACTGCTGCCAATGTTAGACCATGGAGGTGGTGAAATTGTTAGGTTATTTCCTTGGTCCAGCTATCTAGATCACCTGAGGTCAGAGTTATGGGGAGAATGCATTTGCTTTCATTTGTGAGTGCAAAAGGGCATTGACTAAAGCACCTGCTGTGGCGGAGGTTCATGCTTTCACTTCTCCCCTAGTTATTAGTCCAACGAACAGACACGGTCTGTTTTTAAAACCTCCTCAGTTAAGAAAAGCTGTTAGTGCCAATGCCACCAGAGCCTGATATTGAGGCTTTTCCAACATAGAGGACTCTGACCTTCCTCATCTGGCCTCTACAGTAACGGGCACAGCCTGTCCAAATAACGGGGGGTAGTAACGGGCACAACCTGTCCCAAAAACGGACTGCAGTAACGATTAGAACCTGTCCCAAATAACGGAGTGCAGTAACTGGCACAGCCTGTCCCAAATAACGGGGGGAAGTAAAGGGCACAGCCTGTCCCAAATAACGGAGTGCAGTAACAGACGCAGCCTGTCCCAAATAACGGGGGGTAGTAACTGGCACAGCCTGTCCCAAACACGGAGTGCAGTAAAGTCAATTCAAGCATGTCAAGACAATAACAGGGGGTCCTGGTAGACTGGTTGTTTTGCTCGCTGACTACTAATTTCACAATGATGCAAGAGTCACTTTAACAAGGCGACATAATGGTGAGAAATGGCCCGGGGGCTTTAGGGCAAGGCTAGTTCAGGTCACTTTAACTTGGCGACATAATGGTGAGAAATGGCCCGGTGGCTTTAGGGCAAGGCTAGTTCAGGTCACTTTAACAAGGCGACATAATGGTGAGAAATGGCCCGGTGGCTTTAGGGCAAGGCTAGTTCAGGTCACTTTAACAAGGTGAGAAATGGCCCGGGGGCTTTAGGGCAAGGCTAGTTCAGGTCACTTTAACAAGGCGACATAATGGTGAGAAATGGCCCGGTGGCTTTAGGGCAAGGCTAGTTCAGGTCACTTTAACAAGGTGACATAATGGTGAGAAATGGCCCGGTGGCTTTAGGGCAAGGCTAGTTCAGGTCACTTTAACAAGGCGACATAATGGTGAGAAATGGCCCGGTGGCTTTAGGGCAAAGCTAGTTCACGTCACTTTTTAAAGCAAATTCTTGATTGTGTCCCAATTGGTATCCTTTTTCCCCTAGTGCACTTGGCCTCTGGTCTAAAGTAGTGCACTATATAGGGTGTTGGATGCCATTTGGGACACATCCATGTCTGTTGAGGCTAATGACTTCCAGTGAGAGCAGTGCTGGTTAGACCAGTATCATATTACAGGTAAAGGCGTCCTCATGCTTCCTGCCCGAAACAGTTTGTGTCATATATTGACAACATTTTGTGACATTTTTGTACACTTTCGTCTTCGGCAAGTTTTCAGCTGTTTTGTGCACACAGTATTTGAGGCAAGTCGAAGTTTGGTCGCCAAATCTACGCCTCTTATTCGGTGATTGGTCAACAGTAGGGATTCTTCAATGAAGTGTTTGTTGTCATTCAACAAGAGACGACTCGTTATCGTGTACATTCTTTCACTTGAGAAATTCTGCACCAAACATCTTAGAGCGTCATTGTAAATAAGAATTTGTTCTTAACTGACTTGCCTAGTTAAATAAAGCTTAAACAAAGTAATAATTATGATAGTTACAGTTCATATGAGGAAATCAGTCAATTAAAATAAATGCATGAGGCCCTAATCTACGGATTTCACATGACTGGGAATACAGATATGCATCTGTTGGTCAAAGATAGCGTTTCAAAAAAAGAATAGGTCTCACAATGGGCCTCAGGATGTCAACTTGGTATCTGTGCATTCAAAGCCCTGATGTGGAAGGTGTACGTGCCCAAAAAGCCATCTCCCGGCAGTCAGCTGAGTCCCACAACACATAACAACATACTGTTGTCAATATGAAAGAGAAAGCAGCAGGTCGTTAAAATTGCTGTGTTGGTCAATTGCACCCAAGGTCCAACTGAAATTTGGCTTCCACTTTTAACCCAACCCCTTCGAAAGACACGCATACGTACAGGTATTTTATTTGTGCTGGCTTGCCTCTAACCGCTAGGCTAACTGCTGCCAATGTTAGACCATGGAGGTGGTGAAATTGTTTCCTTGGAAGAGCTATCTACACTGCTCAAAAAAATAAAGGGAACACTTAAACAACACAATGTAACTCCGAGTCAATCACACTTCTGTGAAATCAAACTGTCCACTTAGGAAGCAACACAGATTGACAATAAAATTCACATGCTGTTGTGCAAATGGAATAGACAATAGGTGGAAATTATAGGCAATTAGCAAGACACCCCCAATAAAGGAGTGGTTCTGCAGGTGATGACCACAGATCACTTCTCAGTTCCTATGCTTCCTGGCTGATGTTTTGGTCACTTTTGAATGCTGGCGGTGCTTTCACTCTAGTGGTCTACAACCCACACAAGTGGCTCAGGTAGTGCAGCTCATCCAGGATGGCACATCAATGCGCGCTGTGGCAAGGTTTGCTGTGTCTGTCAGCGTAGTGTCCAGAGCATGGAGGCGCTACCAGGAGTCAGGCCAGTACAACAGGAGACGTGGAGGAGGCCGTAGGAGGGCAAAAACCCAGCAGCAGGACTGCTACCTCTGTGCAAGGAGGAGCAGGAGGAGCACTGCCAGAGCCCTGCAAAATGACCTCCAGCAGGCCACAAATGTGCATGTGTCTGCTCAAACGGTCAGAAACAGACTCCATGAGGGTGGTATGAGGGCCCGACGTCCACAGGTGGGGGTTGTGCTTACAGCCCAACACCGTGCAGGATGTTTGGCATTTACCAGAGAACACCAAGATTGGAAAATTCGCCACTGGCGCCCTGTGCTCTTCACAGATGAAAGCAGGTTCACACTGAGCACATGTGACAGACGTGACAGTCTGGAGACGCCGTGGAGAACGTTCTGCTGCCTGCAACATCCTCCAGCATGACCGGTTTGGCGGTGGGTCGGTCATGGTGTGGGGTGGCATTTCTTTGGGGGGCCGCACAGCCCTCCATGTGCTCGCCAGAGGTAGCCTGACTGCCATTAGGTTCCGAGATGAGATCCTCAGATCCCTTGTGAGACCATATGCTGGTGCGGTTGGCCCTGGGTTCCTCCTAATGCAAGACATTGCTAGACCTCATGTGGCTGGAGTGTGTCAGCAGTTCCTGCAAGAGGAAGGCATTGATGCTATGGACTGTCCCGCCCGTTCCCCAGACCTGAATCCAATTGAGCACATCTGGGACATCATGTCTCGCTCCATCCACCACGTTGCACCACAGACTGTCCAGGAGTTGGCGGATGCTTTAGTCCAGGTCTGGGAGGAGATCCCTCAGGAGACCATCCGCCACCTCATCAGGAGCATGCCCAGGCGTTATAGGGAGGTCATACAGGCACGTGGAGGCCACACACACTACTGAGCCTCATTTTGACTTGTTTTAAGGACATTACATCAAAGTTGGATCAGCCTGTAGTGTGGTTTTCCACTTTAATTTTGAGTGTGACTCCAAATCCAGACCTCCATAGGTTGATACATTTGATTTCCATTGATAATTTTTTGTGTGATTTTGTTGTCAGCACATTCAACTATGTAAAGAAAAAAGTATTTAATAAGAATATTTAATTCATTCAGATCTAAGATGTGTTATTTTAGTGTTCCCTTTATTTTTTTGGAGCAGTATATATCACCTGAGGTCAGAGTTATGGTGAGAATGCATTTGCTTTCATTTGTGAGTGCAAAGGGGCATTGACTAAAGCACCTGCTGTGGCGGATATTGAGTCTTTTCCAACATAGAGGACTCTGACCTTGCTCATCTGGCCTCTACAGTAACGGGCTCACCCTGTCCCAAAAACGGAGTGCAGTAACGGGCATACCCTGTCCCAAAAACGGAGTGCAGTAACGGGCCTCGCCTGTCCCAAAAACGAAGTGCATTAACGGGCCTCGCCTGTCCCAAAAACGAAGTGCAGTAACGGGCCTCGCCTGTCCCAAAAACGAAGTGCCGTAACGGGCCTTGCCTGTCCCATAAACTAAGTGCAGTAACGGGCAGAGCCTGTCCCAAACACGGAGTGCAGTAAAGTCAATTCAAGCATGTCAAGACAATAACAGGGGGTCCTGGTAGACTGGTTGTTTTGCTCGCTGACTACTAATTTCACAATGATGCAAGAGTCACTTTAACGAGGTGACATAATGGTGAGAAATGGCCCGGTGGCTTTAGGGCAAGGCTAGTTCAGGTCACTTTAACAAGGTGACATAATGGTGAGAAATGGCCCGGTGGCTTTAGGGCAAGGCTAGTTCAGGTCACTTTAACAAGGCGACATAATGGTGAGAAATGGCCCGGTGGCTTTAGGGCAAGGCTAGTTCAGGTCACTTTAACAAGGTGAGAAATGGCCCGGTGGCTTTAGGGCAAGGCTAGTTCAGGTCACTTTAACATGGCGACATAATGGTGAGAAATGGCCCGGTGGCTTTAGGGCAAGGCTATTTCAGGTCACTTTAACAAGGTGACATAATGGTGAGAAATGGCCCGGTGGCTTTAGGGCAAGGCTAGTTCACGTCACTTTTTAAAGCAAATTCTTGATTGTGTCCCAATTGGTATCCTTTTTCCCCTAGTGCACTTGGCCTCTGGTCTAAAGTAGTGCACTATATAGGGTGTTGGATGCCATTTGGGACACATCCATGTCTGTTGAGGCTAATGACTTCCAGTGAGAGCAGTGCTGGTTAGACCAGTATCATATTACAGGTAAAGGCGTCCTCATGCTTCCTGCCCGAAACAGTTTGTGTCATATATTGACAACATTTTGTGACATTTTTGTACACTTTCGTCTTCGGCAAGTTTTCAGCTGTTTTGTGCACACAGTATTTGAGGCAAGTCGAAGTTTGGTCGCCAAATCTACGCCTCTTATTCGGTGATTGGTCAACAGTAGGGATTCTTCAATGAAGTGTTTGTTGTCATTCAACAAGAGACGACTCGTTATCGTGTACATTCTTTCACTTGAGAAATTCTGCACCAAACATCTTAGAGCGTCATTGTAAATAAGAATTTGTTCTTAACTGACTTGCCTAGTTAAATAAAGCTTAAACAAAGTAATAATTATGATAGTTACAGTTCATATGAGGAAATCAGTCAATTAAAATAAATGCATGAGGCCCTAATCTACGGATTTCACATGACTGGGAATACAGATATGCATCTGTTGGTCAAAGATAGCGTTTCAAAAAAAGAATAGGTCTCACAATGGGCCTCAGGATGTCAACTTGGTATCTGTGCATTCAAAGCCCTGATGTGGAAGGTGTACGTGCCCAAAAAGCCATCTCCCGGCAGTCAGCTGAGTCCCACAACACATAACAACATACTGTTGTCAATATGAAAGAGAAAGCAGCAGGTCGTTAAAATTGCTGTGTTGGTCAATTGCACCCAACGTCCAACTGAAATTTGGCTTCCACTTTTAACCCAACCCCTTCGAAAGACACGCATACGTACAGGTATTTTATTTGTGCTGGCTTGCCTCTAACCGCTAGGCTAACTGCTGCCAATGTTAGACCATGGAAAAGTGTTAGGTTATTTCCTTGGTCCAGCTACAGTGGGGCAAAAAAGTATTTAGTCAGCCACCAATTGTGCAAGTTCTCCCACTTAAAAAGATGAGAGAGGCCTGTCATTTTTCATCATAGGTACACTTCAACTATGACAGACAAAATGAGAAGAAAAAAATCCAGAAAATCACATTGTAGGATTTTTTATGAATTTATTTGCAAATGATGGTGCCAATGTCAGACCATGGAGGTGGTGAAATTGTTAGGTTATTTCCTTGGTCCAGCTATCTATATCACCTGAGGTCAGAGTTATGGGGAGAATGCATTTGCTTTCATTTGTGAGTGCAAAGGGGCATTGACTAAAGCACCTGCTGTGGCGGAGGTTCATGCTTTCACTTCTCCCCTAGTTATTTGTCCAACGAACAGACACGGTCTGTTATGGGGAGAATGCAAGACTTTCAGTGAGAGTTGTGCTGGTTATAGTTTGGTTGCTGGTTAGAGTTTTTTCCCAGCAATTAAAATAAATTCATGAGGCCCTAATCTAAATCCTATCGGATTTCACATGACTGGGAATACAGATATGCATCTGTTGGTCAAAGGTAGCTTTAAAAAAAAAATAGGTCTCACATTGTGCCTCAGGATCTCGTCACAGTATCTGTGGATTCAAATTGCCATCTATAAAATGGAATTGTGTTCGTTGTCCATAGCTTATGCCTGCCAATAACCATAACCCCACCACCACCATGGGGCACTCTGTTCACAATGTTGACATTTTCACAACACCTTACATGTGCTCTGCGGTTGTGTGGCTGGTTGGACTTACTGCCAATTTCTCTAAAACAACGTTGGAGGCGGCCTATGGTAGAAATGTAACATTCAATTCTCTGGCAACAGTTCTCGTAGACATTCCTGCCGACAGCATGCCAATTGCACGCTCCCTCAACTTGAGATCTGTGGCAGTGTGTTGTGACAAAATGGCACGTTTTGGTGGCCTTTTATTTTCCCCGGCACAAGGTGCACCTGTGTAATGATCATGCCGTTCATCGGCTTCTTGATATCTTGGCAAAGGAGAAAGGCTCGCTAACAGGTATATAAACATATTTGTGCCCAAAATTTTTAAGTAAAAAGCTTTTTGTGCATATGGAAAATTATATATATATTTTTTTTTTTTTTCAGCTCATGAATCTTGGGACCAACACTTTACATGTTGCGTTCATATTTTTTTTCATAATTTTTTTCCAGTGTAGATATAAAATTGTGCGACTAAGACCTATGATTTTGGCAATGATGCCCTTTTATCTACTTCCCAAGAGTCAAATTAATTTGTGGATACCATTTTTATATCCCTGCGAGCAGTTTGAAGGAAGTTGCTAACTAGCGCTACCGCAATTGCTAACTAGCGCTACCGCAATGACTGGAAGACTATGGGTATCTTCTAGCATGCTAGCAGAATTGTAGCAGATACCTATAGGCGTGCAATCAGGGCATAGAGACATACAAATGGTATCCACAAATTAATCTGACTCTGGGGGAGTAAGTATAGGGACAAAATCCAGAAGTATCCCTTTTAAGGGATTATGCAAGGCACACACGTTCACTTCTCCTAGCAGCATACCGAAGCTAGAATACAGGCTCCTTAAGCAGGTCGTTTCAGAAGGTCAATTGTGTCATGGTCTTAACATTCTCGTTTACTTTGTTGTCAAGGGACCAACATACTTTTAACAGATGTTAGCAGCATTTCTTTCTTTCGTTGACATTCATGTGTTTTTTCTCAAATTATATATTGTGTCCTGTAGTTTAATCAAGCCTATGATTTTGACTTTGGTTGAGACTTTTGTAAGTTATTTAAGTGAGTAGGTTTTAATACGTTGTGCATTGATCCTATATCCTAATTGTATATTTTTTTCAGTTCATTTTCTCTGAATGTGAAGCACTGTTTACTGACGCAACTAACCTGTGACGTGTCCTGTGATTTAAAAAATATATATATAATTAACTGACCCCTCTGCTTCTGTTGTTCCCAGGATACAGACATCTCCCCTGCCCAGCGTGATGAGGCTGTGTGCTGGCTCATTAACCTCCACAATGACACCAAGCTATATCCAGAGACCCTCTCCCTAGCCATCAGTATTTTGGACAGGTTTTTAGGCACTATAAAGGTAAGGTACCGACGGGTCTTTAATGTTATCTAGATGAAGTACTGAAATCTTTTTTCATAAGTAACTGTTCACGAAAATGTTCAATCCCATTGATAATAACTATCAATCAATAGCTTTGACCAATCCCCGAGGTTTGTAAGTCCAAGGGTGTAAAAATAATTAGGCAAAGACTCAGTGTATGCAAAAGATTAGTACAGTTTATTCAGAGAATGTTCTGAAGTCCATGATACAAAGACATCAATTTTATAGCTACGCACATACTACCACACAAACAGTAGGTATCCTACTCACATACTTCCACACAAACAGTAGGTATCCTAATCACATACTTCCACACAAACAGTAGGTATCCTAATCACATACTTCCACACAAACAGTAGGTATCCTAATCACATACTTCCACACAAACAGTAGGTATTCTACTCACATACTTCCACACAAACAGTAGATATCCTACTCACATACTTCCACACAAACAGTAGGTGAGTTTTATCCTTCTCCGTAGTCCTCACCACTGTGTATCACTACCCAGCCGACAGTTCCATTCCCCCGAGATTAGGGAAACCTTGAGAAGTACTCCCTATGCTATCATAGGTTCCTCAGAGGCCTAGCCAGGTAGGTCCAAACACAGTTGAACTGTTCTCAGTTTTTTTTCTTCGGCACACGCATACAAGTTCAAATCCGAAACTACGCCTTGCTCAGACAGTCAGTGTTTTTCCACTATACAAATACATTGTTTAATCTAATTCTGATTAAATCAACACACATCATCAAATTAGAATTTTATGATTCTAATCAATTTCATACAATTATAAGGTTTCAGAGTGGAATTATTTTATCATTATCTTTCAACATTTACATTATTTTATCAGTAACAATGGGACAATAAAAATGTATTAGCCATTAGGGCTGGAATCACCATGGGACTTCACGATACGATAGTATCACGATACGTAGGAGCCGATACAATATGTATTGCGATTTGATATTGTGATTTTATTGTGATTCGATGTTTTGAAACATATTGCTCACCATATGTTGTAAATAATAATTATTTAAATAATGGTTAAATACATTTTATAAAATAAAATATGTCAGCTGCAGAGAGACGAGCCATGAGTTTTGTTCCGTCATGGAAATACAAGTGCTGAAGATTTAAGAACAAGCTATGAAGGAAAAAATTATGGAGTTTTTTGCGCAGGCAAAATTATATTACGATATTGTTAAAACGATACTATGTATCATTGAAAATAATATCTCGATATGTAACTATTGATTACGAATCCCCCCTTCACTAAAATGTTTTGCTCATATTCCACTCTACTGTCCATACATTACTATCTTAATAAACACTTAATTTACAAAAATGACAAGTTAATTAGTGGGTGATGGTGATTTCAGAACCAACCCAGTCTGATAGTGGTAGTGGGGTGGGTAAGATGTCTAGTCTCCTTTATGGCTCTAATCTGATAGTGGTAGATGTCTAGTGTCCCTTATGGCTCTAATCTGATAGTGGGGGGAGAGGGGGGGGTAGATGTTTAGTCTCCTTTATGGCTCTAATCTGATAGTGGTACTGGGGGGGTGGTAGAGGTCTAGTCTCCTTTATGGCTCTAATCTGATAGTGGTAGTGGGGGGGTAGATGTCTAGTAACCTTTGTGACTAATCTGATAGTGGTAGTGGGGGGGTAGATGTCTAGTCTCCTTCATGGCTCTAATCTGATAGTGGTAGATGTCTAGTCTCCCTTATGACTCTAATCTGATAGTGGTAGATGTCTAGTCACCTTTATGGCTCTAATCTGATAGTGGTAGTGAGGGGGTAGATGTCTAGTCTCCTTTATGGCTCTAATTTTATAGTGGTAGTAGGGGTGGGTAGATGTCTTGTCTCCATTATGGCTCTAATCTGATAGTGGTAGATGTCTAGTCTCCCTTATCTCTCTCCTCTTCAGTCCTGACCCAGTCTCTCTGTTCTCTCTCCACTTCAGTCCTGACCCAGTCTCTCCGATCTCTCTCCTCTTCAGTCCTGACCCAGTCTCTCCGATCTCTCTCCTCTTCAGTCCTGACCCAGTCTCTCCGATCTCCCTCCTCTTCAGTCCTGACCCAGTCTCTCCGATCTCTCTCCTCTTCAGTCCTGACCCAGTCTCTCCGATCTCCCTCCTCTTCAGTCCTGACCCAGTCTCTCCGATCTCTCTCCTCTTCAGTCCTGACCCAGTCTCTCCGATCTCTCTCCTCTTCAGTCCTGACCCAGTCTCTCCGATCTCTCTCCTCTTCAGTCCTGACCCAGTCTCTCCGATCTCTCTCCTCTTCAGTCCTGACCCAGTCTCTCCGATCTCTCTCCTCTTCAGTCCTGACCCAGTCTCTCCGATCTCTCTCCTCTTCAGTCCTGACCCAGTGACTCCGTTCTCTCCCCTTTTCAGGCCCTTCCAAAGTGATAGGCCTGAGCTAGTTACCCTTCTGTGTGTACCTGGCAAGTTGTCTGAACAGGGAACATTTGGAACCCAGGGTGCCGAGTTTAGACAGTGAGGACTAGTGACATCACGTAGTCCTCCTGACCCAGTCTCTCTCTCTCTCTCTACTCAGGCCCGTCCAAAGTACCTCCGCTGCATCGCCATCGCCTGTTACTTCCTGGCTGCCAAAACCAGCGAGGAGGACGAGGTGATTACATCCTACACCATCAGTCTCCTTAGTGAATACATAACCATTACATACGACACCATCAGGCTCCTTAGTGAATACATAACCATTACATACGACACCATCAGGCTCCTTAGTGAATACATAACCATTACATACGACACCATCAGGCTCCTTAGTGAATACATAACCATTACATACAACACCACCAGTCTCCTTAGTGAATACATAACCATTACATACGACACCATCAGTCTCCTTAGTGAATACATAATCATTACATACGACACCATCAGTCTCCTTAGTGAATACATAATCATTACATACGACACCATACGGCTCTGTGATTGGTACCATTAGGAGGTCAGACAATTAAGTTGAAATAATATGATTAGAGTTCTTGGTGCCAAATTGGTTGGTGAAATGGTTGGTGGGCAGAGAGGAAATGTTTGGTGTGCAGAGAGGAAATGGTTGGTGGGCTGCCTTTGGTGCGTGTTTGCTATTGTTGTTTTGAACCCAACTAACCCAAAGTCGTGTGCAGCGTGTGCCGTTGCTGCGTGACTTGGCCAGCAGCAGCAGATGTGGCTGCTCCCCATCAGAGATACTGAGAATGGAGAGGATCATTCTGGATAAACTCAACTGGGACCTGCACGCTGCAACTCCGCTGGAATTTCTACACATTGTGAGTATTGGGTTCTGTCACCACGTTCATAGTCCTGTCTTAGTGTCCTAGACAGAACCACCCTAGAGGCTTGAAGTAGTGTCCTAGACAGAACCACCACTAGAGGCTTGAAGTAGTGTCCTAGACAGAGCCACCGCTACAGGCTTGAAGTAGTGTCCTGGACAGAATCACCCTAGAGGCTTGAAGTAGTGTCCTAGACAGAGCCACCGCTACAGGCTTGAAGTAGTGTCCTGGACAGAATCACCCTAGAGGCTTGAAGTAGTGTCCTAGACAGAACCACCACTAGAGGCTTGAAGTAGTGTCCTAGACAGAGCCACCGCTACAGGCTTGAAGTAGTGTCCTAGACAGAGCCACCGCTACAGGCTTGAAGTAGTGTCCTAGACAGAGCCACCACTAGAGGCTTGAAGTAGTGTCCTAGACAGAACCACCCTAGAGGCTTGAAGTAGTGTCCTAGACAGAACCACCACTAGAGGCTTGAAGTAGTGTCCTGGACAGAACCACCCTAGAGGCTTGAAGTAGTGTCCTAGACAGAATCACCCTAGAGGCTTGAAGTAGTGTCCTGGACAGAGCCACCCTAGAGGCTTGAAGTAGTGTCCTAGACAGAACCACCACTAGAGGCTTGAAGTAGTGGTGAGATATTCTGTATAGCTTAAGGTAATGTGTGACGCAATTAATTATGAAAATATTTTTAAAACTATTCCCTATTACTAGGCTATTCATATTCAAATGCACTATAATTTTAGGCTAACTGTAAACTGCCCTGCACACAATCAACGAACCAACTGCATCGCCTAAGGCTGTAAGTTCTCTCTCAGACTCAATGGATAGACATTTTGGATCGTTAACAGTCCCAACAGTCCATGTATAATAATACAGTCCACACTGAAAGGAAATTACTCAAATGTGTTTAATTTTGGAGTATAGAGCTAGACCAATTATGTACCAAAGATATCTTAAATCATTTTTGTTTAATGTTTTTCTGCCATGTGTAATAATTGGTAGGCTTTGTATTGTATAACGGCACAATTATAATTTGAATTCTGTTTTTTTTTTTGGGGGGGGGGGGCTTGCACTTGTGAATATGCATAAGCTCTGAAATGTGTATGAGTGTTGTTGAACTTCTTTGTTCAAATTGTTCATCACAGTGATGTGAGTTTTAAAAGTAAGATGGGCCTAGTGTGTGTTATTTTCAATAACATTTGCAGAGGGACAATAGAGCCCTGAGTACCAGGCCATTAGGACCTGATGGAGGGACAATAGAGCCCTGAGTACCAGGCCATTAGGACCTGATGGAGGGACAATAGAGCCCTGAGTACCAGGCCATTAGGACCTGATGGAGGGACAATAGAGCCCTGAGTACCAGGCCATTAGGACCTGATGGAGGGACAATAGAGCCCTGAGTACCAGGCCAATAGTAACCTGATGGTTGTTTAACACGCTGGGCACTACTAACACATGTCCAGAGTGGCTAAAAGGAGGTTACCATGACTCAACGGTCACGTGGAATTTGTCTGCAGTTCTGACTCATGACTGCCGGTGTGGCGGTAATACAGCCGCCGCAACAGCCCTACGTACAACAGTTTAGTGAAAAATATTTGACCGCTAACTAACTGGCTGTTGTTTCCCTCCAGTTCCATGTCATGGTGCTGTCCTGCAAGCCACGGTTCATGGTGGGTCTGGTGGGGTGTAACCCGGCGCAGCACCTGTCCGTGTTGACCCAGCAGCTGCACTACTGCCTGGCCGACAGCGCCCTGCTACATCCCCTCTCCCGGGGATCCATGCTGGCGCTGGCCCTCATCACCCTGGAGCTGGAGAATATCTGCCCTGACTGGCTGGCTCTCACGATCAACCTGCTCAGGAAAACACAGGTAGTAAATTCTCACTATCCTCCTGGTCAGGAGAAAGCACAAGTAGGCCTGCAGTATAGTATGTTGGCATGTTGAGATAGCGGCCGGTTAGGCAGTGAGGGCTTCTACCTAAATCATACACACGTACCAATGTTGACGTGGAGTCCCATCTGACCCCACTCCCTATCTAGGTGATTCCACACCAAGGGAGTGGAAAATGGTTATCTCAGAATGTTCTGGAAATTCTCACATAGGAACTTCATTGGGAGGAAGGATGTTTATCAAAAGAAGACCATCGCTCTCTCCCAGAAGTGTGGATGGTGCGTAAAACCCATTCATTCAGATATAGGTTTTGATGTAAACTTAAAGCTTCCTTTTTAATGTTTCACTTGTTTTCATTTCGCTGCATCGGGGATCGCATTCAGACGTTTTGGCTTTACAGCCTCTTCTTCAGTGTCTAGGAACAAAGCTTTTTTCATTCAAAACAACATTTGTAGGGAACACAGGTGAGCAACCCAATCAGGGATTCTACTCATCTGCCAATTAGGGATGTCGTTTCTCTGGTCTACCTGTAGACAAGTTGTTTTAAATGCTTTTTTACATTTGTATCACAAACCATTTTTATTTATTATCATGGTGAAAGTGGAAACTTAGGCCCTTTTTAGATTTGTACATGCCCTCCTGTAAGTATGGGATGCCGTTTGGGTCTTTGCGTGTGTGGAAAAAAGCTACACCTTTCAAATAACACTATTTGACATGTTAAATGAGCTTTTAATTTGACGCGTTAAATGACACAGTTCTATTATAGAATGTTGTGTGTTCTGAATTTGCCCGTGCAAGCCAAGCGCCACCACTACTATCAGTATCACTGTCAAAGCTGTACAAACCAAGTCTGCAAACAAGTAAACACCGGCCACGAACTGTGTGTTTACAATACCGCGTTGGTAATAAGGCATTATTTGTTAGACCTCTACTTCTGGGGTAGTTAGCTTTAGCTTGGTACCTAGCTAGCACCAATACAACCAGCCTGAAAACAATGACCAGTAGAAACTGCAGTCATTTTCATTATTCTTAGCAATGATTTAGGAATCCTTGTAACTTTTAGCTAAGTAGCCACTTGTTGTTCACCTATTGAAATTGAACTTCAATTCATGAAAATAAATAGCTAGCCAGCTACTTAATAACCCTGTTTCCCAAAACAAACATTATAAACAGCCAGCCAGCTAGTGAAGCTCGACCAGACTGCGGACCGGGGTATGTGTTGTGAAGCTAGCCACAATAAGGATTGGACACAATAGTGGAATTTGCTGTTTGCCTTCAAAATAAAAGTACCTCTATATTTTTCCTTTATTTAACTAGGCAAGTCAGTTAAGAGCAAATTATTATTTTCAATGACAGCCTAGGAACAGTGGGTTAACTGCCTGTTCAGGGGCAGAACGACAGATTTGTACCTTGTCAGCTCAGGGGTTTGAACTTGCAACCTTCCGGTTACTAGTCCAACACTCTAACCACTGCCGATGCAGAAGGTTATAATTTGTGGAATCGTGACATATTTACACTAGATAGCGTTAAACAAGGTTGGAATGTGAAGCAATGAAATGGGGTATCAGTCTAGTCGGTTACACCCACAGAACACAACTGTGAAGAGTTAACGCGAATATTAGCATTGTAGCTCTTATCGCGGGACTGCGACTGTGTGAAATCACCTCCCCAGTCAGCCAGTGTGTATTGACATTCATATTGCATTGTACAGCATTACCTAAGGATTGAGGATCAATGAAATGGGATATCAGTCTACTCAATACCCAATATGTTTTTTCCCAATGTCGTCCTCAGAGTTATCAGACTCCAAAACATCCACGCAGTATTGTTTTTCCTCGTGAATAGTGTTCGGTACACGTAGGTTGATAATAAATGTGGCTCAATTCACAGTTGTTTCAGAGTCCTGCAATAAGAGCTATGATGCTAATGTTTCTCTGGGTGTCACTGAGTAGACTGATACCCCCATGTCATTGATCCACAATCCATAGTTAAGGCTGTACAGTGAAATAAGTAAGTTCCCAAATCAATTCTAAAGTATAATACATACAGTGTCATTTCAACAGATGTGTCAAATTAACAATCTTTTTTTTTTTTGCATGATCTATTAAATGATGGCATAATTCTACTATTTGTATTCATTTGCATCACTGTCAATGACATACTTTTATTTTGAAGGCCACTATTGTGGCTAATCCTTATTGTGGCTAGCCTCACATAGATGGGTCCGACCACCATTAATCAAATAAGAACTGTCTTATAAATTAGGGTTATTTTAGATGATGACACCTAGCTATATACCTTATGATCTGTGAACCGTACATGATACAGACAACATCTTGAACTCATTATTCTCCTTATAGCGAGCTCTAACATAATGGGGTATGTCTAGATTCTGAAATACAATGTTTTACATTCATTTATTCAACATTAAACATATTAATGTAAATATCTCAACTACCCCCATTTTTAACACCATATTGTTTTAAGCAATTTACTCTACAATTAAATACAATTTCCAGAAATGTCTGATACATTTAATGTGCCCCAACAACACAGATTCAAAAGGAACTCCCTCTGCTGGTGATTTTCTGAATGTGCAATCCTAAAGGAGGTCTGTGATTGGTTAATGACATATAATGTACATTTTTTTGATGTTATATCATCAAAAGTACCAGAGAGCCCACTCCGGGGAAATGTGACGTTTGATGAAACTGTCTAAAAAAAAATATATTTCAAAAAGGTTATTTTGAGATATAAATGTTTAATGTTTAATAAGTTAGAGCTATAAGGAGTATTATGACTCCACGATGTATCACAGATCATAAGGTCTTACAGGAAGCATGCGCACACTGAGTGTACAAAACATTAGGAACGCCTGCTCTTTCTGCGACAGGCTGACCAGGTGAACGCTATGATCCCTTATTGATGTCACCTGTTAAATCCACTTCAAATCAGTGTAGATGAAGGGGAGGAGACATGGTTAAAGAAGGATTTTGAAGCCTTGAGACAATTTGAGACATGGATTGTGTATGTGAGCCATTCAGAGGGTGAATGGACAAGACAAAATCTGTAAGTGCCTTTAAACCGGTTATGGTAGTAGGTGCCACCGGTTTGTGTGTCAAGAACTGCAACGCTTCTGAGTTTTTCACACTCAACAGTTTCCCGTGTGTATCAAGAATGGTCCACCACCCAAAGGACATCCATCCAACTTGACACAACTGTGGGAAGCATTGGAGTCAACATGGGCCAATATCCCTGTGGAACGCTTTCAACACCTTGTAGTCCATGCCCCGACGAATTGAGGCTGTTCTGAGGGCAAAATGGGGTGCAACTGAATATTAGGTGTTCTTAATATTTTGTACACTCTGTGGGTCTCAAAGGGCTTAAAATTGCCACTTTCATCATGATTTTCTCAAAAAATGGTTTGTGATACAAATGTAAAAAGCGTGTCTCAGACATCCTTTCTCCCAATGAAGTTCCTGTGTGAGAATTGCCAGAACATTCTGAGATGACAAAAATATTTTCTGCTGTTGTGGAATAACCCATTTATCTCTCTTTCTCTTATGACCCTGTTCACTAAAACCCAGAACAAATACAGGGGATAACATGGATGTTGTGGTCCCTCCCAAATATATATATATATATCAGTGGTATTATCAGGATGCCTCTCGGGAGCATAAATAGAGTCAGCCTGTATTTTGAATATAACCATGTTTCCATCCACAGTTATGTAAAGTCATTACTGTAAACAATAAAAATTAAATTAAATTAAACAGAAGTCACAACAGTTGTGATGGAAACGAGACGTTTCAGTACAATTCTATAAATGCCGACAGATCATTTGTTCGTTTGACACGGTGGGATCTTTTTGTGTCGGTAAAATGTAATATGCAGTGAAAACGCCTTTTTATGTGCAAATATTGATATAATAACCAAAGTTATTTGAGTCACGCAATGATATGGTGCGTGTGGTCCTCCCACCTAGGACTCGGGGAAACCATGCAGTTTATTAGGCTACAGATTTAAATAAGTTATAAACTTCACAGGGTGGGGAAAGTGCACTTTGATGAGTTTAATGCCCCCTTTACAATAAATATTCATTCTGGTGACATGATAATCGATGGGAAATGTGCATATTTTAATGCGGATTTTAGAATATTCGCCTGAATCTGTCGTCAATTGGATGGAAACCTAGCTATTAACATAATTATGATCAAGTCTTTCATTTATCTCCCACCCCTAGATTGACAGTTCTCAGCTGATCCGATGTCGAGAGCTGGTGTCACGTCACCTGTCCACACAGGAAGCTTCCCTGCCTCCCAACACTGTGTACATCTACCAGTCCCTGCACCACAGTCTGGACCCGGACCCTTGCACCCGGGGAAGAGAGTCCGACACCAGGCTCCCAGACACAGACCCACCGGCGCCATCCACGGCCCCTAGGGACAGGAGCCTCTCCTGGGTCTCCTCTACCACCCTGCTCCAGGTCCATGGACCACCCAAACCCAGCCACCACTCCCACCAAGTCTCCCTGCGCTGCAAGCACTCAGCCAAGCGCAAGGTGAGAGCTTGGCTGCTTCAACAACCGGAGTAATGTATTTTTTAACATCTACCTAGATACAGTGCATTTGGAAAGTATTCAGATCCCTTGATTATTTCCCCATTTTGTTACGTTACAGCCTTAGTCTAAAATGGATTCAATCGTTTTTTTCCCCCTCATCAATCGACACAATATCCTGTAATGACAAAGCAAAAAAAAACTCTTCTTTTTTTTTCTTTTTTTTGCATATGTATTAAAAATGAAATCACATTTACGTGAGTATTCAGACCCTTTAATCAGTACTTTTAGTTACCTTACAGACTTATTCTTAAATTGTTTTTTTCCCTCATCAATCTCCACACAATACCCCCTAATGACATCCCAATACCCCCTAATGACATCGCAATACCCCCTAATGACGTCACAATACCCCCTAATGACATCACAATACCCACTAATGACATCACAATACCCACTAATGACATCACAATACCCACTAATGACATCGCAATACCCACTAATGACATCGCAATACCCCCTAATGACATCACAATACCCCCTAATGACATCACAATACCCCCTAATGACATCACAATACCCACTAATGACATCACAATACCCCCGAATGACATCACAATACCCACTAATGACATCACAAAAATATTACATTTCCTTAAATATTCAGACCCTTTACTCAGTATTTTGTTGAAGCGCCTTTGGCAGCGATTACTGCATCAGGTCTTCTTGTGTATGAAGCTACAAGCTTGGCACACCTGTATTTGAGGAGTTTCTCCCATTCTTCTCTGCAGATCCTCTCAAGCTCTGTCAGGTTGGATGGGGATTCGTTGCTGCACAGCTATTTTCAGGTCTCTCCAGAGATGTTCGATCAGGTTCAAATCCGGGTTCTGGCTGGGCCACTCAAGTTCATTCGGAGACTTGACCCCAAGCCACTTCTGCCTTGTCTTGGCTGTGTGCTTAGGGCCGTTGTCCTGTTGGAAGGTGAACCTTCACCCCAGTCTGAGGTTCTGAGCGCTCTGAAGCCTGTTTTCATCAAGGATCTCTCTGTACTTTGCACTGTTCATCTTTGCCTCGAACCTGACTAGCCTCCCAGTCCCTGCGGCTGAAAAACAACCACACAGCATGATGCTGCCAACACGATGCTTCACCGTAGGGATGGTGCCAGGTTTCTGCCAGATGTGACGCTTGGCATTCAGGCCAAAGAGCTCAATCTTGGTTTCATCAGACCAGAGAATCTTGTTTCTTATTGTCTGAGAGTCCTTTAGGTGCCTTTTGGCAAACATCAAGCAGGCTTTCATGTGCCTTTTTTGGCTCCCTGAGTGGCGCAGCAGTCTAAGGCACTGCATCTCAGTGCTAGAGGCGTTACTACAAACCCTGGTTCGATTCCAGGCTGTATCACAACCGGCCATGATTGGGGGTCCCATAGGGCGGCGCACAATTGGCCCAGCGTTGTCTGGGTTAGGGTTTCGCCGGGGTAGGTTGTCATAAGAATTTGTTTTTAACTGACTTGTCTAGTTAAATAAAAATACTGAGGAGTGGCTTCCGTCTGGCCACTCTACCATAAAGCCCTGATTGGTGGAGTGCTGTAGAGATGGTTGTCCTTCTGGAAGGTTCTCCTATCTCCACAGAGGAACTCTGGAGCTCTGTCAGAGTGACCATCAGTTTCTTTGTCACTTCCCTAACCAAGGCCCTTCTCCCCTGATTGCTCAGTTTGGACCGGGTGGCCAGCTCTAGGAAGAGTCTTGATGGTTCCAAACTTCTTCCATTGAAGAATGATGGAGGCCACTGTGTTCTTGGGGACCTTCAATGCTGCTCCTCGATACAATCCTGTCTCGGAGGTCTACGGACAATTCCTTCGACCTCATGGCTTGGTTTGTGCTCTGACGTGCACTGTCAGCTGTGGGACCTTATATAGACAGGTGTGTGCCTTTCCAAATCATGTCCAATCAATTGAATTTACCACAGATGGACTCCAATCAAGTTGTAGAAACATCTCAAGGATGATCAATGGAGCTCAATTTAGAGTCTCATAGCAAAGGGTCTGAATACTTATGTAAATAAGGCATTTCTGTTTTTATTTTTAATACATTTCTAAAAACGTGTTTTCGCTTTTATCATTATGGGGTATTGTGATGTCATTATGGGGTATTGTGATGTCATTATGGGGTATTGTGATGTCATTATGGGGCATTGTGTGTAGATTGACTAACATGTTTTATTTAATCCATTTTAGAATAAAGGCTGTAACGTAACAAAATGTGGAAAAAGTTGAGGGGGTCTGAATACTTTCCGAATGCACTGTATACTATTGCTATTTGACTTGCCTTGATTATGAAAGCATATTGTGTTTATGGTAATATGTTTTGGTAGTAGAGCTTAGAGATGACTATGAAAAGCTCTACTACAAATGTAATGTATTTTAAGTGATATAATGTATTGTATAATGTGCTTATAAATAATGTTATTATTATTAAGGTGGAGGAGATGGAGGTCGACGAATTCTACGAGGGGATCAAACGACTCTACAACGAAGAGAACGGGGGCGCTCCGGAAGGAACGGCGGTAACGGGGGAGGAGCCTCTAGAGGAGAGTCCTGTCCTATTGGTCAGGAGGGAGGGCCACACCTCCCCCTGCCCCCCTCTCCAACCCGTCAGTGTCTCATAGAGAAGAAGAGGATGAAACCAAGGCCTTCTCTTCCTCTCTACCTGAGCTGCAAGGAAAATAAGTCTCAGTATTCAATCTGTCACATGGCATTTATCCACCAACCCCAGGCCTCGATTGAGCCCCCAAAAAAAGTCACCAAAAAAATATGCTATTTCATAACTATTTGTTGAGCACAAATATAAAATGATTAAAAAAATATAAATATAATATAATGATATAAATATTATCCTTCAAAAAAAATAGGTCAAATTACTACTTCTCCCTGTGAGTCTCTGTGATGATATTTCTCTACGGTCATGGCATTTTATTTCTGTTTTTGACTCTAACTAATCTAAGTTTCAATCAGTATATTTATTTTTCTTTACCTTCCTCTTTTCCTGAAATAAAAAAAATCATTCCCAGCATGTTGTCTTTAACCCCTCACAAAACATGTCACGTTAAGAGTTTGACTGTAAAAGCGTGTAGAACTATGTTAACCTGAAGTACTGAATGGTTTTTTTTTTCACGTTTAATAATGGAAATATCCCCTTCCACAACTTTCCTGTCTTTGTCCCGTCACAGTGTGCTGTAGTAGTTTAACCAAAGAATGAACATTTACAAGCTACTGTCATTAATGACGATGCATAAGTGAATCAATTTACCCGATGAAGCAATATGTTTTAAGATAAACAGCTTTGTTAAAAGAGGGTTTATCCCAAGTGGCACCCTATACCCTACATAGTGCACTACTTTTTAGTAGAGGCCTATGGGGGGGAAATAGGGTGACATTTCAGATGCTATCAAGAAGAGGGTTTGAAGATGTAGCTACCATAATTCACCTTATCTTTGCTGTTCAGAAACAACTTGCTGTTTTTTTTTTTGTTTATTGCCAAAAGGCTCTTTGCTCTGGGGTGCTGGTAACTGCCGATGTACTGCTGACAACTTGTGGCATCAATAAAACAAGTGAAATAATCCGTCTTTATCTTGTTACTGTGTATCAAAGTGGCTTCATTGTGTCATCCCGCACATTGCTGGACATAGGATGTGCATTTACTTCATTAGCTACAGTTAGTCTTGAAAACCAGACCCGAGGCAACAGCCGGAGCATTTGAAAATGGAGGGACGCAACGCTGATTCTAGCGCGACTTGGTTAATGTACTCAATTTGTAGAGCATGGAACACCAGGGTATCCTCAAATTTGAGAAGAGTACAGCAATGAAAGGATTTAGGCGGGAATGCTATGATTTTAAACGTTTTCCACGTTTCTAAATTGCAACGTAGCGTTATTTTAGGTAGGTTAATTTATGTGACATCAGATTTCTTGCGGTGTGGTTATGCTGATGGTTTGTCTACACAGCAGGTTAGAACACTTAATTTGGAAGGTTAAGAGGACAAAGGTGTAGCTAACATGGGCTCCGAGTGGCGCAGCGGTCTAAGGCACTGCATCACAGTGCCAGAGGCGTCACTACAGACCCTGGTTCGATTCCAGGCTGTATCACAACCGACCGTGATTGGGAGTCCCATTAGGCACAATTGGCCCTGCGTCGTCCAGATTAGAGTTTGACTGGGGTAGGCCGTTATTATTAATAAGAATGTGTTCTTAACTTACTTGCCTAGTTAAAGGTTAAATAAATAAACAATGCTAGATGTCAACAACTGTTATCCCCGGCGCGACAACTAGATGGAGCTGTAATGGAAGCCATCATGGTACAAACCATCAGCAATACAACATCTGCACGTTGCCTAATTCTCAGGGGTTTATTACGCCAATCTTTTGCAAAACGTTTCTTAAACGGAAGCAAACGAAATGGGGAGGGACCTACCTGCATTTGGCCAATTTAAAATCAAATTTTTCTCTGTTTGCTTCTTAAATTGTAAACTGTTTCTGCGTTGAATTATCATTTAAGAACCAAAACATGGGTGTATTCATTACGGAAACTGTTTACCGTTTAAGAACCAAAGGAAGCAAACGAAACGAAGAGGGTCCTACCTGAATTTCTCCAATAAATACTATTGTTTGCGTTTTCCGTTTGGAGTAGGCTAAACCGTTTCTGTTACAAAACGTTTACAGTTTAAGAAGCAAACCGAGCAAAACGACATTTTATATTGGACAAATGCAGGTAGGTCCCGCCCGGTTTCGTTTGCTTCCGTTTAAGAAACGTTTTGCAACAGAATCGGGCTAATGAATACGCCCCAGGTATGCAGGTGGAGTTGCAAATGTTCGGATAGGGCGGAGTTAATTGTTACTGGCGCAGAAAAAAACCCATCTGACACTCCATCGGGCTTGGAGCAAACAGACGGAATGGCCACCGATTTTACTCAGGATTCGGTGCTGTACTTTCTCCGGTGCAATGGTGGAAGAGTGAAGAACTCTGAATTGTTGGCGCACTTCAATGCGTTTATAAAGGACCACAAGAACCAGACGCACAATCGGGAACTGTTTAAAAAGTTTATTAACTCCGTGGCTGTGGTGAAAACGGAGGAGGGAGTTAGATACGTTGTATTGAGGAAGACATTTCTGGGCCATGTTGTTGGAGGAGATATCACCGCAGGATCCCATTCTCCAACCCCCCCCATCGGACAACAACCTGCGCCACAGGCGAGAGAGAGAGACCGCTCGCCGAGAGATCCGGTAAACCTAAATCAGGAGAGAGGTCAGAAGGAATTGATCGAGACGCACTTGAACGTCACAAATCAGAAGTTACATGTTCCACCCGGCAACACCATCCAACTCACAGAAAAGATATTGGCCTCGGCTGGAATTGTAAAGACAAACAATGTGAAAAGTACAGTCAACTTCGAAAAGCCTATCCAAAGCTCCTCGCCATGTGTGACAGACCATGCGCTACCTCCGGCATCCAGCAACAAAGAGGCACGGTTCCGCCCATCTTACAATGCAGAAAAATCAAAGGGCTCAGAAGATGGGAGTGGTCAGAACATTGAAGCAAAATGGGATAAAAAACCCGTGACTCTCCCTCTTTCAGTCCCAAAACTGAATCACAAAGGCATTTACATTGGTGGTTACACACTTGGCAAGCAGTCAATAGAACCCAAGAGGTCCTATCCGCCCCCTGAGTTCCTGTACACAGAGGTGAAACCTCCGGCACCTCAGCCTCACCTAGCACAGGTGCAACAGAATGCAGTACAGCCAAAGAGGAAGACTTCTGAAGCTGACCACAGAGGAGCCTCTGCAGCTACAGGATGGCCACTGCTCACCACTCTAGAGCATGCCAGCTCCTTTCCTTGTTTATCTGATCCTTCTGCTGCTCCCCTGACCCCTGACCCCCAGGTGACAAGGAGCAATTGCAACCTGGATGGCAACCTTCACCTCCACCATAGCATCCCACAGCAGCCCAGACCAAAAGAAGATGGAGTCCCTGACCCAGTCCCTATCCCTGACATTCACAGCCAGTATCCGGAGGAGAGTAGAGCTGCTGTTCCCCAGTCTTGGGTCAAACCCCAGCCTCCCCAATGCCACCTACCCCTGGATTCCCCGTACCACACCCCCACTGCTGATAGTGCTAGGTCTTCTGGTTACTCAGAGCAGTACCACCACCAGGCTGACTCCGGCCTCTCCTCCCATCACAGCCACAGCAGCCTCCTCCTTTGCCCATCACTGAACTCCAGGGATGAGTGGCCCCAGGGTTCCCGTAGAGATGAGTGGGCCAGCTATGAAGCACTCAACTACCAGGTTCTCTCGGGTGAGCAGCTCTCTCAAATGCACTGCGCCGAGAAGCAAGCCCCCTGTCCTCACTATCACTCCACCGGTTACCTTGATAACAACAAGGTGGACATAGCATCGTCATGGCACCATTCCACAGGTTATCTCCATGACGATGATGGGTCAGAGTCCAACGAGTCCACCTCTATTCCTGGTTCGGCCCCCGAGCCATTTCTCCGACCCGCCGTCCAGCGACTCAGCACACAGCTCCGCAGCCGTATGTGTCGTAGTCTCGGAGCCGGCCTGGACCAACAGTTTCCGGAGGACGGTGTCTCGGCACGGCACAACCGTCTCCACCTCCTCTCCTCCAACCTCAGCATCAGCCACTCCTTCTCCCACCCTACCTCACGCACACCCAGCTACAGAGACCTAAGGGGGGAGATGCGATCTGGGGCCTCCAGTAACAAGAGCTTAAACAGTGGCCATGACAGCTCCTACTTCCACCGGCACAACCTGGTCCCCCTGGAGCCTAAGGAGCATGACTGGCTGGTGAAGGGCGCCGCTGGACTCTGGGCCGACATTTACACCCTGTTCAGAGATGAACCCAGCCTCCTCACCAAGAGAGACTTCATCACTGGTTATACCATCCTGCACTGGATCGCTAAACATGGAGACCACCGGGTCCTCAACACACTCTGGTATGGAGTCAACAAAGCCGGGTTTAAACTGGACGTGGATGTGAAGACTACCTGTGGCTACACGCCTCTTCACCTGGCCACGATCCACGGAAACGACAAGATGATACGACTTCTGGTTCATAAGTTCAGTGCCAACGTGGCCCTCAGGGACACTAGTGGTAAGAAGGCCTGGCAGCACCTCAGTCGCACCGGCCCAATTGACCTTCTAGAGATGCTAGGGGCCCCTCAGTGCTTGACCTCCACCGAGGGTAGCTCCTCATCCCAGTCCACAGGAGAGAGACCCACCAGGCCGGTGACATCCTCGGGCTCAGCTGCGGTGAAGAGGTCCACGTCTATAGCTGTGTTCCTGAATAAGACTCTGATGAAGTTCCCAGGACGGGAACGTTCGCAGTCGTCCGACTCTTTAGTGTGACACTAGTGTGGCATCTAGGGTGTCTGTCCCACTATGACCTCTATTCTAATGGCACCAGCCACTTACTAACTAAGCTGTGTTGGGTCTTCACAGCTAAGATTTGACACTTAAAATCGGATTTGCTTTCTTTATTTCAAATGTTAATCCATTTTTTTATTTTTTAGACCGAATAATTGAATAAGGGGTTAGGGATTGTGTTATTGAGCTGTCTAAATGAATTTATTATGAATGGATATGACAGACAGACCTTAACTGTATCACTTGTGATAACAAAAGCAATAGAATCAGTTCCGTGAGGTCGGAGTTATAAAGAGATTGTATTTTATTATCTTATTTGAGTATAATTGCTTTGCATTTGTGTTTATTTTTGGCGAGAACCTTTTTGTTTGTTTGCTACTGGGGAAATGGCTTCCATTCCTAATGTTTAGTTTTTTAATGACCAGAGAAGAACCTTTTCAAAATGTCTTCTCTCCAACAACAGTTCAAGTGCTTCAGCAGTTTCATGTTTCAGGTGGTTACTTGACGTTGGAATGTGGTTTTGTTTGTTCAAAGGCCTGTCAAAGTAGCAATGTATATTACATCATCTGACTAAAGGAAAAAGAATCGTCCCTTGCACCAGGAGGAATATGATGCCAACTGTTCACTAGTTTAAATCCCCGAAGGTTGAGTGAGGTTTATAATACACGGCTGTTTTATTATATGGACTTGTTAATATTGACACCAAAAAGTTGAATCACACAAACTGTTTTCTCTTCATGTTTCCAGGTGCAGCATGCCCTGAAGTACTAAAACAATCCAAACTGATTTTCATTTCATGTCATTTCCTTAAAGACCCAGTGCAGTCAAAATAGTTTCCCCCCCCCCACTGTGTTTTGTATAATATTGTACAACGGCCGATGAAACTAACTCTGTAAAAGTGTTTATTTTTATTATATTTTAGCAGTGTTATTTCCTGATAGTTGCTGGTTGAAAATACAATATACCCAGGATCTTCTAATCAGCAGGTTTGCATGGGCGGGAGTTTCGGCTTTCCATGGTGACATCATGTTTTTTAAATTGGTTAATATCAAGAGTTCTAAACATCTCTGCCAATAACAGCTATGTTTCAGTTCCCCCCGCCCGACTCAGACCACTCCCCCAGACACTCCTACCAAATACTTTTCATCAGAAAAACATTTTCCCCTTTTCAATGGAAATCTGTTATTTGTCACATGCTTCGTAAACAGATGTAGACTGACAGTGAAATGCTTACTTAGATACTTTTCAGACAATGCAGTGTTAAAGATACATTTAAACAAGATTTTAAAAAACAAGTCAAATACAAGAAGATACTTTATTGTTACCCAGAAATGATTTAATGTTGCTATAAAAACCACTGCATTTGATCCTTTTTAACACCTTATTTTTATTTGTTTTGTTTCCAAAACTAATATTATTGATCCAAGTGAAATGTTAACCTGTGTTGAACATTAAGGTGCAAGAGAGTGGGTTATAACAGAGGTTCTGATCCAAATAGCAGCATATTCCCTATGTATCACACTGCTCTGGTCAAATCTAGTACACTATATAGGGAACACGGTGCCATTTTGGATGCAAGAAAAAATCTCTTCAGGTGCTGGATTCATACAGTGGATGTAAACAGACATGATAAACAATTCTACGTGCCAGCTACGGCTCTGGAGGGCTGGAGGTATGCGAGGGACCAGGGGAGGCTTCAGATCGGGGGACCCTCCAGACTGGAGCTCTGGATGTCTACCATGGCGTGGTGGGATCACGGTGGAGACCAGGTGTCTATGAAAGGCTGTGCTGTGTGAGGGGCCGGGCTGGGCTAGGGGCCGGGCTGGGCTAGGGGCCGGGCTAGGGCCACTGTGTGGGACTTGATGAGGCATGTCGAGGAAAAACGTGTCCTTTGTGTTGCCGTCATGCTGCTACCAGGACGACACCGTGGTTGTGTCCCAAATGTCACCCTATTCCCTAAATAGTGCACTACTTTTGACCAGAACTAAGTGGGCTCTGGTTAAAAGTAGTGCACTATAAAGGGAATAGGGACATTTTTTAGGACGCAACCCCTTATTGGGAGAATAGGTTCGGCAAGGGCACATTGAGACTGGCCTCCTTTTAAACTTTTATCTAACTTTTAACTCTTAACTTTTTTAAGTTGATTTATACAACTTAAAACTAAATCGTTTTTTTTTTGCAGGCCACATGGGCTCTATCCAAGTGTAACTGTAGTACTCTGAAGGTGAGTCGTAACTTTGACACAGTATGTTTGTGCACATGGAGACGTCTACATGTTGGGTCTTGTCACCTGGAAGAGCGCTGTGTTTTGCAGGTTATTCAAGCTTGCGTTTCTCTGGTTGTATAACTTTGGTGAATTTCAGTTATGTAATATTGCCTGTCTGACTACAGCTTTATCTTTCTGTATGAATAAAAGCATGTCATTGTATATTAACTGCTGTAGTTGTGAGCATTTCGGATAAACAAGCACATGTCTATTTCAACCTTTTTCTCTCAACCTGTAATTCAACAACCGGCTGTGTAGTACAGAAGATAATTAACAGTGGAAGGGTGAGACTGTTACCAGAGGCCTGGTGATACTCTGACACTGTCATGCTATCATGTAACAACACCTACTGGTGTGCTCTCCTGAGCCCAAATAGTTCACTTGGACAGTCCTTAGATCGGTAGCACCATGTTGCAATGGGACTTGAATGTCCCAACACACATTTTCCCCAGTCTGTTTGTGTTGTCATGCCAACCCCTTGTCACTGTAATGTTTAGGTTGAAATGGAGTTGGCAAGAGCACAAACAGATCTGGGATCAGTCTATAGGAGGAGACAACAGATCTGGGACCAGGCTATAGCAGGATATATCAGATCTGGGACCAGGCTATAGAAGGAGACAACAGATCTGGGACCAGGCTATAGGAGACAACAGATCTGGGACCAGGCTATAGAAGGAGACAACAGATCTGGGACCAGGCTATAGAAGGAGACAACAGATCTGGGACCAGGCTATAGAAGGAGACAACAGATCTGGGACCAGGCCATAGGAGACAACAGATCTGGGACCAGGCTATAGGAGGAGACAACAGATCTGGGACCAGGCTATAGAAGTTGATCTAATCTCATCAATAACATTCTAAGATACAATATGGCTGATGAGTCGAGACGTTATAGAATAGATAGATAGTCAAAGTACAATTGTCACAAAGGCTCTTTAAAAATAGATTTATTTTGTAAACGAGGATCTGTTTTCTAATCGGCCTCCCTCCCCTACGTGTCATAAAGCAAGATTAACACATGGAATTTGATTACAGCAACTGTCAAATCTGTTAATTCAGTGATGTCACAGAAAACGCTATGGAGAAAAATATGGATGGCACCATTATTGTTTATGAATATTGTGAGATAGCTAGGACACTGCATTAGTGAGATAGCTAGGTCATTACATTAGTGAGATAGCTAGGACACTGCATTAGTGAGATAGCTAGGACACTACATTAGTGAGATAGCTAGGACACTGCATTAGTGAGATAGCTAGGACACTGCATTAGTGAGATAGCTAGGTCACTGCATTAGTGAGATAGCTAGGTCACTGCATTAGTGAGATTGCTAGGACACTACATTAGTGAGATAGCTAGGTCACTGCATTAGTGAGATAGCTAGGTCACTACATTAGTGAGATAGCTAGGACACTACATTAGTGAGATAGCTAGGACACTGCATTAGTGAGATAGCTAGGTCACTACATTAGTGAGATAGCTAGGACACTGCATTAGTGAGATAGCTAGGTCACTGCATTAGTGAGATAGCTAGGACACTGCATTAGTGAGATAGCTAGGACACTACATTAGTGAGATAGCTAGGACACTGCATTAGTGAGATAGCTAGGTCACTACATTAGTGAGATAGCTAGGACACTGCATTAGTGAGATAGCTAGGTCACTACATTAGTGAGATAGCTAGGACACTGCATTAGTGAGATAGCTAGGTCACTACATTAGTGAGATAGCTAGGACACTGCATTAGTGAGATAGCTAGGTCACTGCATTTGTGAGATAGCTAGGACACTGCATTAGTGAGATAGCTAGGACACTGCATTAGTGAGATAGCTAGGACACTGCATTAGTGAGATAGCTAGGTCACTACATTAGTGAGATAGCTAGGTCACACATTTACATATCAGCCATCTTCAGATGTATGTAGACAACAGTGGTGATATATATTCATGAATATGTGCCTGATTAGGATAAATTAGGATAGTCTGTAAATGTTTAAAAGGTGCTCTCAAAAGGATACAACAATATCAATTGGCATGGTACATTTTTTTTGGAGAAGTGAAACAAGCAAGTCACACAGGAGTCGTCAGACGATGTTTAAATAGTAGGCATGTCACACATGAACTGACAGTACCAACCTACAATATTTCAACCTTCTCTATTTTTTTACCCAGATATCCCTACGAAGTGATACCACGGCACCAATGACATAGCTCCACCCACAGTATGCATGTACTTACCGGGCAACAACATTCCCGAGTAACATCTGATTACTTCCTAGAAGCCTCGTCATCATGAAGGACGCTGCCTTGTATCAGAGGAAGACCATGTGACCAGAGGTCAGTTAGAACGCCCACTGTCAACTTGCCTCATTCCATCATTTTTTCAGTTTAAAAAATATATATAACATGTTTTTTTCTTTCTCCATCTACATATTAAAAAGCACAGCCACATGATAAAATAATATAAATAATTATTGCATTTGCTGTCAGTGTCATGGTAGCTTTTTGTTCCATTAGCGATCATTTTTGAGTCTAAAATATAAAGTATTTGAAGTAAAAAAAAAAAAAAAAAATGAAAAAAGCCTTAGATTTTGTGGCTACATATTCATGTGTGTCAGAGCGTGCTGTTGTGTTGCTAAAGAAAACAGGCCTATTTCAGGTCTGGTTCCTCCTGACCAATAGGAACAGAATGAGATATACAAGTCATTCTAGATCTGTGATTCTGACCAATCAGTAGTTCATCTGCCAAAACAAAGTTCTCAGCTGTAGTGATGTGTGTAGTGATGTGTAAAGGCAGTAGTAATATTTCAACTGATATATATATATATATATATATATATATATACGGTAGTGGATGTACAACTGCCTGTCAAGACATTTTATTCACAGTATATATACTGTGAATATATAATATATATATATATATATATATTCACAGTATATATACTGTGAATAAAATGTCTTGACAGGCAGTTGTACATCCACTACCGTTACACTCAAAACTGTCAATCTGTTCGTATGAATTACACTAGGCACTTGAACCGTGTATTGAATCAACCAAAGAGTGGCGCAGTCACAACAGAGATATGTGAAGAAGCTGGAGTAACAAAGAAGGCAGAAATATGATAAGAGGCACGACAACATATCCATCATGGTCACTTCTCATAGTTTGTCTGTCTGTACGCAAAACAAGGGAACAGACAGGTGACATCCTTCACATGAAGTCCCTATCTCTACAGTTCATCTCTACATGGGATAGAGAGATGCTGTCTCCGTCTCTTCTTCCTCTGTTGTTTTGCAGTGTCATTCGCCAGTCATATGGTGTTGTATGTAGTAGTCTTCACCCAATGTGCCAGAGACACAGCTGGAGTATCGTGGTAGTGACCAGGACTGTTATGGTTGGGGTTTTACAGGAGTCACAGGGATGTTACAGTGATGGAGCGGACAGTATGGGTAGGACCAAGGTTAGGACTGGGACCCCTGGGGCCTAACCCTGGGTTGGAGGAGCAGCAGAGCAAGGCCTGGTGGTCCCCAGGAGAGATACTCTCTATCAGCCTGTCGAGCTGCTCGTCCCCCTGCTTGATGAGCTCGTCCAGGTGTCTCTGTCGGATCAGGAGGGCAGGTTTCATACAGACGTAATGCTGGTAGTCTCTTAGCTGCGGCCCGGTCAGGTAGCCACCCAGGATGTCCAGTACCACACGCTCCCGACGATCCAGATTCTCCTTCAGCTCCCTGGCATCCTCGTGCTGACTACACAGCTGTCTGCATTTCTGCTGTAAGGACTCCTGAGTTAACACAGATATATAGATTATTAAAGACATCCTGCCTGCTGTAAGGACTCCTGAGTTAACACAGATATATAGATTATTAAAGACATCCTGCCTGCTGTAAGGACTCCTGAGTTAACACAGATATATAGATTATTAAAGACATCCTGGTGCTGACGACACAGATTCCCGAGGGCAGAGAGAGACTGTTAGTGATAGGTGAATAGAGTCTTTACACAGAGAGACTCCTGGTTAAACTAGAGGAGATAGACATCCTGTCTGCTGTAAGGACTCCTGAGTTAACACAGACATATAGATTATTAAAGGCATCCTGGGGAGACAGAGGATTCATACTAGACTGAACAGAAATATAAACACAACATGTAAAATGTTGGTCCCATGTTTCCTGAGCTGAAATAAAAGATCCCAGAAATGTTCCATACGTACAAAAAGCTGATTTCTCTCAAATTTTTGTGCACAAATTTGTTTCTATCCCTGAACATTTCTCCTTTGCCATGACAATCCATCCACCTGACAGGTGTGGCATATCAAGAAGCTTATTAATGATCATTACGCAGGTGCACCTTGTGCTGGGGACAATAAAAGGCCATGCTAAAATGTGCAGTTTAGTCACACAACACAATACCACAGATGTCTCAAGTTTTGAGGGAGCATACAATTTACATGCTGACGGCAGGAGTGTCTGCCAGAGCTGTTGGCAGATAATTGAATGTTAATTTCTTTACCATAAGCCACCTCCAACATTTTAGATATATATATATATATATATATATATATATATATATATATATATATATATATGGTTTCTTGCTAGGATATCGAGACAGCTGGAAAGTTTAATAGACGAATGTAGGCCTTTCACATTCCAAGAGAGAATAGCTAGCGTTGTCATTGTATCACTTTATATCAGAGGTGTGCCTGTTATCACACTCGTATCTGCCCCCTCATTGGCTAGAACGGTCCCACCGGATCTTGCCTCTCGACTGCCTTCCATTTTTGAAGACATTTCTTTTCATTGTTAGAGTGGCCACTAGAGTATCTGGCCAATATAATGGATAATCTGTGGTAACCTAGACGTGACTCACATGATTTGGAGTAAAGTGTAGCCAGAACATGGAGCCAGACCCAGTGGGTGTCCGCTAGCTTCCACAGCCACAAAGTCAGATTCCACAGCCACAAAGTCAGATTCCACAGCCGCAAAGTAAAAATGTGCCAAAAATAATAATTTAAGGTTAGGGTTAGGCATGAGGTTTACAGTGTGAATAAATTTAGGGTTAAGTTTAGGATTAAAATTACATTTTAAGAAGATACATTGTAGAAATGGGCGTGGTTTAGTCATAATTCGGACTTTGTGGCGACCAGACTAGTGATAGAGCACCGCGAGTATTCATTGACATTGAACCATCTGCCATTTGATGACAGCTCATTTGAACAATTGGACTACCAGAACCAGACCCTTAAAGGTACATCTTTGCGAAAGGTAAGCAAGGAGTAGGTCAATTACTCTTGCTTTATCAAATACCTGTGTGGTGACTAATGTTATTTGGTTGTAGCTACAGCTGTTTTAAATGCCAAAATTGCATCTCACTTCAGACAAGCCTTTTTCACTGTGTACCGGAGCCAATAGGCTACTTTCTAACTAGCTAAAACATGTTCGGTTGGATTGTTATGGGATTTTTTATGAATGACTAAATGAGGTATACGGCACTATAACTGGCAAGAATTCTAACCCTGTATTTCTAGTAGTGTTAAATAATGTGTGTTCATTAGGAAGAGGTTATATGGCATGGACCTAGGAAGAAAGGAATGTATGTGGGGGTAGAAGGAGAACGGAGAGGAGCATTAACCTATGTTGGAACCGACCTGGATGTAAATCTGTGGAGATAAGAGAGGACAGGGAGAGGCCCCTCCAGAGCTCTAGTATCTGGGGGAGCCTGGAACTGTCAGCTGAGTCGTTATAAACTGTGGTGAGACTCATGAGAAAAACCCTATGTTGGTGTGTAGGTTAGGATGGTATAATTTAAAAACATTTTTTATCTTTATTTAACTAGGCAAGTTAGTTAAGAACAAATTCTTATTTTCAATGACGGCCTAGGAACAGTGAACTGCCTGTTCAGGGGCAGAACGACAGATTTGTACCTTGTCAACTCGGGGATTTGAACTTGCAAGCTTCCGGTTACTAGTCCAACGCTCTAACCACTAGGCTACCCTAGTGGTTGAGAGCTCTCGCAAATAAATCGGGATCTGATCAATTGTGAGCTGGGAATTCTGTCTGTTTTTATTTAAGGCCAGAACTTTACAACCTCAGACAGATAAAGATCATAGGAATTTATGAACATTGATTACAAACATGACTTAACAACTTCATTGTGAGACTGAGTGGCTATAACTTGTTACCAACCATATGTTATTCTCACTACCACTTTATTCTGTGCTGCTGTAATGGAAAGTGCAACCCATTTTTATAAAAACTACTTCACTTTCCTCCATTTTGGAGTCTGTCAGTTGTCTTGCTTTCAACTTTTGTCTTCTCAGTCTGGGACGATGATGTTTGTTGTATTTGAACATGGTATGTAATTTATTCTAAATTGTAGAAATGTTTTGATGTCAAACGTGACAAATTCATAACATCTATCTGTTGTCAACAGACTCTATTTTCTGGCATGGTGTTTTCCTCGTGGGGTTTATCAGCCCTCTGACCCCAGTTCTCTGTGTATAGAGCTCCATCTGGTGGACAGCAGCAGTACTGCACCACCAGACTTGAAAGAGGACTGCTTGTGAACATAAATAGGATGTGAAAGAGGTTCTTTTGAGCTGGAAGCACCCTGAAAGAACCTGCTCAATCTTCTCTGTCGAAGAAGGGGGGGCTAAAGGGTGAGTTTTGCCAAATAAGGAATAAGTGGGAGGCGGGACAATGAGCAAGAACACACCCCTTAAAATGTATACAATGCATAACTAAGTAGCCATGTGCTATGTTGTCCTTACACAGTCCTAGGAACTGTTAATTGCAAAATACATTTAGATTAAGTTGTAAATTACTAAATACAATTGTATTAAACTTGAACCCCTGCATGGCTGCTTACAGTATATTGTATAAATCGTTTTTTATTATTGTTTCCAATAGATCACTAAATTAGTACATTTTAAATTGTGCTAGAAATCTGGACACAAATGTAAATAATTAAACTATTCAATAAAGTCTGTATACACAGTCCTAGCTTGAACCCCCACCATGGCTGCATACAGCGTCATTGTGGGGGTTCGATTAATCTGGCCATCCGAGAGTGGCCATGATGTCACGTATCCTTAACACTCAGCATCCAAGCAAAGGATCCAGCCTCAGGCTGATAGATGGGACTGAAACAAAGGAGCCAGCCTCAGGCTGATAGATGGGACTGAAACAAAGGAGCCAGCCTCAGGCTGATAGATGGGACTGAAACAAAGGAACCAGCCTCAGGCTGATAGATGGGACTAAAACAAAGGAGCCAGCCTCAGGCTGATAGATGGGACTGAAACAAAGGAACCAGCCTCAGGCTGATAGATGGGACTGAAACAAAGGAGCCAGCCTCTGGCTTATACATGTGACTGAAACAAAGGAGCCAGCCTCAGGCTGATACATGTGACTGAAACAAAGGAGCCAGCCTCAGGCTGATAGATGGGACTGAAACAAAGGAGCCAGCCTCAGGCTGATAGATGGGACTGAAACAAAGACTCCTGAGATGTTATGAAGGTAACTTGCAGTGTTTCGGCTTAGTTTCATTTCCTGCTCTGTGCTGCAGAGAGAGAAACACTCTTTACACATCATTTCAATACAGCCAGTGACTTTTTCGTAGCAGGTTAGGAGAATTCGGTTAAGGTTAGGAAAAGGATTAGGGAAAATGCTCTCCTAACCTGCTACAGAATATTACTTCCGGTCATAGCTGAAAAGAGTGTGCCCCGTGTTGTAGTTGTTTAACATCTCACCCTCTCCTCTGCGCTGTCCTCTGTCTCCTCCTCTCTGTCCAGGTCGTAGAGAGCGTTATGGACCCGGGCCAGCCGGCCACACAGAGACATCAACAAGTTGACTATCTTATCCAGGTCCCCAATGAACATCCTGTACTTCTCCTTCTCGTTGGGCTTACAGCGCTCCTGGACCAGGCTCTCCATGTGGCCACCTAGGGCCCGGAACCTCCTCTGCTCCTCACCCAGAACCTCTCTCTCCTCTCGGAGTGAGGCAACGCTAAGGGTCAGAGCCTGGAGTAGCTCCACCTAGTGGGTGGGAGGAGAGAAGAAGTTGGCACCGACAATGTATATGTATGTCTATTGTTAGCATAAGAATCTCTGAATGATCTACCTCTCCTCTTTACCCAGAGATATGTACATCTCCTGAATGATCTACCTCTCCTCTTTACCCAGAGATATGTACATCTCCTGAATGATCTACCTCTCCTCTTTACCTAGAGATATGTACATCTCCTGAATGATCTACCTCTCCTCTTTACCCAGAGATATGTACATCTCCTGAATGATCTACCTCTCCTCTTTACCTAGAGATATGTACATCTCCTGAATGATCTACCTCTCCTCTTTACCCAGAGATATGTACATCTCCTGAATTATCTACCTCTCCTCTTTACCTAGAGATATGTACATCTCCTGAATGATCTACCTCTCCTCTTTACCCAGAGATATGTACATCTCCTGAATGATCTACCTCTCCTCTTTACCCAGAGATATGTACATCTCCTGAATGATCTACCTCTCCTCTTTACCCAGAGATATGTACATCTCCTGAATGATCTACCTCTCCTCTTTACCTAGAGATATGTACATCTCCTGAATGATCTACCTCTCCTCTTTACCCAGAGATATGTACATCTCCTGAATGATCTACCTCTCCTCTTTACCCAGAGATATGTACATCTCCTGAATGATCTACCTCTCCTCTTTACCTAGAGATATGTACATCTCCTGAATGATCTACCTCTCCTCTTTACCCAGAGATATGTACATCTCCTGAATGATCTACCTCTCCTCTTTACCTAGAGATATGTACATCTCCTGAATGATCTACCTCTCCTCTTTACCTAGAGATATGTACATCTCCTGAATGATCTACCTCTCCTCTTTACCTAGAGATATGTACATCTCCTGAATGATCTACCTCTCCTCTTTACCCAGAGATATGTACATCTCCTGAATGATCTACCTCTCCACTTTACCTAGAGATATGTACATCTCCTGAATAATCTACCTCTCCTCTTTACCTAGAGATATGTACATCTCCTGAATGATCTACCTCTCCTCTTTACCTAGAGATATGTACATCTCCTGAATGATCTACCTCTCCTCTTTACCCAGAGATATGTACATCTCCTGAATGATCTACCTCTCCTCTTTACCCAGAGATATGTACATCTCCTGAATGATCTACCTCTCCTCTTTACCCAGAGATATGTACATCTCCTGAATGATCTACCTCTCCTCTTTACCTAGAGATATGTACATCTCCTGAATGATCTACCTCTCCTCTTTACCCAGAGATATGTACATCTCCTGAATGATCTACCTCTCCTCTTTACCCAGAGATATGTACATCTCCTGAATGATCTACCTCTCCTCTTTACCTAGAGATATGTACATCTCCTGAATGATCTACCTCTCCTCTTTACCCAGAGATATGTACATCTCCTGAATGATCTACCTCTCCTCTTTACCTAGAGATATGTACATCTCCTGAATGATCTACCTCTCCTCTTTACCTAGAGATATGTACATCTCCTGAATGATCTACCTCTCCTCTTTACCTAGAGATATGTACATCTCCTGAATGATCTACCTCTCCTCTTTACCCAGAGATATGTACATCTCCTGAATGATCTACCTCTCCACTTTACCTAGAGATATGTACATCTCCTGAATAATCTACCTCTCCTCTTTACCTAGAGATATGTACATCTCCTGAATGATCTACCTCTCCTCTTTACCTAGAGATATGTACATCTCCTGAATGATCTACCTCTCCTCTTTACCCAGAGATATGTACATCTCCTGAATGATCTACCTCTCCTCTTTACCCAGAGATATGTACATCTCCTGAATGATCTAATCATGAGCACCATAGGTTGGATGGGCATTTTTCTGTCTTCAATTTTCCTTTTAATTGAGATGGATGTTATATCAGTCCGTTAATTTAAAGATGAATGTAAGGTATTAAAGTTCAGACCTTTTTCTGATTGAGGTCTGCCTCTTCCTCATCCAGATCTATTCCTCTTCCCGCCTCTGTTTTCTGCAGCAGACTAGGTCCTGTAGAACAGACGCCATCTTGACTTCTACAAGGAAAGAGACAACAAAGTGAGTAATAGTTAACAGTACTACCACTGGAATAAACTGAGACATTAGACCCTGAAACTCCCGACTGAAACTGACATATACTGCAGAATAAGAAGTAAGTAACAAGCAGTACACTTACAAGCAGTAGACAATAAGCAACAAGCAGTACGCAACAAGCAGTACGCAACAAGCAGTACGCATCAAGCAGTACACTTACAAGCAGTAGACAATAAGCAGCAAGCAGTACGCAACAAGCAGTAGACAATAAGCAGCAAGCAGTACACTTACAAGCAGTAGACAATAAGCAACACGCAGTACACTTACAAGCAGTAGACAATAAGCAACAAGCAGTACACTTACAAGCAGTAGACAATAAGCAACAAGCAGTACACTTACAAGCAGTAGACAATAAGCAACATGCAGTACACTTACAAGCAGTAGACAATAAGCAACAAGCAGTACACTTACAAGCAGTAGACAATAAGCAACAAGCAGTACGCAACAAGCAGTACGCAGTACACTTACAAGCAGTAGACAATAAACAACATGCAGTACGCAATAAGCAACATGCAACAAGCAGTATTCAGTAAGCGACAAGCAGTATGCAGTACGCAACAAGCAGTATGCAGTAAGCGACAAATCAAATCAAATTTATTTGTCACATACACATGGTTAGCAGATGTTAATGCGAGTGTAGCGAAATGCTTGTGCTTCTAGTTCCGACAATGCAGTAATAACCAACAAGTAATCTAACTAACAATTCCAAAACTACTGTCTTATACACAGTGTAAGGGGATAAAGAATATGTACATAAGGATATATGAATGAGTGATGGTACAGAGCAGCATAGGCAAGATACAGTAGATGATATCGAGTACAGTATATACATATGAGATGAGTATGTAAACAAAGTGGCATAGTTAAAGTGGCTAGTGATACATGTATTACATAAGGATGCAGTCGATGATATAGAGTCCAGTATATACGTATGCATATGAGATGAATAATGTAGGGTAAGTAACATTATATAAGGTAGCATTGTTTAAAGTGGCTAGTGATATATTTACATCATTTCCCATCAATTCCCATTATTAAAGTGGCTGGAGATGAGTCAGTGTCATTGTCAGTACGCAGTATGCAATATGCAGTATGCAGTACGCAACAAGCAGTATGCAGTAATCAACCAGCAACAAGCAGTATGCAGTAATCAACCAGCAACAAGCAGCACGCAACAAGCAGTACGCAACAAGCAGTATGCAGTAATCAACCAGCAACAAGCAGTATGCAGTAATCAACCAGCAACAATCAGTATGCAGTAATCAACCAGCAACAAGCAGTATGCAGTAATCAACCAGCAACAAGCAGTATGCAGTAATCAACCAGCAACAAGCAGTATGCAGTAATCAACCAGCAACAAGCAGCACGCAACAAGCAGTACACAACATACAGTACGCAGTAATCAACCAGCAACAAGCAGTACACAACATACAGTACGCAGTAATCAACCAGCAACAAGCAGTACACAACATACAGTACGCAGTAATCAACCAGCAACAAGCAGCATGCAACAAGCAACACGCAGTAAGACACCAGCAGTAACCAATAAGCAGTATGCAACAACCAATAAGCAGTATGCAACAACCAATAAGCAGTATGCAACAAGCAACAAGCAGTACGCAACAAGCAGCACGCAACATGCAATACCTAATAATCAATCAGCAACAAGCAGTACGCAGTAATCAATCAGCAACAAGCAGTAAGCAACAAGCAGTACGCAACATGCAGTACGCAACATGCAGTACGCAACATGCAGTAAGCAACATGCAGTACGCAACATGCAGTACGCAACATGCAATACCTAATAATCAATCAGCAACAAGCAGTACGCAGTAATCAATCAGCAACATGCAGTACGCAACATGCAGTAAGCAACATGCAGTAAGCAACATGCAGTTAGCAACAAGCAGTAAGCAACAAGCAGTAAGCAACAAGCAGTATGCAGTAAGCAACAAGCAGTATGCAGTAAGCAACAAGCAGTATGCAGTAAGCAACAAGCAGTATGCAGTAAGCAACAAGCAGTATGCAGAAAGCAACAAGCAGTATGCAGTAAGCAACAAGCAGTAAGCAGTAAGCAACAAGCAGTATGCAGTAAGCAACAAGCAGGACGCAGTAAGCAACAAGCAGTATGCAGTAAGCAACAAGCAGTAAGCAGTAAGCAACAAGCAGTATGCAGTAAGCAACAAGCAGGACGCAGTAAGGTGCAAGCAGTATGCAGTAAGCAACAAGCAGGACGCAGTAAGGTGCAAGCAGTACACCACAAGCAACATGGACTACTCAACAAGCAGGAAGCACTAGTCTGTTGAATAGTGTGTGAGATGCCAAAACAATTATTGTGGTATTCGAGGTGTGTGTGTTATTCGGTTGAAACTCACGCACGCACGCAGACACACTCACTCACTCACGCAGACACACACACACACACACACACACACACACACACACACACACACACACACACACACACACACACACACACACACACACACACACACACCCCTGCTATAAGGAATAAGCTCTGACTGGTTTGGCTTCATGACTGGCCTATTTTACAGGACAGGCAGAATAGAATGTTGAGAATGAACAACATTCCACCGTAGAACCGGGTCACACTTAATCAACCTGATTCTCCTCTGAGAATAGAACGGTTGGAACTGTAGAACGGTTGGAACTATAGAACGGTTGGAACTATAGAACGGTTGGAACTATAGAACGGTTGGAACTATAGAACGGTTGGAACTGTAGAACGGTTGGAACTGTAGAACGGTTGAAACTGTAGAACGGTTGGAACTATAGAACGGTTGGAACTATAGAACGGTTGGAACTATAGAACGGTTGGAACTGTAGAACGGTTGGAACTATAGAACGGTTGGAACTATAGAACGATTGGAACTATAGAAAGGTTGGAACTATAGAACGGTTGGAACTATAGAACGGTTGGAACTGTAGAACGGTTGGAACTATAGAACGGTTGGAACTATAGAACGGTTGGAACTATAGAACGATTGGAACTATAGAACGGTTGGAACTATAGAACGGTTGGAACTGTGACACACCACGGATTCTAAAATAACTGTCCCCTGAACCTACTTTGATATAATACATGTAATATTGAAACACGTTTTTGATACAAGTTCACAACATGTCTTCCTCATTATCCTAAAACCCAACTGAGAATGTCAAGAATATCATTGTGCATATGTTCCTTTGTAAACAATAATTGCCTTTCTGGACAAATAATAGTAGTATTGTATTTAATACATTATAGTATAGTACCTGAGACTTCTTTTCAACAGGAAAAGGAAAGACATTTTGTTCTTTGACCTTCAATATTAAACCATGTCAGTAGAGGGCAGTGCTGCCACTCACAACCAATCCAGACTCACTGTATTTATTTTATACTGATAACAAGTTCAAACAGGTGCCATTAATACAGGTAACGAGTGGAGGACAGAGGAGCCTCTTAAAGAAGAAGTTACAGGTCTGTGAGAGCCAGAAATCTTGCTTGTTTGTAGGTGACCAAATACTTATTTTCCACCATAATTTGCAAATAAATTCATTAAAAATCCTCCAATGTGATTTTCTGGAAGTTTTTTTCTCATTTTGTCTGTCGTAGTTGCAGTGTACCTATGATGAAAATTACAGGCCTCTCTCATCTTTTTAAGTGGGAGAACTTGCACAATTGGTGACTGACTAAATACGTTTTTTTGCCCCACTGTATGTCAGTAGAGGGCTGTTTAACCAACTAATCAGTAGAGGGCTGTTTAACCAACTAATCAGTAGAGGGCTGTTTAACCAACTAATCAGTAGAGGGCAGTTTAACCAACTAATCAGTAGAGGGCTGTTTAACCAACTAATCAGTAGAGGGCTGTTTAACCAACTAATCAGTAGAGTTTAACCAACTAATCAGTAGAGTTTAACCAACTAATCAGTAGAGTTTAACCAACTAATCAGTAGAGGGCAGTTTAACCAACTAATCAGTAGAGGGCAGTTTAACCAACTAATCAGTAGAGGGCAGTTTAACCAACTAATCAGTAGAGGGCAGTTTAACCAACTAATCAGTAGAGGGCAGTTTAACCAACTAATCAGTAGAGGGCTGTTTAACCAACTAATCAGTAGAGGGCTGTTTAACCAACTAATCAGTAGAGTTTAACCAACTAATCAGTAGAGTTTAACCAACTAATCAGTAGAGTTTAACCAACTAATCAGTAGAGGGCAGTTTAACCAACTAATCAGTAGAGGGCAGTTTAACCAACTAATCAGTAGAGGGCAGTTTAACCAACTAATCAGTAGAGGGCAGTTTAACCAACTAATCAGTAGAGGGCAGTTTAACCAACTAATCAGTAGAGGGCTGTTTAACCAACTAATCAGTAGAGGGCTGTTTAACCAACTAATCAGTAGAGTTTAACCAACTAATCAGTAGAGGGCAGTTTAACCAACTAATCAGTAGAGTTTAACCAACTAATCAGTAGAGGGCTGTTTAACCAACTAATCAGTAGAGTTTAACCAACTAATCAGTAGAGGGCAGTTTAACCAACTAATCAGTAGAGGGCTGTTTAACCAACTAATCAGTAGATGGCAGTTTAACCAACTAATCAGTACAGGGCTGTTTAACCAACTAATCAGTAGAGGGCTGTTTAACCAAGCCAGACTCACTACATGTTACATATGTCAGTGTCGGTCAGTGGTGTTCAGCTTCCACAGACCCAGTCTATGTGACATGATCTGAAACAGTTCACTACAGACAGGATATCAGCAGTTCTCAGCAGTTCTCAGAGGGGTCACAGTTAACTGTCTGTTGGAACTCCCCTGTCTCTAAACAATATATTCATGATAAAAACCAAACAGGTTCACTTTAAAAGAGGCATAGCAATTTCACCTTGAAAAATCATGTGAGATATGATATCCTTTCCCTTGTTCATGACCAGAGTATTGTGGGGGGTGATAGCCCCTATAATATATAGGCATTGATTTTGAAGCTCAATGTTAAATTAAAATCTCTGACACCAATCTCGATGAAAATCTGCAAATCAACTTGGAGGTACACAACACACTTCCCACCTCTTGTCATGGGCCGTCTGTCCATTACTGAGAACCAAAGCTGACATATAATTTTTCTTCATAGTGTTTTACACTTGTCTAATGACTTAAGTGTTTCTCAGCAGTATTTGTATCAGGAGTTACTAAAATTGTTCTTGACAATCCACAGGGTTATGCATGTTTTTTTAAATGTTTAATCCCAGTGCTACCACACCTGATTCTACTACTCCGCTGTTCATCAAGGCATCAGCTGTTCATCAAGGCCTCCGCTGTTCATCAAGGCCTCCGCTGTTCATCAAGGCCTCAGCTGTTCATCAAATCTCAGCTGTTCATCAAGGTCTCAGCTGTTCATCAAGGACTCAGCTGTTTATCAAGGCCTCAGCTGTTCATCAAGGCCTCAGCTGTTCATCAAGGCCTCAGCTGTTCATCAAAACTCAGCTGTTCATCGAGACCTTAGCTGTTCATCAAGGCCTCAGCTGTTCATCGAGACCTTAGCTGTTTATCAAGGCCTCAGCTGTTTATCAAGGCCTCAGCTGTTCATCAAGGACTCAGCTGTTCATCAAGGCCTCCGCTGTTCATCAAGGCCTCCACTGTTAATCAAATCTCAGCTGTTCATCAAGGCCTCAGCTCTTTATCAAGGCCTCAGCTGTTTATCAAGGCCTCAGCTGTTCTTCAAGGCCTCAGCTGTTCATCAAGGCCTCTGCTGTTCATCAAAACTCAGCTGTTCATCGAGACCTTAGCTGTTCATCAATGCCTCAGCTGTTTATCAAGACCTCAGCTGTTCATCAAGGCCTCAGCTGTTCATCAAGGCCTCAGCTGTTCATCAAGACCTCAGCTGTTCAAGACCATGTATAGTAGAATCAGGTGATGTAGAACTGGTCTTGAACAACAACAAAAAAGCCTGTATAAACCTGTAGCTTGTCAAGAGCAGTTGTGGCCATCCCTGAATTGTATTTATAAAGTTGACTATATCTGACGAATGTACATTTGGTTGTAAATGTTATATTTAGTGATAACTCACCTTTTGTTTACAGGTAATGTAGTACTAGGCCTTTCTTCAGTAAACCTTAAAGGAGGGTACATGTTGATTATTTGTGTATTTTCCAGGAGCTTGCTCGATTGTCTTAATAAGAGAGATCTTGGGGAAAAGTTTCCAGTTTATTTATTAAATAAATACTAACAACTACATTATTTCTGTTGTTATTTCACACTATTGTTTACTTTTAATTTTTCTTGTATTTCTGTATTATAATGTTGTGTAATAATGTTCCATAATCACCTTCTGGCATTAAAAACATGGAAATTAAAAACTAAAAAACTAAGTTTTAAGTGAGAATATGCATTTGGTCTGAAGCCGATTTAAAAAAAGGAAATTCACATGAGCACCACAATGTCTATTCCATCCATGCTCTACCAAGGTTTTACAGCACACAGCTCTACCAAGGTTTTACAGCACACAGCTCTACCAAGGTTTTACAGCACACAGCTCTACCAAGGTTTTACAGCACACAGCTCTACCAAGGTTTTACAGCACACAGCTCTACCAAGGTTTTACAGCACACAGCTCTACCAAGGTTTTACAGCACACAGCTCTACCAAGGTTTTACAGCACACAGCTCTACCAAGGTTTTACAGCACACAGCTCTACCAAGGTTTTACAGCACACAGCTCTACCAAGGTTTTACAGCACACAGCTCTACCAAGGTTTTACAGCACACAGCTCTACCAAGGTTTTACAGCACACCGCTCTACCAAGGTTTTACAGCACACAGCTCTACCAAGGTTTTACAACACACAGCTCTACCAAGGCTTTACAGCACACAGTTCTACCAAGGTTTTACAGCACACAGCTCTACCAAGGTTTTACAGCACACAGTTCTACCAAGGCTTTACAGAACACAGTTCTACCAAGGCTTTACAGCACACAGTTCTACCAAGGCTTTACAGAACACAGTTCTACCAAGGCTTTACAGAACACAGTTCTACCAAGGCTTTACAGAACACAGTTCTACCAAGGCTTTACAGCACACAGTTCTACCAAGGCTTTACAGAACACAGTTCTTCCAAGGCTTTACAGCACACAGTTCTACCAAGGCTTTACAGCACACAGTTCTACCAAGGCTTTACAGAACACAGTTCTACCAAGGCTTTACAGCACACAGTTCTACCAAGGCTTTACAGAACACAGTTCTACCAAGGCTTTACAGAACACAGTTCTACCAAGGCTTTACAGCACACAGTTCTACCAAGGCTTTACAGCACACAGTTCTACCAAGGCTTTACAGCACACAGTTCTACCAAGTCTTTACAGCACACAGTTCTACCAAGGTTTTCCAGCACACAGCTTTGACCTACTACAGTAGCAATGTTGGTACTGTACTTCAGACTAGACTGAACAAAAATCTAAACGCAACATGTAAAATGTTGTTCCCATGTTTCCTGAGCTGAAATAAAAGATCCCAGAAATGTTCCATACACACAAAAAGCTTATTTCTCTCAAATTTTGTGCACAAATGTGTTTACATCCCTGTTAGTGAACATTTCTCCTTTGCCAAGATAATCCATCCACCTGACAGGTATGGCATATCAAGAAGCTCATTAAACAGCATGATCATTACACAGGTGCACCTTGTGCTGAGGACAATAAAAGGCCACTCCAAAATGTGCAGTTTTGTCACACAACGTAATGCCTCAGGTGTCTCAAGTTTTGAGGGAGCGTGCAATTGGCATGCTGACTGCTGGAATGTCCACCAGAGCTGTTGCCAGATAATTGAATGTTCATTTTTCTACCTTAAGCCGCCTCCAACATCGTTTTAAAGAATTTTGAAGTATGTCCAATCGGTATGTCCAATCCAACGTTGTGAACAGAGTGCTCCATGGTGGTGGGGTTATGGTAGGGGGCAGGCATAAGCTACAGACAACGAACACAATTGCATTTTATCGATGGCAATTTCAATGCTCAGAGATACCAGGACGAGATGCTGAGGCCCATTGTCGTGCCATTCATCCGCCGACATCACCTCATGTTTCAGCATGATAATGAACAGCCCCATGTCTCAAGGATCTGGACACAATTCCTGGAAGCTGAAAATGTCCAACTTCTTCCATGGCCTGCATAATCACCAGATATGTCACCCCACTGAGCATGTTTGGGATGCCCTGGATTGACGTGTATGACAGCTTGTTCAAGTTCTCGCCAATATCCAGCAACTTCACACAGCCATTGAAGAGTGGGACAACATTCCACAATTTTTAAAAATATTTTGTGAAGAATCCAATACTTTTTCTTGTATGTGGTATAAATCACATTATTGTGGAAGCATCTCCTCTATGAGAGTGAATGAGACTGAGATGGTTTGAATCCTGAGCAAACAACCAACACATAGTTTGAAGTACAATAGACCAACATAACTACTGTAGTAGGTCAAAGCTGTGTGCTGGAAAACCTTGGTGGTGCTCATGTGAATTTCCTTTATTTTTTCAGACCTATACTCACTTAAAACTTCGTTTTTTTTAGTTTTGAATAGTATAATCATTAAGCCTCACATCACGTAACAACACAAGTTCCCAAAGGAAACTTACTTACTTAGCTGCTCTTACTGTATGTAATCTAATTCCACAATTTACACTAATGATCTATTCTGAAACCTAAGAGTTATTTTGTGACGTCAAGCAATAAACTGAGCCATAATGTAACAGACTCAACAAAGGCCCTCTGTTATAGCATACCTGTTGTTAATGAACCCTGATCATATAGTCTTCTAGCCTATCATTAAGTTACATAACAGGAATAAAACACACACACACACTGACACACACACACACACACACACACACACACACACACACACACACACACACACACACCAAGCGCACACACACACACACCAAGCGCACACACACACCAAGCGCACACACACCAAGCGCACACACACACCAAGCGCACACACACACACACCAAGCGCACACACACACACACCAAGCGCACACACACCAAGCGCACACACACCAAGCGCACACACACACACACCAAGCGCACACACACACACACACACACACACACACACCAAGCGCACACACACACCAAGCGCACACACACCAAGCGCACACACACACACACACCAAGCATACACACACACACACACACACAGGCACACACACACACACACACACACGGGCACACACACACACACAGACACACAGACACACACACACACACACACACACACACACACACACACACACACACACACACACTTCCTTAGTCCCTCTGGATAACCAGACCTCACCCCACCTCTCTCCTCCCGTCCCCCTCTGCCCTTGTCTCCTCCCCCTCTCACCTGTCCTCCAGCCAGGTGCTGCTCCTACGGCGTTGCCACGGCAACCTCCCTCCCCCAGCGGGGAAGATCTCTTCCATCAGGTCCATGGTGCTGGTCCGTCCGCCCCCGGGCCAGGTGTCCAGCATCGGGCTCAGGGTCTTATCCCCCCGGGACACCAGCTGTCTGACCAGGGCTTCCACCTTCAGCTCCCCAGCAGACCTATCCCTCCTGGCCAGGAGATGGTACTCTAACCCCAGGCTTTCCTTACCGCTAGGCCCCTGCTGGGGATCTGGGATACTGCTGCTGGGGTCGATGGGGGTCTGGTGGGTCGGAGTCTCAGGCTGGGGGATAGAGAGGGGGACTGTCTGAGGGGAAGGGGAGGAGATGGATGGTCTTCTCTCTGGACACACAGCCTCCAGGAAGTCACAGCTGCATGGATAGAAACAGACGGTACACATGACAGTACTGATGAGGGGTCCATTTTCTAAAAGATTGAACATTTCAACATTGTTGCATTACATCAGGTGTTATGTTGATCTTGTCAGTGTCTCTTTGTCTATGCACATTAGAATAGTGGAACAAAAACCTTTGTTATATTGTGCAGTAGTAATGTGTAGCGATGACAGCATGTTGTACCTGTTGAAGTGCTGTAGCTCAGGACGATGCTCCTCTTTGTCTGGGGGTGAAGAGGAGGAGGGGAGGAGGAGGAGGGGAGGAGGAGGTGGGAAGTCCTCTGTGATGTCCGTCTCCCTGATGGGGAGCGGGGGAGGAGGAGGGGAGGGAGGGGCCAGCTCCTGGAGGAACACCTCGTCATAGTCCTGTAAGGAGACTATTGGAGGGACTACCTGTGTGGGCGGGGCTATGTGTAAGGGCGGGGTCTCCTGCAGGTTGGACTCTGAGATGCGGAGGGAGAGCAGGGGGTGTGGTCTGGCAGAGGTTTTAGGAGGAGGTGGGGTTAGAGAGGTCTCAGGTATGTCCAGGGGTAGGATGTTCTTTGGTATGGAACTCTCTATGGAGAAGTCTTTCAGGGTCTCCTCTGAGGTGCTGGTGTCTGATGAGCCCAGTCTGGTTCTGGTCTGCAGATCTTGGTTCTGGCCCTGATGTGCTGTGGGGCTCCGCCTGGTCTCTAGGGACACGGCTCTGGGAGCGTCAACCTGCAACAGGCAGGGGAAGGCGATGGCATCCAGGTTTCCCTGGCTCTCGCTGACCTGAATGAATTTATGAATACTTCATTGTCCCTAAAGGGAAATATGTCTGGTAACAACACAGGCCTTCCTGACATCTAGAATACATCACAAGCCAAGCTCTTATCTTGCCCAGGGTATTACTGTCAAAGAGAATGTGTTCTCAATTACTTACCTGGTTAAATAAAGGCAACACAAAAACGTAGATACAAAATGCATCACGGGACATTCAGCCGGACAGACGGCTAGACAGCCAGACAGACAGCCAGACAGACATTCAGCCAGACAGACATTCAGCCAGACAGACGGCCAGACAGACATTCAGCCAGACAGACGGCTAGACAGACAGACAGCCAGACAGACGGCCAGACAGACATTCAGCCAGACAGACGGCCAGACAGACATTCAGCCGGACAGACGGCCAGACAGACATTCAGCCAGACAGACGGCCAGACAGACAGATAGACATACCTGCCAGTCAAGGCTAGTGTTGGGGCTGGTGCCTGGGGAGGAGAAGGGGCAGGGTAGACCTACAGAGGCAGCCAGGCCGGAGGCACTAAGGGCCCGCTGGCGGTCGGGGTTCCTCTGCCTCTCTCTCCTCATCACAGGGGTGTTGCTTTGGGAAGGACCCTGATTCAGCAGGTAGTGGGTGGGTACATACTGGGACTGGGAGGCTGAGACAGGACGCTTGAAACGCTGCTTGTCCATGGATCTGGAAAGAAATAAACACAGAACACACACGCACGCACGCACACACACAGATACACACAGACACACACACACACAGATACACACACACACGCACGCACACACGCACACACACAGATACACACAGACACAGAACACACACGCACGCACGCACACACACAGATACACACAGACACACACACACACAGATACACACACACACGCACGCACACACGCACACACACACACAGATACACACACACACGCACACAAGCACACACACAGATACACACAGACAGATACACACAGACACACACACACACACGCACGCACACACACACACACACAGATACACAGACACACACACACGCACACGCACACACGCACACACACACACGCACACGCCCACGCACAGACACACACACACACACACAAACAAGACTGTTGGAGTGTGTGAGCTTCTACCCCTCTTTCCAATCACATCCAACCCTGGCATGCCATTTTTCATCCCTGTTTGCCAGGGGGTTTTCCTTCTAAATGCCAGGAATTCTGCACCAACCAGGACAATCCTGCTCTAAAATAGCAGCGAACAGAACAGTAGAACACTGGCCAAGTAAGGCGCTGACCAGGGGCTATTACCTTAAAAAGTCTGCTGCATGTTTAACCAAAAGAAAAACAATTTCTCAGTTCCCATCATCAACGTCGTTCTTTGAGAGGAAAGATGTGAGAGATCATCAGAAACTATGGGATGACTAAAGTGGAAAACACGTTTGGCCTTAACTACGAAGACAAGTATGTGAGGAGTACTGTTGTTTATTTACCTGTTGCTTATGTAATGAATGTGACAGACACACAGACAGCGTGACTCCCAAATGTACATTTGTTTATATTTTAGTCATGTAGCAGACGCTCTTATCCAGAGCCACCTTTTTTTTCTTCTGCTTATGGCCAATAGCATCCTATTTCCTATGTAGTGCAGTACTTTTGACCAGAGTTCTATGGGTCCTGAGCTCTATGGGCCCGGAGCTCTATGGGCCCTGAGCTCTATGGGTCCTGATCTCTATGGGCCCTGAGCTCTATGGGTCCTGAGCTCTATGGGTCCTGAGCTCTATGGGCCCTGAGCTCTATGGGTCCTGAGCTCTATGGGTCCTGATCTCTATGGGCCCTGAGCTCTATGGGCCCTGAGCTCTATGGGCCCTGAGCTCTATGGGCTCTGAGCTCTATGGGCTCGGAGTTCTATGGGCTCTGAGTTCTATGGGCTCTGAGTTCTATGGGCTCTGAGTTCTATGGGCTCTGAGTTCTATGGGCCCTGAGTTCTATGGGCTCTGAATTCTATGGGCTCTGAGCTCTATGGGCCCTGAGCTCTATGGGCTCTGAGCTCTATGGGCCCTGAGCTCTATAGGCTCTGAGCTCTATGGGCTCTGAGCTCTATGGGTTCTGAGCTCTATGGGCCCTGAGCTCTATGGGCTCTGAGCTCTATGGGCTCTGAGTTCTATGGGCTCTGAGTTCTATGGGCTCTGAGCTCTATGGGCTCTGAGCTCTATGGGCTCTGGTCATAAGATATGGTTCCATTTGGGGTGTACACAGAAGGTTCTGTCTCTATGGAAACAAACCTGTTGTTGTCATGGTGTGTGAACAGCTGGGGTTCATTAGAGAAGTCCGGAAACATCCTCAGATCTCCTCCTGTCATGAAGTCCTGAAAGGAGAGAGGGATGGAGAGAGAAAGAGAGAGGGCGGAGGCAGAGAGAGCGATGGAGGGGTGGGGGGGGTGTAGAGAGAGAGCAGAAAGAGATCGAGAGAGACAGAAAGAGATCGAGAGAGAGAGCGAGAGAGAGACATAAAGAGAGGGAGAGAGAGAGAGAGAGACAGAGAGAGAGCGAGAGAGAGAGAGAGAGAGAGAGAGAGACAGAGAGAGAGCGAGAGAGAGAGAGAGAGCGAGAGAGAGAGCAAAGTGAGAGAGCAGAGTGAGAGAGAGCGAGAGAGAGACAAAGAAAGAGAGAGAGAGAGAGACAGAGAGAGAGAAGAGAGAGAGAGATGGAGGGGTGGGAGGGTAGAGAGAGAGCGAGAGAGAGAGAAAATAGAGAGAGAGAGACAGCGAGCGAGAGAGAGAGCGAGAGAGAGCGAGAGAGAGAGAGAGAGAGACAGTGAGAGAGAGAAAGAGAGAGAAAGAGAGAGAAAGAGAGAGAGAGAGATGGTTACTTTGTGAGAGGTAGAAGATGAGGTAAACCATAACATTCCAGTGATTCAGGCTGACACAGAAGTTATGGATATTGATGTATTTAGGAAAAACCCACCCACAGTAGGATTGGAAAACAGCAGTCTCTGGTCCAAAGTAGTGCATTAGATAGGGAATAGAATGATATTTGGACGCTCATTTTATGATTATTGGTGTTTACGTTGAGTATAAATATTCAGGGGGGGTGAAGTCACGGTGGGTTTATACTGTAGCTATGTTAGAGAGGATGACTCATAGTGGGATTAAGTCTCCACAATGGTGCTGTGTGTGTGTGTGTTTCCAGATTGGTATGTGCAGTGAGATCGTCTGTAATTCTGTAAGCACTCAGAGCGAGAGAGTGGTTACATACACTACCATTGTCTTCCGTCGGATGGCACCATTCTGGCACCATTCTGGCACCATTCTGGCACCATTCTAACACGACACTCAGTTGCCAAGAGCCATCTGTCTGGCAAATGGTGGAACTCATCTCCAGATTTTGCTCGGTAGGCTAGTTTGCCAGCTTGCTGATAAAGTTTTACTGCACCAAAGTTATAGGTCTGTTCTCAGAAATTGTCTTGGACAGCTGGCACTGGTGTGGCTTGCTACTTTGATCAATGTGATGACGTCGTAGATAACAGCTACCGCCGTCAGCTGCTGCGGAACTCGGTGCACTAATCATGGCAGAACAGCAACTTATGAAAACTCATTCATTGTGTTATTAGCCGCCATCGCTCTGATACTGATTCAGATCTTTTCTACTCGTTCGGTCAAAGAACACATCTTTAATGTCGTTCATTTGAGTCAGTAATGCCTGGAGCAGAACCCCCTTCCGGTGAACAAAAAACGTGAAATAATCACGATTCTACAAGCCCCTCGTTCACCATAGGCGCATAGCCGCAGGAAGTAGGGGTACCAAGGATAGTGGAGCACCCCCACGAAAAACATTAAAAAATATATATGAATCCCAAAGAATCAAATAAACATATTCACAAAAAGAACTGAGCTTTTACTAGTCCTGTATTAGAGTAGTACTAACCCTTTACTAGTCCTGTATTACAGTAGTACTAACCCTTTACTAGTCCTGTATTACAGTAGTACTAACCCTAACCCTTTACTAGTCCTGTATTACAGTAGTACTAACCCTTTACTAGTCCTGTATTACAGTAGTACTAACCCTTTACTAGTCCTGTATTACAGTAGTACTAACCCTTTACTAGTCCTGTATTACAGTAGTACTAACCCTTTACTAGTCCTGTATTACAGTAGTACTAACCCTTTACTAGTCCTGTATTAGAGTAGTACTAACCCTTTACTAGTCCTGTATTAGAGTAGTACTAACCCTTTACTAGTCCTGTATTAGAGTAGTACTAACCCTTTACTAGTCCTGTATTAGAGTAGTACTAACCCTTTACTAGTCCTGTATTAGAGTAGTACTAACCCTTTACTAGTCCTGTATTACAGTAGTACTAACCCTAACCCTTTACTAGTCCTGTATTACAGTAGTACTAACCCTTTACTAGTCCTGTATTAGAGTAGTACTAACCCTGTACTAGTCCTGTATTACAGTAGTACTAACCCTTTACTAGTCCTGTATTACAGTAGTACTAACCCTGTACTAGTCCTGTATTACAGTAGTACTAACCCTGTACTAGTCCTGTATTACAGTAGTACTAACCCTTTACTAGTCCTGTATTAGAGTAGTACTAACCCTTTACTAGTCCTGTATTAGAGTAGTACTAACCCTGTACTAGTCCTGTATTACAGTAGTACTAACCCTTTACTAGTCCTGTATTAGAGTAGTACTAACCCTAACCCTGTACTAGTCCTGTATTACAGTAGTACTAACCCTGTACTAGTCCTGTATTACAGTAGTACTAACCCTGTACTAGTCCTGTATTACAGTAGTACTAACCCTTTACTAGTCCTGTATTAGAGTAGTACTAACCCTTTACTAGTCCTGTATTAGAGTAGTACTAACCCTGTACTAGTCCTGTATTACAGTAGTACTAACCCTTTACTAGTCCTGTATTACAGTAGTACTAACCCTTTACTAGTCCTGTATTACAGTAGTACTAACCCTGTACTAGTCCTGTATTAGAGTAGTACTAACCCTTTACTAGTCCTGTATTACAGTAGTACTAACCCTTTACTAGTCCTGTATTACAGTAGTACTAACCCTTTACTAGTCCTGTATTACAGTAGTACTAACCCTTTACTAGTCCTGTATTAGAGTAGTACTAACCCTTTACTAGTCCTGTATTAGAGTAGTACTAACCCTGTACTAGTCCTGTATTACAGTAGTACTAACCCTTTACTAGTCCTGTATTACAGTAGTACTAACCCTTTACTAGTCCTGTATTACAGTAGTACTAACCCTGTACTAGTCCTGTATTACAGTAGTACTAACCCTTTACTAGTCCTGTATTAGAGTAGTACTAACCCTTTACTAGTCCTGTATTACAGTAGTACTAACCCTTTACTAGTCCTGTATTACAGTAGTACTAACCCTTTACTAGTCCTGTATTACAGTAGTACTAACCCTTTACTAGTCCTGTATTAGAGTAGTACTAACCCTTTACTAGTCCTGTATTACAGTAGTACTAACCCTTTACTAGTCCTGTATTACAGTAGTACTAACCCTTTACTAGTCCTGTATTACAGTAGTACTAACCCTTTACTAGTCCTGTATTACAGTAGTACTAACCCTTTACTAGTCCTGTATTACAGTAGTACTAACCCTTTACTAGTCCTGTATTAGAGTAGTACTAACCCTTTACTAGTCCTGTATTACAGTAGTACTAACCCTTTACTAGTCCTGTATTAGAGTAGTACTAACCCTTTACTAGTCCTGTATTACAGTAGTACTAACCCTTTACTAGTCCTGTATTACAGTAGTACTAACCCTGTACTAGTCCTGTATTACAGTAGTACTAACCCTGTACTAGTCCTGTATTACAGTAGTACTAACCCTTTACTAGTCCTGTATTACAGTAGTACTAACCCTTTACTAGTCCTGTATTACAGTAGTACTAACCCTTTACTAGTCCTGTATTACAGTAGTACTAACCCTGTACTAGTCCTGTATTAGAGTAGTACTAACCCTTTACTAGTCCTGTATTACAGTAGTACTAACCCTTTACTAGTCCTGTATTACAGTAGTACTAACCCTTTACTAGTCCTGTATTACAGTAGTACTAACCCTTTACTAGTCCTGTATTACAGTAGTACTAACCCTGTACTAGTCCTGTATTACAGTAGTACTAACCCTTTACTAGTCCTGTATTACAGTAGTACTAACCCTGTACTAGTCCTGTATTACAGTAGTACTAACCCTGTACTAGTCCTGTATTAGAGTAGTACTAACCCTTTACTAGTCCTGTATTACAGTAGTACTAACCCTTTACTAGTCCTGTATTACAGTAGTACTAACCCTTTACTAGTCCTGTATTAGAGTAGTACTAACCCTTTACTAGTCCTGTATTAGAGTAGTACTAACCCTGTACTAGTCCTGTATTACAGTAGTACTAACCCTTTACTAGTCCTGTATTACAGTAGTACTAACCCTTTACTAGTCCTGTATTACAGTAGTACTAACCCTGTACTAGTCCTGTATTACAGTAGTACTAACCCTTTACTAGTCCTGTATTAGAGTAGTACTAACCCTTTACTAGTCCTGTATTACAGTAGTACTAACCCTTTACTAGTCCTGTATTACAGTAGTACTAACCCTTTACTAGTCCTGTATTACAGTAGTACTAACCCTTTACTAGTCCTGTATTAGAGTAGTACTAACCCTTTACTAGTCCTGTATTACAGTAGTACTAACCCTTTACTAGTCCTGTATTACAGTAGTACTAACCCTTTACTAGTCCTGTATTACAGTAGTACTAACCCTTTACTAGTCCTGTATTACAGTAGTACTAACCCTTTACTAGTCCTGTATTACAGTAGTACTAACCCTTTACTAGTCCTGTATTAGAGTAGTACTAACCCTTTACTAGTCCTGTATTACAGTAGTACTAACCCTTTACTAGTCCTGTATTAGAGTAGTACTAACCCTTTACTAGTCCTGTATTACAGTAGTACTAACCCTTTACTAGTCCTGTATTACAGTAGTACTAACCCTGTACTAGTCCTGTATTACAGTAGTACTAACCCTGTACTAGTCCTGTATTACAGTAGTACTAACCCTTTACTAGTCCTGTATTACAGTAGTACTAACCCTTTACTAGTCCTGTATTACAGTAGTACTAACCCTTTACTAGTCCTGTATTACAGTAGTACTAACCCTGTACTAGTCCTGTATTAGAGTAGTACTAACCCTTTACTAGTCCTGTATTACAGTAGTACTAACCCTTTACTAGTCCTGTATTACAGTAGTACTAACCCTTTACTAGTCCTGTATTACAGTAGTACTAACCCTTTACTAGTCCTGTATTACAGTAGTACTAACCCTGTACTAGTCCTGTATTACAGTAGTACTAACCCTTTACTAGTCCTGTATTACAGTAGTACTAACCCTGTACTAGTCCTGTATTACAGTAGTACTAACCCTGTACTAGTCCTGTATTAGAGTAGTACTAACCCTTTACTAGTCCTGTATTACAGTAGTACTAACCCTTTACTAGTCCTGTATTACAGTAGTACTAACCCTGTACTAGTCCTGTATTAGAGTAGTACTAACCCTTTACTAGTCCTGTATTACAGTAGTACTAACCCTTTACTAGTCCTGTATTACAGTAGTACTAACCCTGTACTAGTCCTGTATTAGAGTAGTACTAACCCTTTACTAGTCCTGTATTAGAGTAGTACTAACCCTTTACTAGTCCTGTATTACAGTAGTACTAACCCTTTACTAGTCCTGTATTAGAGTAGTACTAACCCTTTACTAGTCCTGTATTAGAGTAGTACTAACCCTGTACTAGTCCTGTATTAGAGTAGTACTAACCCTTTACTAGTCCTGTATTAGAGTAGTACTAACCCTTTACTAGTCCTGTATTACAGTAGTACTAACCCTTTACTAGTCCTGTATTACAGTAGTACTAACCCTTTACTAGTCCTGTATTAGAGTAGTACTAACCCTTTACTAGTCCTGTATTACAGTAGTACTAACCCTTTACTAGTCCTGTATTACAGTAGTACTAACCCTTTACTAGTCCTGTATTACAGTAGTACTAACCCTTTACTAGTCCTGTATTACAGTAGTACTAACCCTTTACTAGTCCTGTATTACAGTAGTACTAACCCTTTACTAGTCCTGTATTACAGTAGTACTAACCCTTTACTAGTCCTGTATTACAGTGGTACTAACCCTTTACTAGTCCTGTATTAGAGTAGTACTAACCCTTTACTAGTCCTGTATTACAGTAGTACTAACCCTTTACTAGTCCTGTATTACAGTAGTACTAACCCTTTACTAGTCCTGTATTAGAGTAGTACTAACCCTGTACTAGTCCTGTATTAGAGTAGTACTAACCCTGTACTAGTCCTGTATTAGAGTAGTACTAACCCTTTACTAGTCCTGTATTACAGTAGTACTAACCCTTTACTAGTCCTGTATTAGAGTAGTACTAACCCTGTACTAGTCCTGTATTAGAGTAGTACTAACCCTGTACTAGTCCTGTATTAGAGTAGTACTAACCCTTTACTAGTCCTGTATTACAGTAGTACTAACCCTTTACTAGTCCTGTATTAGAGTAGTACTAACCCTTTACTAGTCCTGTATTACAGTAGTACTAACCCTTTACTAGTCCTGTATTAGAGTAGTACTAACCCTTTACTAGTCCTGTATTAGAGTAGTACTAACCCTTTACTAGTCCTGTATTACAGTAGTACTAACCCTGTACTAGTCCTGTATTAGAGTAGTACTAACCCTTTACTAGTCCTGTATTACAGTAGTACTAACCCTGTACTAGTCCTGTATTAGAGTAGTACTAACCCTGTACTAGTCCTGTATTACAGTAGTACTAACCCTGTACTAGTCCTGTATTACAGTAGTACTAACCCTGTACTAGTCCTGTATTAGAGTAGTACTAACCCTGTACTAGTCCTGTATTACAGTAGTACTAACCCTTTACTAGTCCTGTATTACAGTAGTACTAACCCTTTACTAGTCCTGTATTACAGTAGTACTAACCCTTTACTAGTCCTGTATTACAGTAGTACTAACCCTTTACTAGTCCTGTATTAGAGTAGTACTAACCCTTTACTAGTCCTGTATTAGAGTAGTACTAACCCTTTACTAGTCCTGTATTACAGTAGTACTAACCCTTTACTAGTCCTGTATTACAGTAGTACTAACCCTTTACTAGTCCTGTATTACAGTAGTACTAACCCTTTACTAGTCCTGTATTACAGTAGTACTAACCCTTTACTAGTCCTGTATTACAGTAGTACTAACCCTTTACTAGTCCTGTATTACAGTAGTACTAACCATTTACTAGTCCTGTATTAGAGTAGTACTAACCCTTTACTAGTCCTGTATTACAGTAGTACTAACCCTTTACTAGTCCTGTATTACAGTAGTACTAACCCTGTACTAGTCCTGTATTACAGTAGTACTAACCCTTTACTAGTCCTGTATTAGAGTAGTACTAACCCTTTACTAGTCCTGTATTACAGTAGTACTAACCCTTTACTAGTCCTGTATTACAGTAGTACTAACCCTTTACTAGTCCTGTATTACAGTAGTACTAACCCTTTACTAGTCCTGTATTACAGTAGTACTAACCCTTTACTAGTCCTGTATTACAGTAGTACTAACCCTGTACTAGTCCTGTATTAGAGTAGTACTAACCCTAACCCTTTACTAGTCCTGTATTACAGTAGTACTAACCCTTTACTAGTCCTGTATTACAGTAGTACTAACCCTTTACTAGTCCTGTATTACAGTAGTACTAACCCTTTACTAGTCCTGTATTACAGTAGTACTAACCCTGTACTAGTCCTGTATTAGAGTAGTACTAACCCTTTACTAGTCCTGTATTACAGTAGTACTAACCCTTTACTAGTCCTGTATTACAGTAGTACTAACCCTTTACTAGTCCTGTATTACAGTAGTACTAACCCTTTACTAGTCCTGTATTACAGTAGTACTAACCCTGTACTAGTCCTGTATTACAGTAGTACTAACCCTGTACTAGTCCTGTATTACAGTAGTACTAACCCTTTACTAGTCCTGTATTAGAGTAGTACTAACCCTTTACTAGTCCTGTATTACAGTAGTACTAACCCTTTACTAGTCCTGTATTACAGTAGTACTAACCCTTTACTAGTCCTGTATTACAGTAGTACTAACCCTTTACTAGTCCTGTATTACAGTAGTACTAACCCTAACCCTTTACTAGTCCTGTATTAGAGTAGTACTAACCCTTTACTAGTCCTGTATTAGAGTAGTACTAACCCTTTACTAGTCCTGTATTAGAGTAGTACTAACCCTTTACTAGTCCTGTATTACAGTAGTACTAACCCATTACTAGTCCTGTATTAGAGTAGTACTAACCCTTTACTAGTCCTGTATTACAGTAGTACTAACCCTTTACTAGTCCTGTATTACAGTAGTACTAACCCTTTACTAGTCCTGTATTAGAGTAGTACTAACCCTAACCCTTTACTAGTCCTGTATTAGAGTAGTACTAACCCTTTACTAGTCCTGTATTAGAGTAGTACTAACCCTTTACTAGTCCTGTATTAGAGTAGTACTAACCCTAACCCTGTACTAGTCCTGTATTACAGTAGTACTAACCCTTTACTAGTCCTGTTTTACAGTAGTACTAACCCTTTACTAGTCCTGTATTAGAGTAGTACTAACCCTTTACTAGTCCTGTATTAGAGTAGTACTAACCCTAACCCTTTACTAGTCCTGTATTAGAGTAGTACTAACCCTGTACTAGTCCTGTATTAGAGTAGTACTAACCCTAACCCTTTACTAGTCCTGTATTAGAGTAGTACTAACCCTTTACTAGTCCTGTATTACAGTAGTACTAACCCTTTACTAGTCCTGTATTACAGTAGTACTAACCCTTTACTAGTCCTGTATTACAGTAGTACTAACCCTTTACTAGTCCTGTATTAGAGTAGTACTAACCCTTTACTGGTCCTGTATTACAGTAGTACTAACCCTTTACTAGTCCTGTATTACAGTAGTACTAACCCTTTACTAGTCCTGTATTACAGTAGTACTAACCCTTTACTAGTCCTGTATTACAGTAGTACTAACCCTAACCCTTTACTAGTCCTGTATTAGAGTAGTACTAACCCTTTACTAGTCCTGTATTACAGTAGTACTAACCCTTTACTAGTCCTGTATTACAGTAGTACTAACCCTTTACTAGTCCTGTATTAGAGTAGTACTAACCCTTTACTAGTCCTGTATTAGAGTAGTACTAACCCTTTACTAGTCCTGTATTACAGTAGTACTAACCCTTTACTAGTCCTGTATTAGAGTAGTACTAACCCTTTACTAGTCCTGTATTACAGTAGTACTAACCCTTTACTAGTCCTGTATTAGAGTAGTACTAACCCTTTACTAGTCCTGTATTAGAGTAGTACTAACCCTTTACTTGTCCTGTATTAGAGTAGTACTAACCCTTTACTAGTCCTGTATTAGAGTAGTACTAACCATTTACTAGTCCTGTATTAGAGTAGTACTAACCCTTTACTAGTCCTGTATTACAGTAGTACTAATCTTAACCCTTTACTAGTCCTGTATTAGAGTAGTACTAACCCTAACCCTGTACTAGTCCTGTATTAGAGTAGTACTAACCCTTTACTAGTCCTGTATTAGAGTAGTACTAACCCTAACCCTTTACTAGTCCTGTATTAGAGTAGTACTAACCCTTTACTAGTCCTGTATTACAGTAGTACTAACCCTTTACTAGTCCTGTATTAGAGTAGTACTAACCCTTTACTAGTCCTGTATTAGAGTAGTACTAACCCTGTACTAGTCCTGTATTAGAGTAGTACTAACCCTTTACTAGTCCTGTATTACAGTAGTACTAACCCTTTACTAGTCCTGTATTAGAGTAGTACTAACCATTTACTAGTCCTGTATTAGAGTAGTACTAACCCTTTACTAGTCCTGTATTACAGTAGTACTAATCTTAACCCTGTACTAGTCCTGTATTAGAGTAGTACTAACCCTAACCCTGTACTAGTCCTGTATTAGAGTAGTACTAACCCTTTACTAGTCCTGTATTAGAGTAGTACTAACCCTAACCCTGTACTAGTCCTGTATTAGAGTAGTACTAACCCTTTACTAGTCCTGTATTAGAGTAGTACTAACCCTTTACTAGTCCTGTATTAGAGTAGTACTAACCCTTTACTAGTCCTGTATTACAGTAGTACTAATCCTAACCCTGTACTAGTCCTGTATTAGAGTAGTACTAACCCTAACCCTGTACTAGTCCTGTATTAGAGTAGTACTAACCCTTTACTAGTCCTGTATTACAGTAGTACTAATCCTAACCCTGTACTAGTCCTGTATTAGAGTAGTACTAACCCTAACCCTTTACTAGTCCTGTATTAGAGTAGTACTAACCCTTTACTAGTCCTGTATTAGAGTAGTACTAACCCTTTACTAGTCCTGTATTAGAGTAGTACTAACCCTTTACTAGTCCTGTATTAGAGTAGTACTAACCCCAACCCTGTACTAGTCCTGTATTAGAGTAGAACTAACCCTTTACTAGTCCTGTATTAGAGTAGTACTAACCCTTTACTAGTCCTGTATTAGAGTAGTACTAACCCTTTACTAGTCCTGTATTAGAGTAGTACTAACCCTATACTAGTCCTGTATTAGAGTAGTACTAACCCTTTACTAGTCCTGTATTAGAGTAGTACTAACCCTTTACTAGTCCTGTATTAGAGTAGTACTAACCCTGTACTAGTCCTGTATTAGAGTAGTACTAACCCTTTACTAGTCCTGTATTAGAGTAGTACTAACCCTGTACTAGTCCTGTATTAGAGTAGTACTAACCCTTTACTAGTCCTGTATTAGAGTAGTACTAACCCTTTACTAGTCCTGTATTAGAGTAGTACTAACCCTTTACTAGTCCTGTATTAGAGTAGTACTAACCCTGTACTAGTCCTGTATTAGAGTAGTACTAACCCTTTACTAGTCCTGTATTAGAGTAGTACTAACTCTTTACTAGTCCTGTATTAGAGTAGTACTAACCCTTTACTAGTCCTGTATTAGAGTAGTACTAACCCTTTACTAGTCCTGTATTAGAGTAGTACTAACCCTAACCCTGTACTAGTCCTGTATTAGAGTAGTACTAACCCTGTACTAGTCCTGTATTAGAGTAGTACTAACCCTAACCCTGTACTAGTCCTGTATATGGGGGATAGGAAATGATGCCGACAATTACATTGACAGAAGCTACATTCTGTCTGCAATATCTACCCCCATAAGCACAAAGAGATCTGGGACCAGGCTAGTTAATATACCTGAGATATACAGATAAAACTACACCTAAAGTCAGCTGGTTTTATGGAACTGAATTGCGTGGTGCTTCTATTTTAGTCTTGTAGCAGAGTAGCATTTCATTCAAATAAAATCTAAAAGGCAGAGAGTGTACCTGGTTGAGCCTCTCTACAGAGGGCGAGGAGTGGGATCTGAAGTGCTGTGGTGCAGGCCTCTCCTCAGAGTGCTCTAGAAGATCCTCCGCTGAGGCGGACTTCCCAGAGCTGCGGGCTGGAGCCGTTCTTTCAAAGGCCACATCGCCTCGCTGGCTCCGGAAAGCCTCGTAGGCCTTGGCTGGGACTCCCTCCAGAGGCCTGTTGGATCCAGTGGGGTATTGGTGGGAGGTGGAGACTGAGGTGGGGGCCTGGGCATGGATGTGTGGTGTGGTCACCCTGCCTGGGTAGATACTGTCCTGGAGCTGCAGACCAGGAGGCAGGGTGGAGCAGAGCCTTTCCTCACCAGACAGGCTCCTTTCTGGGCCAAACAGATCCTGGAGAGAGGCTAGGCTGGTGGTGGAGGTGGAAGAGACACTCTGGGTGTCTGTGAAGGGCTGGAGGTAGGCACTGTGGGGCCGGTGACGATGCCGTCTCTCCTCGGACCTGTCCCTGTCCCTGTCTGTCCTCCAGCCTCTCTTCCTCTCCATGTAGTCGGCCAGGGCATCCTGCTGCAGCTGCCAGAGCTCCGGCCGGGAGACGGCTAGACCAGCCCGGGAGCCCTGGAGGGCCTGAGGAGCCTGGGAGCTGGAGCTCAGGCTGCGACTGGTTGCCACCTCAAACATCCTCCTGCGGTCTGCCACGCTGGTCTCTGTGCCTTGGAACAGGATCTGCTGGTGCTGGGCACTCCTCCTCGGGTCAGACTCTAACCCCACCTAGAAGAGAGGCACAGAGTCAGTGCAGCCCCCCCCCCCCCCTGAATGGAGGGCAGTAAGGTAGCACAGTGATGTTAGTGATGTTGCATACATGAAGTAAACACATGGTGGGTCGATTTCCACAACAACTACGAGCGTTAAAAGCCTGAGACTAGAACCACACTGTAGCAGTGTAAAGCACGTCCGTGCACAGATCATCTGTGATTGCGCTCATCTCAATATCGGCGGTGGTGTTTGTTGCAATGCCACCTCGCTGAGTCTACCTTTAAGTACTTTGATCCAAGATGGCGGCATCCTGGATACGTTCACCTACCTCGTGCATGCTCTCTGGCTCAGAGTACGATCTCTTCTTCTGCTCCATGGTGAGCCTCTTACGCCCACCGATTCGGGCCGGGACTGGTGGGCCCAAGGCTGGGACACTGGGGAGCTCTGGGGGGCTGAACCTCTCGGGCTTGGGGGTAACAACGTGCCTCTCTTTGGGGGTGTGAGGGGAGGGAGAGGTGGTTGGGGCTGGGACTGGTTCTGGGGTGGTGATCGTGTGCCTCTCTTTGGGGGTGTGAGGGGAGGGAGAGGTGGTTGGGGCTGGGACTGGGTCTGGGGTCGTGATCGTGTGCCTCTCTTTGGGGGTGTGAGGGGACAGGGGAGTGGCTGGGGCGGAGGCTGGGACAGTGGTGGTGACAATGGAGGATTTGGGACCGGTCTTGGGGGCCACTGCCTTCCGCTCCAAGGATAAGTGCTTAGCGGGGACAGGAGGGGGGTTGTTGTTGACACCAGGAGGGGCGTTGTTGTTGACACCAGGAGGGGGGTTGTTGGAGCTCTGGTTAGAGCTGGAGCTGATTCCCAGTTCCCTGCGTCTGAAGGAGGTGGATCGGAGCACCTTGGACTGGGCGTCCTTGATACTGTCCCTGTAGGCCCGGTTAAAAGACGTGTCCTGGATGGTCCCCAGTAGGTCCTGCAGGTCATCCCTCCAATGGAACTCTCTGCCAGAATCACAATCACTTTTATTAGCTACGCATATTAACTACAATAAACTGAACAGATATAATTCACATTAGGTACAGTAGAGCAGTTACCTGTCCCTGTCATGGCCGTTCTCCTCCTGGCTCCCCAGTTGGAAGGTGCTCCTGCTCCTCTGTAGGGCCGAGCCAGGGTTAGGGTCCATGGGGTTAGGCTGGTGGTGGGGGTCCCTGGAGGTCTGGGGCTTGGCTTGGTCATAACTTCCTGGCCTCTGCTGCTCTGCGTAATGATGACCCTTGTGGGCCACCGTAGTTTTCCCATGATGTGCGCTAGAGGTGGAGCTCAGTGTTCTGCAGGTGCTGCTGGGGCTGCTGCTTCTCTCCAGCATGTTACGCAGGTCATCCATACCAGTACCATAGCTCATGGCCCTCTCATGGTGCTTGGGCTGAGGCTGGGGCAGAGTTGGACGGGAGGAGGAGGAGGGTCCCAGGTTGGTGTGGGTGGCATTGATGCTTTGACTCCTCTGCTTCCTCTGCTCGTGGCGCTCAAACCGGTTTACCTTCTCCAGGACAGACGGGTTCCTCTGGTGGCTGCTCCGACTCCTAGTGGAGCTCTCTGGACTGGCACAACGCTGAACCTCCGCTAGGGCATTCTCTAGCCGGGTCAGGGGGTGCTCTGGTCCTCTCTGGTTCTTCTGGTGGTGGGGTGGACTGGGGTCGCTGTAGTGCCGGATGGGGGACCTGGACCTCTGGTTGTTGACCCGATGATCAGGCCCTTTGGCTGGGGTACTGCTAGTCCTGATCCGCTGAGGAGCGTGGACCTTGGATATCTTAGTGGGCATGGTAGTGGGAGGCTGAGGGTCTGGATGGCTGTGTTCAGTGTGTCTGACCTGATGCTTCTCAGTGTAACTCTCTGAGCCCTGGGAATACCTGGGTAGCCTCTCTCTCCGCGGCTGGACTGGAGTGTATGGGTCCCTCCTCTCCTGGCCTATGGACTGGGCTGAGGAGGGTCTGTACACCTGACCCTGTCCATGACCCTGCTGGCTCTGCCTTCGGGAGACAGTTTGTCCCTCCCCCTTCAAATGAGACCCGGAGAGACCCAGTTTGGTTTGGGTCTCCTCATGTCCTCTGTCACCCCCTCTGTTAACAGGCTGGGCTGGCTGTTTGGTTGGAGGCGGAGCTAAGTCATGATGCTGAAGCTGGTTGGAACAGGTGACATAAGAGTTGAAAGTGTTGCTTTGGTATCCGTTCTCTACAGATACCTCGATCCCTGTATCCACACTGACCCCCACCCCTAACCCCTGGAGCTCTCTCTGTCTGCTCAGACTGCTCTCCCTGGCCAGGCCTGGGTACACACTGCTGGGGCTGGGACTGGGGCTGCTGGTGGGCATCTGTGCATAGTGGGTCTCCGGAGGGGGCACGGGGTAGATGCCCTGAGGCGACATGAGGCGGCCAGATGTATTCTGGGGCTGAGGGGGCTGGGGGACTTGACCCACGCCCTGTTTGGGCTTGATGGTGGGGCTAGAAGAAGAAGAAGAAGAAGAAGAAGAAGAGGAAGAACCTTTACAACAAGGAGAAACTGGAACAAAGACAACGAACAGCAACAACAGAACAGGAGAAACTGGAACAAAGACAACGAACAGCAACAACAGAACAGGAGAAACTGGAACAAAGACAACGAACAGCAACAACAGAACAGGAGAAACTGGAACAAAGACAACGAACAGCAACAACAGAACAGGAGAAACTGGAACAAAGACAACGAACAGCAACAACAGAACAGGAGAAACTGGAACAAAGACAACGAACAGCAACAACAGAACAGGTAACTGCCAAAATAATGGAAACACTTCAGTAAATGAGGGATACAAAGTACGGTGCAATTCGGGAAAGTATTCAAGACCCCTTGACTTTTTCCACATTTTGTTACGTTACAGCCTTATTCTGAAATTGATTCAATTATTTTCCCCTCAACAATCTACACACAATACCCCATAATGACATCACAATACCCCATAATGACATCACAATACCCCATAATGACATCACAATACCCCATAATGACATCACAATACCCCATAATGACAAAGCGAAAACAGTTTTTTTTAAATGTTGGCAAATCTATTTTTAAAAAACAGCAAATACTTATTTACATAAGTATTCAGCCTCTTTGCTATGAGACTCGCTAAATTGAGCTCAGATGCATCCTGTTTCCAATGATCATCCTTGAGATGTTTCTACAACTTGACTGGAGTCCACCTGTGGTAAATTCAATTGATCGGACATGATTTGGAAAGGCACACACCTGTCTATATAAGGTCCCACAGTTGACAGTGCATGTCAGAGCAGGACTAGTAAAGGGTTAGGGTTAGTACTACTCCACAGTTGACAGTTCCTATCAGTGATATGTACATGTAGACATATAGCACTGACGTCAGGTACAAAAGCACAGCTCCTGACTCACGCAGAAGCCAATGGATACAATAGAATAAATACCTGCTCTCAGGACTCTTCTCTATGACGGTGTGGAGCTGGCCCTCGGCCCCGTAGGAGCCCTTCCCCGAGCCGGAGGCCACGGAGCCAGAGGAGTGGTACCAGGAGGAGGTGGACCCCTTGTGGAGAGCCCTGAGGGAGCGAGTCTGCTCCAGGCTGGACCAGGAATTGGGCCTCTCGTGGTGCCTGATCGCCGCGTAGCTGTCACTCCGCATGGGAGGAGCCGGCGCCCCCTTCAGGCTTTCATAGGAACTGCGGCTGGCAGATTGAGACTGACCCCAGATTGGTCCAACGCTGTGTCGTTTGGGGTTACTACCGTCGTTGCTTCCGCCACTGCTGTTACTACAGCTACTACTGCCGCGGTGACAGGAGGCCTTGCCCCCACTATGAGAACCCGCTCCGCCGGCCTCGTGGTTGCGTAGCAACGCAGCAGAGCTGACCTCGTGCTCTTGGGCACCTCCCTGCTGGGGGTCGTAGAACGTACGGATGTATCGGATGTCAGCATGCTGCATGACCTCCGCCACGGCCCCTCCCCCTCCTCCGCTAACCCCACCCCTCTGTGGAACCGTCTCCATGGAGTATGACCTCTCCTTACTAAAGGTCGGAGCGGCCACTAGGTACTCTGGGATACTAGAGCTGGTAGAGAAGGAGGAGTAGGCTGAGTCCCTTTTGCTGTGAAGGTGGTCCATGCTGTTGGAGGACTTGGAGGCAGACAGCTGGTGGCAGGAAGAACTGTAGAGAGGAGAGGAGAGGAGAGGAGAGGAGAGGAGAGGAGAGGAGAGGAGAGGAGAGGAGAGGAGAGGAGAGGAGAGGAGAGGAGAGGAGAGGAGAGGAGAGGAGAGGAGAGGAGAGGAGAGGAGAGGAGAGGAGAGGAGAGGAGAGGAGAGGAGAGGAGAGGAGAGGAGAGGAGAGGAGTTATTTGATCCTTGAATTGAATGATTTGATAACATACTAAAGGTAGCAGACTGAGACACCGGAGACAGACAGCATTACACACATTGAAAATGATTGAGGATAAAAAAAGGCCCTATTAACAAGAGCAGCACCTGTAGGCTGGGTGGCCGTGGTGCTCCCCAAGGCTCTCCATACTTCCTCTAGAACTGTACTGGTCTGGACTCTTCCTCAGGTAACCTGGGTCGTAACCTGACAGGTCTGTAGTGGACGCACTGTGGAAGAGGAGAGAGATGGAAAGAGAGAGAGAGAGTTACATTTCAAAATAATTTAGCGATAGACAGCAATAGACTCGTAACCAAAGAGTTGCCTGCATACTATACTACTACTGACCAGGGCCCTATTCCCTACATAGTACACTACTACTGACCAGGGCCCTATTCCCTACATACTACACTACTACTGACCAGGGCCATATTCCCTACATACTATACTACTACTGACCAGGGCCCTATTCCCTACATACTACACTACTACTGACCAGGGCCCCATTCCCTACATAGTACACTACTACTGACCAGGGCCCTATTCCCTACATAGTACACTACTACTGACCAGGGCCCTATTCCCTACATAGTACACTACTACTGACCAGGACCCTATTCCCTACATACTATACTACTACTGACCAGGGCCCTATTCCCTACATAGTACACTACTACTGACCAGGGCCATATTCCCTACATACTACACTACTACTGACCAGGGCCCTATTCCCTACATACTACACTACTACTGACCAGGACCCTATTCCCTACATAGTACACTACTACTGACCAGGGCCCTATTCCCTACATACTATACTACTACTGACCAGGGCCATATTCCCTACATACTATACTACTACTGACCAGGGCCCTATTCCCTACATACTACACTACTACTGACCAGGGCCCTATTCCCTACATAGTACACTACTACTGACCAGGGCCCTATTCCCTACATACTATACTACTACTGACCAGGGCCATATTCCCTACATACTACACTACTACTGACCAGGGCCCTATTCCCTACATAGTACACTACTACTGACCAGGGCCCTATTCCCTACATACTATACTACTACTGACCAGGGCCATATTCCCTACATACTACACTACTACTGACCAGGGCCCTATTCCCTACATAGTACACTACTCCTGGCTAGAGCCAGGTCACTGTCTGTCTGTATGTAGTCTGCATGTCTGTATGTAGTCTGCATGTCTGTGTGTAGTCTACATGTCTGTGTGTAGTCTGCATGTATGTGTGTGTAGTCTGCATGTCTGTATGTAGTCTGCATGTCTGTGTGTAGTCTACATATCTGTGTGTAGTCTGCATGTCTGTGTGTAGTCTGCATGTCTGTGTGTGTAGTCTGCATGTCTGTGTGTGTAGTCTGCATGTCTGTGTGTAGTCTGCATGTCTGTGTATAGTCTGCATGTCTGTGTGTAGTCTGCATGTCTGTGTGTAGTCTGCATGTCTGTGTATAGTCTGCATGTCTGTGTGTAGTCTGCATGTCTGTGTGTAGTCTGCATGTCTGTGTGTAGTCTGCATGTCTGTGTGTAGTCTATATGTCTGTGTGTAGTCTACATGTCTGTGTGTAGTCTACATGTATGTGTGTAGTCTACATGCATGTGTGTAGTCTGCATGTGTAGTCTACATGTCTGTGTGTAGTCTGCATGTCTGTGTGTAGTCTGCATGTCTGTCTGTGTAGTCTACATGTCTGTGTGTAGTCTGCATGTCTGTGTGTAGTCTGCATGTCTGTGTGTAGTCTGCATGTATGTCTGTGTAGTCTGCATGTCTGTGTGTAGTCTACATGTCTGTGTGTGTAGTCTGCATGTCTGTGTGTAGTCTACATGTCTGTGTGTGTAGTCTTCATGTCTGTGTGTGTAGTCTTCATGTCTGTGTGTGTAGTCTGCATGTCTGTGTGTGTAGTCTTCATGTCTGTGTGTGTGTTGGGGGATGGTGGAGGCCCAGTGTTGGTTGGTATTTCTGCAGTGGTAATGAATGTGATGAGGACGTCACAGCTCTGGGATCAGCACAATCGCTCTCATAGCAACGTTCCCTCATCCATGAGTAACACAGTTGCATTACCCTCTTCTACATTACTCTCAGAACTGAAGAGGCTGCAATGTGCCTCTCTCTGCCTCTCTCTGCCTCTCTCTGCCTCTCTCTCTGCCTCTCTCTCTCTCTCTCTCTCTCTCTCTCTCTCTCTCTCTCTCTCTCCTCTCTCTCTCTCTCTCTCTCTCTCTCTCTCTCTCTCTCTCTCTCTCTCTCTCTCTCTCTCTCTCTCTCTCTCTCTCTCTCTCTCTCTCTCTCTCTCCTCTCTCTCTCTCTCTCTCTCTCTCTCTCTCTCTCTCTCTCTCTCTCTCTCTCTCTCTCTCTCTCTCTCTCTCTCTCTCTCTCTCTCTCTCTCTCTCTCTTCTCTCTCTCCTCTCTCTCTCTCTCTCTCTCTCTCTCTCTCTCTCTCTCTCTCTCTCTCTCTCTCTCTCTCTCTCTCTCTCTCTCTCTCTCTCCAAATAACACTGCAACCGCATTGGACGCTCCGAGTGGGAGTCAGAGTTGTCATGGGAACGGTAGAGGTGAGGTGTCATCAGGAATGTCCCTCTGTAGTTGAAAGATGACGTCAATACCCACCTCCCCTCTCTTTGTGTGTGTGTAACCCTCGATAACATATAAACAAACTGTTCTGTCCAGAATACATCTACATTACAGGCAGTTGGCCTCAAACTCTGTACCGTAACACCCTGTATATAGTCTCCACATTGACTCTGTGCCGTAACACCCTGTATATAGTCTCCACATTGACTCTGTACCGGTACCCCCTGTATATAGCATCCACATTGACTCTGTACCGGTACCCCCTGTATATAGCCTCCACATTGACTCTGTACTGGAACCCCCTGTATATAGTCTCTACATTGACTCTGTACCTGTACCCCCTGTATATAGCCTCCACATTGACTCTGTACCGGTACCCCCTCTATATAGCCTCCACATTGACTCTGTACCGTAACACCCTGTATATAGCCTCCACATTGACTCTGTACCGTAAAACCCTGTACATAGCCTCCACATTGACTCTGTACCGTAACACCCTGTATATAGCCTCCACATTGATTCTGTTCCGATACCCCCTGTATATAGTCTCCACATTGACTCTGTACCGGTACCCCCTGTATATAGCCTCCACATTGACTCTGTACCGTAACACCCTGTATATAGTCTCCACATTGACTCTGTACCGTAACACCCTGTATATAGCCTCCACATTGACTCTGTACCGTAACACCCTGTATATAGCCTCCACATTGACTCTGTACCGTAACACCCTGTATATAGCCTCCACATTGACTCGATCATCGATGCTTGGCTGCCGTTTGACAAATAAAAAGAATCTTGCAAATTTTGTCCCTAATAATCTGGTCATGTAGGCTATACGTGAGCTCCAATGGCGCACAGATACAGAACAATCTAGAAAGGATACACAGATACAGAACGATCTAGAACGGAGGGTCCAATACTGAAGTGGGCACACTCGCTAAATAACGCAAATTGTTTTGTGAGAAAACGATAAGTAGATTTGAAAATGCGATTTAAAGCCATTTAACTTTTATTTTTTATTAGGTGAGAATTTAACTGCAAAGTGTATTTTTATTTGTGTTTACTACGTAACATTGTACAGTTGAAGTCGGAAGTTTACATACACTTAGGTCGGAGTCATTAAAACTCATTTTTCAACCACTCCACAAATGTATTGTTTAACAAACTATAGCTTTGGCAAGTCAATTAGGACATCTATTTTGTGCATGACACAAGTAATTTTTACAACAATTGTTTACAAACAGATTATTTCCAGTGGGTCAGAAGTTTACATACACTAAGTTGACTGTGCCTTTAAACAGCTTGGAAAATTCCAGGAAATTATGTCATGGCTTTAGAATCTTCTGATAGGCTAATTGACTTAATTTGAGTCAATTGGAAGTGTACCTGTGGAAGTATTTTGAGGCCTACCTTCAAACTCAGTGCCAGGAAATTATGTCATGGCTTTAGAATCTTCTGATAGGCTAATTGACTTCATTTGAGTCAATTGGAGGTGTACCTGTGGAAGTATTTCGAGGCCTACCTTCAAACTCAGTGCCTCTTTGCTTGACATCATGGAAAATCAAAAGAAATCAGCCAAGACCTCAGAAAAAAATTGTATACCTCCACAAGTCTGGTTCATTCTTGGGAGCAATTTCCAAACGCCTGAAGGTACCACGTTCATCTGTTCAAACAATAGTACGCAAGTATAAACACCATGGGACCACGCAGCCATCATACCGCTCAGGAAGGAAATGCGTTCTGTCTCCTAGAGATGAACGTACTTTGGTGCGAAAAGATGCTGGGGGAAACAGGTACAAATGTATCTATATCCACAGTAAAACGAGTCCTATATCGACATAACCTGAAAGGCCGCTCAGCAAGGAAGAAGCCACTACTCCAAAACCACCATAAAAAAGCCAGACTACGGTTTGCAACTGCACATGGGGACAAAGATCATACTTTTTGGAGAAATGTCCTCTGGTCTGATGAAACAAAAATAGAACTGTTTGGCTATAATGACCATCGTTATGTTTGGAGGAAAAAGAGGGAGGCTTGCAAGCCGAAGAACACCATCCCAACCGTGAAGCACAGGGGTGCCCCATCATGTTATGGGGGTGTTTTGCTGCAGGATGGACTGGTGCACTTCACAAAATAGATGGCTCATGAGGCAGGAACATTATGTGGATATATTGAAGCAACATCTCAAGACACAGGAAGTTGAAGCTTGGTCGCAAATGGGTCTTCCTTAATGGACAATGACCCCAAGCATACTTCCAAAGTTGTGGCAAAATGGCTTAAGGACAACAAAGTCAAGGTATTGGAGCTGCCATCACAAAGCCCTGACCTCAATCCTATAGAAAATGTGTGGGCAGAACTGAAAAAGGGTGTGCGAGCAAGGAGGCCTACAAACCTGACTCAGTTACACCAGCTCTGCCCGGACGAATGGGCCAAAATTCACCCAAATTATTGTGGGAAGCTTGTGGAAGGCGACCTGCAACGTTTGACCCAAGTTAAACTATTTAAAGGCAATGCTACCAAATACTAATTGAGTGTATGTGAACTTCTGACCCACTGGGAATGTGATTAAATAAATAAAAGCTGAAATAAATCATTCTCTCTACTATTATTCTGACATTTCACATTCTTAAAATAAAGTGGTGATCCTAACTGACCTAAGACAGGGAATGTTTACTAGGATTAAATATCAGGAATTGTGAAAAACTGGGTTTAAATGTATTTGGCTAAGGTGTATGTAAACTTCCGACTTCAACTGTATTTGCAAAAAGTCAATTTGATGGAAACATCTCTGGTGTTTTTATGCAGATTTTAAAATATTTGCATGAAAATCTGTCGCCAATTGGAAGGTGTTCAGATGCAATCATTGAATAACCAACGTTTTGGCAGACAAGCTGTCTTCATCAGGGTATAATCATAACCTACTTAACATGTTTAAGAATGTTTAAAATTTATAGAAAAATGTATTAAAAAATGGATAAACCTGGTCCTGTGTTCACCCCTCCATCGCTACAAAACTGTAAAAGTACTTTGTGACACCTGTTTAAAAAAAATGGCTTTAGAAATATATTTGATTTATTGATTACTTAATTGATTGATTTATCACTTGATTGATTGATTGATTGACTAACCTGGAGTTGAATGTGTGATGCCAGGGAGGGTCTATGGTGCCCTGGGATATCTGCACCATGCTGGGGTCTGGCTGGCCCTCGCCTAGTTTGGTGGAGTGCCACGAGTGTGGTCTGGAGACGGGCTCGCTGCGTCTGTAGAACAGAACAGAAAGTGAGGTGTGGAGACGGGCTCACTGTGTCTGTAGAACAGAACAGAAAGTGAGGTGTGGAGACGGGCTCGCTACGTCTGAGGGAGAGAGACAGCTCAGATAGAGGGAGAGGACTATGCATGCTAAGTCACACACATGAACTCAGTCACACACGCGAACACAGGCCTGCACACACACACACACATAGCATAACAACAAAAACAGAACTATATGACACAGACCAACAATAAGGAACGCAGTACACACTCCCGGGATTTCCATAACGACAAACAACAAAGATGTACCAGTAATCATACCATGTCTTTTAGGCTGCTGGGAGATCCTTGAACTAAACATTCAAACCACTAGAAGAAATTGAGAAGAGTGTGGGGCCTAGGATCAATCCTTGGGGTACTCCCTTGGTGACAGGCAGTGGCTGAGATAGCAGATGTTCTGACTTTATACACTGCACTCTTTGAGGTAGTTAGCAAACCAGATCAAAGACCCCTCAGAGACACCAATACTCCTTAGCCGGACCACAAAAATGGAATGGTCAACCGCATCAAAAGCTTTGTCCAAGTCAATAAAAATAGCAGCACATTGCTCAGAATCAAGGGTAATGGTGATATAATTTAGGACCTTTAAGGTTGCAGTGACACATCCATAACCTGAGCAGAAACCAGATTGTATACCAGACAGAATACTATAGACATCAAGAAAGCCAGTCAAGTTTTTCCAACATTTTTGATAAAACAGGGCAAAATCAAAATAGGCCTATAACAGTTAAGATCAGCTTGATCTGCCCCCTTTAAATAAAGGATGAACCGTGGCTGTCTTCCAAGCAATGGGAACCTCCCCAGAGAAGAGAGACAGGTTAAAAAAGGTCAGAGATAGTCTTGGTGATGATAGGGGCTGCAACCTTAAAGAAGAAAGGTTCTGTTACATAAAGTCTTTATATCTTTTTTATAAATTTTTAAAATTTATTTTACCTTTATTTAACTAGGCAAGTCAGTTAAGAACAAATTCTTATTTTCAATGACGGCCTAGGAACAGTGGGTTAACTGCCTTGTTCAGGGGCAGAACGACAGATTTGTACCTTGTCAGCTCGGGTGTTTTGAACTTGCAACCTTCCAGTTACTAGTCCAACGCTCTAACCACTAGGCTACCCTGCCGCCCCATCTAATAATACACATAATGGAGTTACAGCCCAGAGACCCATACTGTCATTCCATGCATGGCTCTGCTATAGTCTAATAACTGTCAAGGCTTATGTGTTGTTATGTAAGCGACAAGCTGGAAGGTATTAGCGTTTGGAGGGAAGCACAGGGGGAATCACAACCAACATATTAACGTAGTTAGGCAAATCAGATCGCATCGCAATGCCTCAGAGGGTTTATGACCATTTGTTGATGATTCATTACAGCTGTGAACACTGCCTGTGAATCAGACCTGGGTTGAAATAGTATTTGAAATCTTTAAAAACACTTTAAATGTTTTTTCTACTAGTCTGGAGTCCCCTGATGGACAGGGTTACTAGTCTGTCTGGAGTCCCCCACTGGACAGGGGTTACTAGTCTGTCTGGAGTCCCCTGATGGACAGGGGTTACTAGTCTGTCTGGAGTCCTCCACTGGACAGGGGTTACTAGTCTGTCTGGAGTCCCCTGATGGACAGGGGTTACTAGTCTGTCTGGAGTCCCCCACTGGACAGGGTTACTAGTCTGTCTGGAGTCCCCCACTGGACAGGGTTACTAGTCTGTCTGGAGTCTCCTGATGGACAGGGGTTACTAGTCTGTCTGGAGTCCTCTGATGGACAGGGGGTAATAGTCTGTCTGGAGTCCCCTGATGGTCAGGGGTTACTAGTCTGTCTGGAGTCCCCCACTGGACAGGGTTACTAGTCTGTCTGGAGTCCCCTGATGGACAGGGGTTACTAGTCTGTCTGGAGTCCCCTGATGGACAGGGTTACTAGTCTGTCTGGAGTCCCCCACTGGACAGGGGTTACTAGTCTGTCTGGAGTCCCCTGATGGACAGGGGTTACTAGTCTGTCTGGAGTCCCCTGATGGACAGGGGTTACTAGTCTGTCTGGAGTCCCCCACTGGACAGGGGTTACTAGTCTGCACTATTGCGACTATTCTATTGGTTCCATTGTACCAGGCAAGGTATTTTAAATGATTTCAAATAGCATTTGAAGCCAGGTCTGCAGTGAATGGTAATGAATGACCAACTAAACATCAGCTGGTGGGTGGGTTTGTTGGTCACTATACAAGGACGCATCGTGAAGAAGTAATCAATATGGTTTCCAACCCAAGATGTTATCTTCTTCAACAGAAGCCCTGAGCTGTTGCTGTTTTTATAACATGTTTTTATAGATAGATGACCAGACTGCTACTTTGTGCTACAACACAAATGCAATAACTTAACAGCAACCAGGATGCAACAGTGAAACAGTGACTAACATATACTAATCTTTGAGAAGTGAATTGTTGCTTGAGATTAACCATGGCAACCAGAAACAGCTCTTGTATGAACCACATTTGACTGGTTCCCAGAAGGCCTTTGATGCCTTAACAGGGAAATACCCATACACCCTTTATCCAATGAGCTGCCTACACCAATACCCATACACCCTTTATCCAATGAGCCGCCTACACCAATACCCATACACCCTTTATCCAATGAGCTGCCTACACCAATACCCATACACCCTTTATCCAATGAGCTGTCTACACCAATACCCATACACCCTTTATCCAATGAGCTGTCTACACCAATACCCATACACCCTTTATCCAATGAGCTGCCTACACCAATACCCATACACCCTTTATCCAATGAGCTGCCTACACCAATACCCATACACCCTTTATCCAATGAGCTGCCTACACCAATACCCATACACCCTTTATCCAATGAGCTGTCTACACCACATGCAGCTTGCTTAGTACATTGTGTGCTACTCCTGGGAGTGTTTTGTCAAGTCATCCGGTTTAAACCCTGATATTGAACCCTATTGGACATACAGAGGAGGAGAGGAGGTTGGGATAACACTAGTGATCCTACTGAAGCTTTATTTTTCCTGTAAGGGGACATCTTGTGTCCAAAAAAACAAACAGAGGACTGAGGGGGCCCATGCCTCACCCCGTCAAAACAGGCTGGAGCTGGGCCTACTGCAGGCTGGAGCTGGGCCTACTGCAGGCTGGAGCTGGGCCTACTGCAGACTGGAGCTGGACCTACTGCAGGTTGGGACAGTGATGCCTACTGCAGACTGGAGCTGGGCCTACTGCAGGTTGGGACGGTGAGGCCTACTGCAGGCTGGAGCTGGGTCTACTGCAGGCTGGAGCTAGGCCTACTGCAGGCTGGAGCTGGGCCTACTGCAGGTTGGGACGGTGAGGCCTACTGCAGGCTGGAGCTGGGTCTACTGCAGGCTGGAGCTAGGCCTACTGCAGGCTGGAGCTGGGCCTACTGCAGGCTGGAGCTGGGCCTACTGCAGGCTGGAGCTGGTTCTACTGCAGGCTGGAGCTGGGTCTACTGCAGACTGGAGCTGGGTCTACTGCAGGCTGGAGCTGGGTCTACTGCAGGCTGGAGCTAGGCCTACTGCAGGCTGGAGCTGGGCCTACTGCAGGCTGGAGCTGGGCCTACTGCAGACTGGAGCTGGGCCTACTGCAGACTGGAGCTGGACCTACTGCAGGTTGGGACAGTGAGGCCTACTGCAGACTGGAGCTGGGCCTACTGCAGGTTGGGACGGTGAGGCCTACTGCAGGCTGGAGCTGGGTCTACTGCAGGCTGGAGCTAGGCCTACTGCAGGCTGGAGCTGGGCCTACTGCAGGCTGGAGCTGGGCTTACTGCAGGCTGGAGCTGGTTCTACTGCAGGCTGGAGCTGGGTCTACTGCAGACTGGAGCTGGGTCTACTGCAGGCTGGAGCTGGGTCTACTGCAGGCTGGAGCTAGGCCTACTGCAGGCTGGAGCTGGGCCTACTGCAGACTGGAGCTGGGCCTACTGCAGACTGGAGCTGGGCCTACTGCAGACTGGAGCTGGACCTACTGCAGGTTGGGACAGTGAGGCCTACTGCAGACTGGAGCTGGGCCTACTGCAGGTTGGGACGGTGAGGCCTACTGCAGGCTGGAGCTGGGTCTACTGCAGGCTGGAGCTAGGCCTACTGCAGGCTGGAGCTGGGCCTACTGCAGGCTGGAGCTGGGCCTACTGCAGGCTGGAGCTGGTTCTACTGCAGGCTGGAGCTGGGTCTACTGCAGACTGGAGCTGGGTCTACTACAGGCTGGAGCTGGGTCTACTGCAGGCTGGAGCTAGGCCTACTGCAGGCTGGAGCTGGGCCTACTGCAGGCTGGAGCTGGGCCTACTGCAGGCTGGAGCTGGGCCTACTGCAGACTGGAGCTGGACCTACTGCAGGTTGGGACAGTGATGCCTACTGCAGACTGGAGCTGGGCCTACTGCAGGTTGGGACGGTGAGGCCTACTGCAGGCTGGAGCTGGGTCTACTGCAGGCTGGAGCTAGGCCTACTGCAGGCTGGAGCTGGGCCTACTGCAGGCTGGAGCTGGTTCTACTGCAGACTGGAGCTGGGCCTATTGCAGGCTGGAGCTGGGCATACTGCAGGCTGGAGCTGGTTCTACTGCAGGCTGGAGCTAGGCCTATTACAGGCTGGAGCTGGGCCTACTGCAGGCTGGAGCTGGACCTACTGCAAGATGGAGCTGGTTCTACTGCAGACTGGAGCTGGGCCTATTGCAGGCTGGAGCTGGGCCTACTGCAGGCTGGAGCTGGGCCTACTGCAGGTTGGGACGGTGAGACCTACTGCAGGCTGGAGCTGGGCCTACTGCAGGATGGAGCTGGGCCTACTGCAGGTTGGAGCTGGTTCTACTGCAGGCTGGAGCTGGGCCTACTGCAGACTGGGATGGTGAGGCCTACTGCAGACTGGGATGGTAAGGCCTACTGCAGGCTGGGATGGTGATGTCTACTGCAGGCTGGGATGGTGAGGCCTACTGCAGGCTGGGATGGTGAGGTCTACTGCAGGCTGGGACGGCCCTGAGCCACAGGAGAGTCCAGCTGCATGCTATCACTGTGTTGACAGCCAGGACAGCGGTGTGACTCCCCCTCTCCCTGGCTCTACCTCCCCCTTGTCCTCCCTTCTCACCAGAAACACTGGATGCCGAGTTATCAACACTGCAGCTTCACAACCAAGCTTTCACAGTAGTCCGATTTAAGCAGAGTACGCAACAGGCGGTCCCTAACTACCACATCCAGAAAAATCTAGATAATTCCTTGGATTCAAGCTCTCCAACCTCTCCTGTTTAGAAACAACAGCTCTTCTCAGCTATGCTATTCTTCCTACTAGCTGTCTAACAGGCAGCCATCATATTTCAGAAGATCTTCTTGATCCCAAAAACATACAACACTTAGTGTGGAATATAAACAGGAAACGATGCTATCTTCACCTTCGTCCAGCTAGAGAAACATGAAAGTAGCCATTGTTTACACCCCCATAATGATTCATCACGTAACACATATTTCTACAACATTCCAGCATTTTTTTGACAATTTATCCAACTTTACTTAACAGTAACAAAATAATTTAGGTACATAACAGACACATTGATCAACATTTACAACAATTTTAAAACTGCAGATAGTCCCTCCCAGCACAACCACGCCTGAGTATGGAATCCAGTCCACAAACTGGAAATACAACACATTCTATTTGAATCCTGTGTCCCAATAAACCAGCCTCATTAGAAGACAGACCACAGACTACAGAGCAGGTGAAACCTACAACTGCAGTCCCAGTATGTTACCCTGGTACTAACCCTCCCAGTATGTTACCCTGGTTCTAACCCTCCCAGTATGTTACCCTGGTACTAACCCTACCACCTCCCAGGATGTTACCCTGGTACTAACCCTCCCAGTATGTTACCCTGGTACTATCCCTCCCAGTATGTTACCCTGGTACTAACCCTCCCAGTATGTTACCCTGGTACTAACCCTCCCAGTATGTTACCCTGGTACTAACCCTCCCAGTATGTTACCCTGGTACTAACCCTCCCAGTATGTTACCCTGGTACTAACCCTCCCACCTCCCAGTATGTTACCCTGGTACTAACCCTCCCAGTATGTTACCCTGGTACTAACCCTCCCAGTATGTTACCCTGGTACTATCCCTCCCAGTATGTTACCCTGGTACTAACCCTCCCAGTATGTTACCCTGGTACTAACCCTCCCAGTATGTTACCCTGGTACTATCCCTCCCAGTATGTTACCCTGGTACTAACCCTCCCAGTATGTTACCCTGGTACTAACCCTCCCAGTATGTTACCCTGGTACTAACCCTCCCACCTCCCAGTATGTTACCCTGGTACTAACCCTACCACCTCCCAGTATGTTACCCTGGTACTAACCCTCCCAGTATGTTACCCTGGTACTAACCCTCCCAGTATGTTACCCTGGTACTAACCCTCCCACCTCCCAGTATGTTACCCTGGTACTAACCCTCCCACCTCCCAGGATGTTACCCTGGTACTAACCCTCCCAGTATGTTACCCTGGTACTAACCCTCCCAGTATGTTACCCTGGTACTAACCCTCCCACCTCCCAGTATGTTACCCTGGTACTAACCCTCCCAGTATGTTACCCTGGTACTAACCCTCCCAGTATGTTACCCTGGTACTAACCCTCCCACCTCCCAGTATGTTACCCTGGTACTAACCCTCCCACCTCCCAGTATGTTACCCTGGTACTAACCCTCCCAGTATGTTACCCTGGTACTAACCCTCCCAGTATGTTACCCTGGTACTAACCCTCCCAGTATGTTACCCTGGTACTAACCCTCCCACCTCCCAGTATGTTACCCTGGTACTAACCCTACCACCAGGGGTCCCTAAGTGAGATTTGGTTGGGGGCCACCCACCTCGCGGCCTAAACATTTTGACGACAGAGAGAAAAACATACATTTTAAAGTGAATTTCCTTCAATTCTACACATTTTGCCATGTGGTGGAGAATATTTTTATTTTGTTTTAAAGCACATTTCCTGCAATTGTAAACATTTTGCCATGACTTACGCCATGGTATCTGAGTGAGAGAGACTAACAAAATCTAAATTGGGGCCCTGACGGAATGTGCCCTGAGTGAATGGTCGGTATTCGACCATGATTACTACACGTTTAGACAGCTGGCTAGACTAATTTCCCAATCTAAAACATGTTAGCTGACATGGCTAATAGAGTGACTGTCAGTGACTGACATAACAAGAGAACAAAACTGATGATGTACAACTACATTTCAAACTTCTTGTGTATTCTACAGGGAAGCCTAGTGGTTAGAGTGTAGAGGCGGCAGGGTAGCCTAGTGGTTAGAGTGTAGAGGCGGCAGGGTAGCCTAGTGGTTAGAGTGTAGGGGCGGCAGGGTAGCCTAGTGGTTAGAGTGTAGAGGCGGCAGGGTAGCCTAGTGGTTAGAGTGTAGAGGCGGCAGGGTAGCCTAGTGGTTAGAGTGTAGAGGTGGCAGGGTAGCCTAGTGGTTAGAGTGTAGAGGCGGCAGGGTAGCCTAGTGGTTAGAGTGTAGAGGTGGCAGGTAGCCTAGTGGTTAGAGTGTAGAGGCGGCAGGGTAGCCTAGTGGTTAGAGTGTAGAGGCGGCAGGGTAGGGTAGCCTAGTGGTTAGAGTGTAGAGGCGGCAGGGTAGCCTAGTGGTTAGAGTGTAGAGGCGGCAGGGTAGCCTAGTGGTTAGAGTGTAGAGGCGGCAGGGTAGCCTAGTGGTTAGAGTGTAGAGGAGGCAGGTAGCCTAGTGGTTAGAGTGTAGAGGCGGTAGGGTAGCCTAGTGGTTAGAGTGTAGAGGAGGCAGGGTAGCCTAGTGGTTAGAGTGTAGAGGCGGTAGGGTAGCCTAGTGGTTAGAGTGTAGAGGCGGCAGGTAGCCTAGTGGTTAGAGTGTAGAGGCGGTAGGGTAGCCTAGTGGTTAGAGTGTAGAGGAGGCAGGGTAGCCTAGTGGTTAGAGTGTAGAGGCGGTAGGGTAGCCTAGTGGTTAGAGTGTAGAGGTGGCAGGGTAGCCTAGTGGTTAGAGTGTAGGGGCGGCAGGGTAGCCTAGTGGTTAGAGTGTAGAGGCGGCAGGGTAGCCTATTGGTTAGAGTGTAGAGGCGGCAGGGTAGGGTAGTGGTTAGAGTGTAGAGGCGGCAGGTAGCCTAGTGGTTAGAGTGTAGAGGCGGCAGGGTAGCCTAGTGGTTAGAGTGTAGAGGCGGCAGCGTAGCCTAGTGGTTAGAGTGTAGGGGCGGCAGGGTAGGGTAGCCTAGTGGTTAGAGTGTAGGGGCGGCAGGGTAGGGTAGCCTAGTGGTTAGAGTGTAGGGGCGGCAGGGTAGGGTAGCCTAGTGGTTAGAGTGTAGGGGCGGCAGGGTAGGGTAGCCTAGTGGTTAGAGTGTAGGGGCGGCAGGGTAGGGTAGCCTAGTGGTTAGAGTGTAGGGGCGGCAGGGTAGGGTAGCCTAGTGGTTAGAGTGTAGGGGCGGCAGGGTAGGGTAGCCTAGTGGTTAGAGTGTAGGGGCGGCAGGGTAGGGTAGCCTAGTGGTTAGAGTGTAGGGGCGGCAGGGTAGGGTAGCCTAGTGGTTAGAGTATAGGGGCGGCAGGGTAGGGTAGCCTAGTGGTTAGAGTGTAGAGGCGGCAGGGTAGGGTAGCCTAGTGGTTAGAGTGTAGGGGCGGCAGGGTAGGGTAGCCTAGTGGTTAGAGTGTAGGGGCGGCAGGGTAGGGTAGCCTAGTGGTTAGAGTGTAGGGGCGGCAGGGTAGGGTAGCCTAGTGGTTAGAGTGTAGAGGCGGCAGGGTAGCCTAGTGGTTAGAGTGTAGGGGCGGCAGGGTAGGGTAGCCTAGTGGTTAGAGCGTTGGACTAGTAACTGGAAGGTTGCAAGTTCAAATCCCCGAGCTGACAAGGTACAAATCTGTCATTCTGCCCCTGAACAGGCAGTTAACCCACTGTTCCCAGGCCGTCATTGAAAATAAGAATTTGTTCTTAACTGACTTGCCTGGTAAAATAAAAAAAATTAAAAATGATGCCTGGAGCCAGCCCAGGATGTTACCCTAGGTGGGACCAAGACACTCTCATTCAAACGGGTTAAGACTTGAGTCAAGTCCAAGTCGTGAAGTGGAGTCAAGTTAACTTTAGTACTAAGCCCAACACTCAGTTTCTGTTACCTTAAACCCAACCAAACCCCCCCCCCCCCCCCCCCCGTGTTACCTGGTGAAGCGTAGCACCTTGGAGATGAGTCCGGTGGCCAGGTGGTTGACGCTGGTCTCAGAAGGGGACTTGCACAGCGCCCTGTCTGACCGCCCCAGACCCCCTGTCTCTGTCCCCAGACCTACATCCCCTTTCTGTTTCCTCCAGAGCTTCCTCCTGTAAAAGACCCCAAGCAGCTCCATGGTACGACCTGATACCCTGCTTCGTCCTCTAACGTCCTCTGCCGCTCAATACCAAACTCCAAAATGGCAGTTGGTGGGCAGAGGCCGGCGTGACAGGCTAGCGAAGGAGGTTGTTAAACAAGCACGCAATTAAACGTTATTACCTCGCTAACGTATGATAAAGCATGAAATAAACATCCTGCCCTGAGATGCTCAGTACAGGGGCACTGGGAACTAACAGAGAGAGAGGGAGACAGAGGGAGAGAGAGAGAGAGAGAGAGGGCGTTGGATAGAGTGTGTGAGAGAGAGAGAGAGAGAGAGAGAGAGAGACAGAGAGAGAGAGAGGGAGAGAGAGGGAGAGGGAGAGAGAGAGAGAGAGAGAGGGCGTTGGATAGAGTGTGTGAGAGAGAGAGAGAGACAGACAGAGAGAGAGGGAGAGAGAGGGAGAGAGAGGGAGTTGGATAGAGAGAGAGAGAGAGAGAGAGAGAGAGAGGGAGAGAGAGAGAGAGGGAGAGAGAGAGAGGGAGAGAGAGAGGGAGTTGGATAGAGAGAGAGAGAGTCAAACTGAGTCCTTATTGAATGTCCAAAGCCCAGAAATGAATTTGAACGCTGGGAGGGGAAACAGAACACATGATAACATGTGGTCACACATTCACAGAACAGAACAAAGACACTCTCTATGGCCCCATCTCTCCTCTTCTCTTTTTCAATTCTGTCTGTGCCCAAAATGGCACCCCATTCCCTTTACAGAGCACTACTTTAGACCAGGGCCTCTTCCCTGTATAGTGCACTACTTTAGACCAGGGCCTCTTCCCTGTATAGTGCACTACTTTAGACAAGAGCCCATGGATTTGTTTTATCATTTACAGCATTTCTACACAGTTTAAAACTCTATTTGGAGAACAGTAAAAACACAAAAAAAACAAGCCAAACTGACTCCAACCCATGATCACCTTGTTGTATCTTCATTCACCTCAGTCAATAGGGGACTTGAACATTCTACAAACACGTGCCATACAAGAATGAGCTGCTGGGGGGCGCTAGAGAGCGTGCTATGGAGTAGACGTGCTTTGCTAGAGCTCCGCTCCATTTTGAAACGAAGAATGAGCTGCTGGGGGGGGGGGGGGGGGGGGCGCTAGAGAGCGTGCTATGGAGTAGACGTGCTTTGCTAGAGCTCCGCTCCATTTTGAAACGAAGAATGAGCTGCTGGGGGGGGGGGGGGGGGGGGCGCTAGAGAGCGTGCTATGGAGTAGACATGCTTTGCTAGAGCTCCGCTCCATTTTGAAACGAAGAATGAGCTGCTCCAACACTAGCTCAGCACTGGGATTAAACCTCTAGTCTAGTTTCATGTCAAGTCAAACAGCAGTTAAGAAGAAATAGAATATCATACTCTGAGTTGTCCTTATGTTAGGTCCTGATCTGGCTATGCCATATGGCTGTGGGCTACGACTAGTTCGTTTAGCGGACGAGATTTGCTTATAATTTCGTGCCATTATTTTATAGTATGAAGAATACAATTGAACATAGCTGAATAATATAGAAAGGACGTTTTCTCTCCACATTATTTGAGGGAGTGCGCACAGTTTGGCTATTCTGTGTTGAGTTGTTAACAAAGAAATGTACAGTTATTTATGTAACTTTAGTTGTGATACAAATGTTGGGCTGTATGTTTTCATTCAGGCTGCGTGATGCATGAGGCACATGTTGAAAGAACTGTCCATATTTACTTTTCGTCAGACAACAAGATCTGCAGGCCTAACGAACAGCAAAAAGCGCTAGCCTAAGTCAATCTACTAAAACCCCCGTAGTACAACAGTTGACCTATTCTTATTCTGTGTTGGAAATAAATATTTAAACATTGTCTATTAATACAACCACTAGAATCAAAAAAGAAAAAACTGTTTTAAGCAACGAGCCTGACGCAACTAGACGAGATCCTTTAGCTTTAAGTGTTGATCAACTATTGGGCTATTTCTTCACATTGTAAGCAATGCAGCAACACAGCAGTAGGCTAGAAGCATGTTCCACGTCCGTATGCCAGGTAGGCTCTAAACCCCACACATGAGGTGTGATACTAACCTTATAGGACTATGGGCTAGGCTACATGAGGTGTGATACTAACCTTATAGGCCTATGGGCTAGGATACATGAGGTGTGATACTAACCTTATAGGACTATGGGCTAGGCTACATGAGGTGTGATACTAACCTTATAGGACTATGGGCTAGGCTACATGAGGTGTGATACTAACCTTATAGGACTATGGGCTAGACTACATGAGGTATGATACTAACCTTATAGGACTATGGGCTAGACTACATGAGGTGTGATACTAACCTTATAGGACTATGGGCTAGGCTACATGAGGTATGATACTAACCTTATAGGACTATGGGCTAGACTACATGAGGTGTGATACTAACCTTATAGGACTATGGGCTAGGCTACATGAGGTGTGATACTAACCTTATAGGACTATGGGCTAGACTACATGAGGTGTGATACTAACCTTATAGGACTATGGGCTAGGATACATGAGGTGTGATACTAACCTTATAGGACTATGGGCTAGGATACATGAGGTGTGATACTAACCTTATAGGACTATGGGCAAGGCTACATGAGGTGTGATACTAACCTTATAGGACTATGGGCTAGACTACATGAGGTGTGTGACTATGATTTGAAAAAGTCGCCAAAAAAAGGCATGCGTGTTGTCTTGCCTTACTGCACGAGTGATAGGCTAATATTCTTACTGCACGAGTGATTGACTAATATTCGACCTGCACGAGTGATTGGCTAATATTCTTACTGCACGAGTGATTGACTAATATTCTTACTGCACGAGTGATAGGCTAATATTTTCACTAATCAGACTATTCTTGATTTAATCATGTCTTTACATATACTAACTAATATATTTGTGAAATTTGTTTTGATTTAGAATGGACCACTATCATGCACTTTTCTCAAAAAAATAAAATAAAAGACATGTCACCTATGCACTTAAATAGCAAATGGAGAACACGTTTCCTGTGGTTCATTTTCATTCTATCTAGCTAGGCTCTACCCCTGTTGTAAAGACAAGCAATGTGTTTAATATTAGGAAAGTTGAGACATAAATATAGTAGGCCTAGCCTATAGAAAGCTGATGGGATCCTCCACTTTTTAATAGAGGCCATCAAAACTGTTTTCTCTCGCATTTGCACAGCCTATAGAAATGTTGCGCAACATGAGCAACATCATGAAGTGTTTTATTAGATTTTCATTACATTTGCATTGATGTCAGAGTGATTAGAGGGACAATAGAGCGCTGAGTACCAGGCCGTTAGCAAGTTTGGTAGGCTACTAATGATCAGCATCAGAGCATGGAGAAGACGAACTACTGTGACTAAACGGTCATGTGGAATTTGACTGCCGTCATGACTCGTGACCGCCGGTGTGGCGGTAATACGATCACTGTAACAGCCCTAGGGAAGGATTGGATCTCTGTTTGTGAAGTAGCCGACTAGATGACAACATACACTACGGATTAATACACACACACACACACACACACACACACACACGCCTGAGAATAGGAACTGAAGTGTGTAACAAAGCTAGTGAACAGCCATGTCACCCAATTCGATCTTCTACAAAGGGACGGATGTCCGTGCTGTCCCATAATCCCTCAGGTTCTCCCCGCCGACACTCCCATGAAACCCAACCTTTGGGAATTTCAAGTCCGGAGTGTGGAGAAAAAAGAGAGAGAAGAGGGGCTGTCAGAGAGGCAGAGGACAGAGGGGGCCTTGAGGCCCAAATGAAACCCTATTACCTAAAAAGTCCACTACCTTTGACCTGGGCTCAGAGGGCTCTGGTAGTAGTGGACTACTATATAGGTCATAGAATCCCATTTGAGACACACATTCAGAGAAACAGAAACATCTTAGGGCTGGTTTCTTTCTCAACATCATCATCCCCACCCATTGAAAGGCTATTCTCTGGGATCTGTGGGCAGGCCATGGAGAGTCACAGAGAGACAGACACACAGGGTGTGTCTCGGAACAGAAACCTTATCTGCACTGTGGGAACGAACAGTCTTCCTGGATGATCTTTTGATCTGAGAGGAAACTGAAATTGGAGAGGGATTAGATGGATGGTAGAGGAGAGGATGGAGGAGGAAAGAGAGAGGAAGAAAGAGTAGCATCTCAACACTGTACCAGACCAGGAGGAAGATGAGGAGAGAGGAGCATCTCAACACTGTACCAGACCAGGAGGAAGATGAGGAGAGAGGAGCAGGTCAACACTGTACCAGACCAGGAGGAAGATGAGGAGAGAGGACCAGGTCAACACTGTACCAGACCAGGAGGAAGATGAGGAGAGAGGAGCAGGTCAACACTGAACTGTCTGACCAGACCAGGAGGAGGAGGAGGAGAGGAGGAGCAGTGAGAGAGAGAGAGAGAGAGGGAACAGAGAGAGAAAGAGAGGGAACAGAGAGGGGACATAGAGAGAGAGCAGACAGAGACAGAGAGAGAGAGAGAGAGAGAGAGAGAGAGAGACAGAGAGAGAGAGAGAGAGAGAGAGAGAGAGAGAGAGAGAGAGAGAGAAAAAAAAAAGAGAAATAGCGAGAGATAGATAAGGGAACTATGTGTGCCCATGGCTCAGAGAGAGAACAGACAGCAGAGCAGGGAGGGACGTCAGGGAGGGACGTCAGGGAGGGACGAAGGACGTGTGTGTATTTGTCCCCTGAGGGCCCAATGGCCCACTTCCTGCCTAAGCCCCCTGTTCCTTCCCCCTGCCCAACCGCCATAAAGGTCCCTCTAAACCCCTAGCCCAGGCTGTACAGGTCCATCTCTGGCCCCACTTGGCCCCATTTGCCCCCACCCCCCCCACCGTCGTTATCAGAGCATGGCCAACTGCTTAGAACTATCTGATAACAGGCTAGCACAAAGGGGCTTATGGGATACCAAACTAACGTCATGACCATGAGATGAGCCTCACTGGCCCTACGGGGAGGCAGCAGCGACATCTTGGGACCAGAATGCACCAACTGTCTGTCTGGCACTCTTTACAATGCATGGTTGGAATTCATAATAACCTTCTGAAATCCTGACTAACTATAGTAGACACCCTGAAGACAACTTTGAGTCTCAGACAAAGTAAAAAAAGGCAAAATGCTCCCACAAGATAACACCACTCCGACCACTAACCTATCTCCCTGTCCGTCAACTAGACAACATAGCTATACTGACCATCTTGTTTCGGGCTTGGTTGTCTTCACTCTTCAGGCACAGATGTAGGCCTACACATTACATCTAGGCTTGGTTGAGGAGTGGTCAAATCACATCATCCAGTATTGTGTTACTGGTTTTTGCCTCTAACAATGAGCTGGGAAGCCGTCCAACCAGGAACAGTCATGCTGATCCATGGTGTTTATCTAACAATGAAAGGCTTTGTGAAGAGAGGTGAGGCATTCCACTTACAACTGTAAATCTTTAAACAGAGTACGATCTAGGCCCAACCATAGAGATATACCATATATATAGTTCTATAGCCATAGAGATATACCATATATATAGTTCTATATCTATAGCCATAGAGATATACCATATATATAGTTCTATATCTATAACCATAGAGATATACCATATATATAGTTCTATAGCCATAGAGATATACCATATATATAGTTCTATAGCCATAGAGATATACCATATATATAGTTCTATAGCCATAGAGATATACCATATATATAGTTCTATAGCCATAGAGATATACCATATATATAGTTCTATAGCCATAGAGATATACCATATATATAGTTCTATAGCCATAGAGATATACCATATATATAGTTCTATAACCATAGGGATATACCATATATATAGTTCTATAGCCATAGAGATATACCATATATATAGTTATATAACCATAGGGATATACCATATATATAGTTCTATATCTATAGCCATAGAGATATACCATATATATAGTTCTATAACCATAGAGATATACCATATATATAGTTCTATAACCATAGGGATATACCATATATATAGTTATATAACCATAGGGATATACCATATATATAGTTCTATAGCCATAGAGATATACCATATATATAGTTATATAACCATAGGGATATACCATATATATAGTTCTATATCTATAGCCATAGAGATATACCATATATATAGTTCTATAACCATAGGGATATACCATATATATAGTTATATAACCATAGGGATATACCATATATATAGTTGTATAACTATAGAGATATACCATATATATAGTTCTATATCTATAACTATAGAGATATACCATATATATAGTTGTATAACCATAGAGATATACCATATATATATAGTTCTATATATATAACCATAGAGATATACCATATATATAGTTCTATATCTATAACCATAGAGATATATATAGTTCTATATATATAACCATAGAGATATACCATATATATAGTTCTATATATATAACCATAGAGATATACCATATATATAGTTCTATATATATAACCACAGAGATATACCATATATAGTTCTATAACCACAGAGATATACCATATATATAGTTCTATCTATGGGCCTAACCTCAGACTGATCACAAGGGATAAATATACACTGAGCGGACATAACATTAGGATCATCTTTCCATGACAGACCGACCAGGTGAAAACTACGACCCCTTATTGATGTCACCTGTTAAATCCACTTCAATCAGTGTAGATGAAGGGGAGGAGACAGGGTTAAAGAAAGATTTTTAAGCCTTGAGACGTGGATTGTGTATGTGTGCCATTCAGAGGGTGAATGGACAAGACAAAATCTGTAAGTGCCTTTAAACCGGTTATGGTAGTAGGTGCCACCGGTTTGTGTGTGTCAAGAACTGCAACTCTGCTGGGTTTTTCACTCTCAACAGTTTCCCGTGTGTATCAAGAATGGTCCACCACCCAAAGAACATCCAGTCAACTTGACACAACTGTGGGAAGCATTGGAGTCAACATGGGCCAGCGTCCCTGTAGAACGCTTTCAACACCTTGTAGTCCATGCCCCGACGAATTGAGGCTGTTCTGAGGGCAAAAGGGGGTGCAACTGAATATTAAGAAGGTGTTCCTAATGTTTTGTACATTCAGTGTAAAGCTTGTCTGCATTTAATATTTCATTAAAGATTTCCTGATTCTAGAACTGTTTACATTCTGAGAGAGAATCTTCAGTAAACTCTAGAATATCCCATGTAAGATAACAAAGGTCACCCATAGCAACTGAGTTCTAAATTCAAACTACCATCTGACATACAGTAGATGGAGAAACTAAGGTCCAACCAGTCTGCTCTGCTCCCACAGTAAAGGGCCAGTTTACACAGAAGCCAAAGCTTCTAAATTCTCAGTAGGTCCTTTTTTCACTCTACATACTGTGCACTGCAGAGCCGTAACACAGCGAGGCCCTAGCCTAGGTATACACAGAGAGATCTGGGTGGTAGTGTTGTGTACACAGTGAAACTACGGTGCCATGGTATTACGGGCGGTCTCCATGGCAATGCCTCCACAAGTCCTCCAATAACATCCATCTATTTATCAGTGTCTGTATCCCCAATGGCATCCTGTTTCCTTTAAAGTGCACCATTTTAGTGCACTATATAGGGAACAGAGGGAACAGAGTGCCATTTTGGACACACAGAGAGACAACAGAAAAGATACAGAACGTCTAGAACATTGTTTGAATTATTCAGTTCACTTTGAACATTCCACTGAAACGGAACCAACTGAAACGGCCGGCGCTACACTCCCCTACGTCACGTGAAATCAACTTAACGGGACAGCCATATTAGGATGTGAAACTCAACGACTGATCTGTTTCTGAGGTCGTATTTATAGACTTTCTGCCTGTTTGCACAGAGCTCTGCTTTTATTTATGCACAGAGGAACTCTTAAAACTGTTCTGTTGTGATGAGGATGGAGGAGAATAGAATCGGTTCTGTTGTGATGAGGATGGAGGAGAATGGAAACGGTTCTGTTGTGATGAGGATGGAGGAGAATGGAAACGGTTCTGTTGTGATGAGGATGGAAACGGTTCTGGTGTGATGAGGATAGAGGAGAATGGAAACGGTTCTGTTGTGATGAGGATGGAGGAGAATGGAATCGGTTCTGTTGTGATGAGGATGGAAACGGTTCTGGTGTGATGAGGATAGAGGAGAATGGAAACGGTTCTGTTGTGATGAGGATGGAGGAGAATGGAATCGGTTCTGTTGTGATGAGAATGGAGGAGAATAGAATCGGTTCTGTTGTGATGAGGATGGAGGAGAATGGAAACGGTTCTGTTGTGATGAGGATGGAAACGGGTCTGTTGTGATGAGGATGGAAACGGTTCTGGTGTGATGAGGATAGAGGTGGATGGAAACGGTTCTGTTGTGATGAGGATAGAGGAGAATGGAAACGATATGGAGTCCTAAGCTACGCTAACTCTAGCAGTCAAACACAGTAACGATATGGAGTCCTAAGCTACGCTAACTCCAGTAGTCAAACACATCAGTGATATGGAGTCTTAAGCTACGCTAACTCAGTAGTCAAACACAGTAACGATATGGAGTCCTAAGCTACGCTAACTCTAGTAGTCAAACACAGTAACGATATGGAGTCCTAAGCTACGCTAACTCAGTAGTCAAACACAGTAACGATATGGAGTCATAAGCTACGCTAACTCAGTAGTCAAACACAGCAACGATATGGAGTCCTAAGCTACGCTAACTCTAGCAGTCAAACACAGTAACGATATGGAGGCCTAAGCTACGCTAACTCCAGTAGTCAAACACATCAGTGATATGGAGTCCTAAGCTACGCTAACTCAGTAGTCAAACACAGTAACGATATGGAGTCATAAGCTACGCTAACTCAGTAGTCAAACACAGTAACGATATGGAGTCCTAAGCTACGCTAACTCAGTAGTCAAACACAGTAACGATATGGAGTCATAAGCTACGCTAACTCAGTAGTCAAACACAGCAACGATATGGTACAATCAGCCTTTACACACACAATGACTATCAAAACACACACTGATTTCTTTATAAGTTCAAGCCAGTGACTAATGCTAACAGTTTTCCCAACCAGGATGCCACACAACCAGAGGACAGGAAACGTACACAGTGGCAAAAAAACCTATAAGCAGGCAAAACCTGTCTTTACCAACAAGACACAGGTGTGGTCTACCAGGCTGTGATACAGCCTCCCCTAATGATTACCAAAACCCAACTGACCAGAGCATAGCCAAATGGGCACTTAAATACCTTTGTCCACACCTATTCTGAGGTGTCGGCCAGGTACGTCTATGTTCACAGTGACAAGACGCAGCCTGAGAAGCTTCCAGAACTAAACAAATAAATACAAAATAAAATGAGCATAACGTCTCCCTCATGACATAATAACTTCTCCCTCACGACATAACTTCTCCCTCGTGACATAATAACTTCTCCCTTGTGACATAATAACTTATCCCTCACGACATAATAACTTCTCCCTCACGACATAACTTCTCCCTCACGACATAACTTCTCCCTCACGACATAACTTCTCCCTCACGACATAACTTCTCCCTCATGACATAATAACTTCTCCCTCATGACATAATAACTTCTCCCTCGTGACATAATAACTTCTCCCTCGTGACATAATAACTTCTCCCTCGTGACATAATAACTTCTCCCTCGTGACATAATAACTTCTCCCTCATGACATAATAACTTCTCCCTCATGACATAATAACTTCTCCTCATGACATAATAGCTTCTCCCTCACGACATAATAGCTTCTCCCTCGCGACATAATAACTTCTCCCTCATGACATAATAACTTCTCCCTCACGACATAACTTCTCCCTCACGACATAACTTCTCCCTCATGACATAATAACTTCTCCCTCATGACATAATAACTTCTCCCTCGTGACATAATAACTTCTCCCTCACGACATAATAACTTCTCCCTCACGACATAATAACTTCTCCCTCGTTACATAATAACTTCTCCCTCGTTACATAATAACTTCTCCTCATGACATAATAACTTCTCCCTCATGACATAATAACTTCTCCCTCGCGACATAATAACTTCTCCCTCACGACATAATAGCTTTTCCCTCGCGACATAATAACTTCTCCCTCGTGACATAATAACTTCTCCCTCATGACATAATAACTTCTCCCTCGTGACATAATAACTTCTCCCTCACGACATAATAACTTCTCCCTCACGACATAATAACTTCTCCCTCGTTACATAATAACTTCTCCCTCGTTACATAATAACTTCTCCTCATGACATAATAACTTCTCCCTCATGACATAATAACTTCTCCCTCGCGACATAATAACTTCTCCCTCACGACATAATAGCTTTTCCCTCGCGACATAATAACTTCTCCCTCGTGACATAATAACTTCTCCCTCATGACATAATAACTTCTCCTCATGACATAATAACTTCTCCCTCACGACATAATAGCTTCTCCCTCGTGACATAATAACTTCTCCCTCGTGACATAATAACTTCTCCCTCGTGACATAATAACTTCTCCCTCGTGACATAATAACTTCTCCCTCGTGACATAATAACTTCTCCCTCGTGACATAATAACTTCTCCCTCGTGACATAATAACTTAACTTCTCCCTCGTGACATAATAACTTCTCCCTCGTGACATAATAACTTCTCCCTCGTGAGTGTTGCGAACGCTGATGTGCACTATAAACATCAGAAGAGGAAAATGAAAACGTAACAATGTAACCTGTATCAAACATGAATCAGAAAAACGGCAAGGGCATGGAATGGTCAAACGCTAGCAATCATAGTAGAATAATACGAAATATGGATTTAACAAATATCCTTTTTAACTTGTGAAAGCACCAGTAAACATTTTCAAAGTGGAAAATGAAGCGCTCTCAACTGGTGAGAGTTTGGAAAGCGCACAAGAAGAGAGACGCGCCAGTGGAGAGAGTCAGCCTTTAGTTCCTGAGTAAATTCCCCTCTGTTTCATGTTCCCGAGCGGCGTGAGACACACGGAGGAGGAAGTGGTCATAATAATGATGCATCCCTAAGATCATATCTTCCTTTTCTGTGTCCCAAAATAGCACCCTATTTCTTGTCAAGTGCACTACTTTTAAACAGGGCTCTGGTCTAGAGTAATGCACTATTATAGGGAATAGGGTGCAATTTGGGACAAAACACCTTCTCTTCCTGAAGCAGACAGGATACGGTGACAGGGCAGAGAGCTATAAATATCTGACCTTTTGACCTTTTTCTCTAATTTATTTCTCTCTAAATCTCTTTTTCTCGGTTTGTCTTGATATCTCACTCTCCCCATCTCCCTCGCTCTCTCTCTCTCTCTCTCTTTCCCCATCTCGCTCTCTCCGCATATACAGTACCTTCTGAAAGTATTCAGACCCCTTGACTTTTTCAACATTTTGTTATGTTACAGCCTTATTCTAAAAAGGATTAAATAAATAAACATCCTCAGCAGTCGACACACAACACCCCATAATGATAAATCAAAAACAGGTTTCAATGTAGTTTACATTTAATTAAAGCTGTCGCCAAGGCAAAGGGTGGCTACTTTGAAGAATCTCAAATATAAACTATATTTTGATTTGTTTAACACTTTTTTGGTTACTACATGATTCCATATATGTTATTTCATAGTTTCGATGTCTTCACTATTATTCTACAATGTAGAAAATAGCATAAAAAAAAGGAAAACCCTTGAATGAGTCGGCATGTTAAAACATTTAACTGGTACTGTGTAGATATACAGTATACACTACCGGTGAAAAGTTTGGGTCACTTAGAAATGTCCATTAAAATAACATCAAATTGATCCGAAATACAGTGTAGACATTGTTAATGTTGTAAATGTCTATTGTAGCTGAAAACGGCAGATTTTTTATGGAATATCTACATAGGTGTACAGAGGCCCATTATCAGCAACCATCACTCCTGTGTTCCAATGGCACGTTGTGTTAGCTAATCCAAGTTGATCATTTTAAAAGGCTAAATGATCATTAGAAAACCCTTTTGCAATTATGTTAGCACAGCTGAAACAGTTGTTTCTGATTAAAGAAGCAATAAAACTGTCCTTCTTTAGACTAGTTGAGTATCTGGAGTATCAGCATTTGTGGGTTCAATTACAGGCTCAAAATGGCCAGAAACAAATAACTTTCTTCTGAAACTCGGCAGTCTATTCTTGTTCTGAGACATGAAGGCTATTCCATGTGAGAAATTACCAAGAAGGAGTGCAAGACTAACTACCAATTGGATATCACAAAATTCTGGAGAAAAAAGGGGTAAAAGTAATAAATAAATAAATAATTCTGGATGGTAAAGCGTTTGTAAACTTAAACGACTAAAACCAGATAAAAAAAGTATGTAGAAAAGATAATGTAACTATATATATATATATATTTAATAAGATCATCTTTGAGAACTAACAATCACCAAAATAAAAACTAGACAGTCGAGGAGAATCTAAAATAATGTCCGTGGCCAGGAAACTGGCCCATGGAGACATACAGAAACCGGACCAGGACCGACCTGTTCTTGATGCGTAGTTTAACTCCTCCAGGACATCCTCCACGGGTCTCCTTCGGGGGTCCGTGGCTGGAGGGGGGGGCGAGGTGGTCCAAGGGAGGGGCGATGGAAGGTAGTGTCAGAGGGGTGGGTTCATCACAGCATTGGCCTGGGAAGGACTCCCTATAGAGGAGAAACAAGGACAGAACAGGAGCATGACTCTTGTCATGGTGAGACAACAACTAGGAGACAACTAGTTATTATGTGGTTTACCATTTCCACACATTTTCCCACACCACACTAACCAAGCGTCAACATGTGGTGGCTAGGCTATAATGTGGGATCTAGTAGTTGGCAACGTGCCAAGCCAGACTCTCAACATGCTGTAGGACTATCATACTAGAAAGCACGAGCTGATCCATGTTTAGGTTTAGTCACCTGACTGGCAAAAAAACACTGCTCCTTTTCCTGTTTATTGGATAGTGGTAATGATCAGGACAGTAAAGAAGTGTTGGTCTCCTGGTCTGAAAGGCAGCAGCAGTAACCCACTAGACCAGCCCAGGTTTTTGTAAAACAGCATATGTGAAAAAACACCTGCTGGTGTTTTTATTTTTATATATATGGCTATGAAGGCCATTGATCACCTTTGACTCAGATGGGACCTGCTTGAGGAAACACAAAACTCTTATGAGATTTCCTGGTTATTGGACAGATAAGGACTGTGAGCGCTGGGAAGAAAGAAAAAAAATGTGTTGGTTGCTTCTTATTGGACAGATAAGGACTGTGAGCGCTGGGAAGAAAGAAAAAAAATGTGTTGGTTGCTTCTTATTGGACAGATAAGGACTGGGAGTGCAAACAATGTGGTGAGGAAGGATTTCGTTCTGGATATGACTCATAATCAGAGTCGTAGATCTTTCAGGGGACAGGTGCTCAAAAAAGAAACATACAACTGCTTCTGTAAAGAATTTTTTTTTTATATCTATTTATTTCTGCAACGACACACTCATCACAAATTTTAAGCAAGCTAGTTAAGAGTACCTTCTAAATATATAAGCCTCCTTCACTCACGCCGCCAAACTTACCCTAACTTACCCTAGTACCTAAATTACCCTAGTAAGTTAAACTTACCCTAGTAAAACTGACTATCCTACCGATCCTCGACTTCGGCGATGTCATCTATAAAATAGCTTCCAATACTCTACTCAGCAAACTGGATGTAGTCTATCACAGTGCCATCAGTTTTGTTACTAAAGCACCTTATACCACCCACCACTGCGACCTGTATGCTCTAGTCGGCTGGCCCTCGCTACATGTTCGTCGCCAGACTCACTGGCTCCAGGTCATCTATACGTCTATGCTAGGTAAAGCTCCACCTTATCTCAGTTCACTGGTCACGATAACAACATCCAACTATAGCATACGTTCCAGCAGGTATATCTCACTGATCCTCCACAAAGCCAACACCTCATTTGGCCGCCCTTCCTTCCAGTTCTCTGCTGCCAGTGACTGGAACGAATTGCAAAAAAATCACTGAAGTTGGAGACTTTTATTTCCCTCACCAACTTTAAACATCAGCTATCTGAGCAGCTAACCGATCACTGCAGCTGTACATAGTCCATCTGTAAATAGCCCACCCATTCTACCTACCTCATCCCATATTGTTTTTATTTTATTTACTTTTCTGCTCTTTTGCCCACCAGTATCACTACTTACACATAATCATCTGCTCATTTATCACTCCAGTGTTAATCTGCTAAATTGTAAAGATTCGCTCCTATGACCTATTTATTGCCTACCTCCTCATGCCTTTTGCACACACTGTATATAGACTTTCTTTTTTTCTACTGTGTCACTGACTTGTTTATTGTGTTATTGGCTTGTTTATTGTTTACTCCATGTGTAACTCTGTGTTGTTGTCTGTGTCACACTGCTTTGCTTTATCTTGGCCAGGTTGCAGTTGTTAATGAGAACTAGTTCTCAACTAGCCTACCTGGTTAAATAAAGGTGTTCTCCACTAGCCTACCTGGTTAAATAAAGGTGAACTATCCTACCTGGTTAAATAAAGGTGTTCTCCACTAGCCTACCTGGTTAAATAAAGGTGAACTATCCTACCTGGTTAAATAAAGGTGTTCTCCACTAGCCTACCTGGTTAAATAAAGGTGAACTATCCTACCTGGTTAAATAAAGGTGTTCTCCACTAGCCTACCTGGTTAAATAAAGGTGAACTATCCTACCTGGTTAAATAAAGGTGTTCTCCACTAGCCTACCTGGTTAAATAAAGGTGAACTATCCTACCTGGTTAAATAAAGGTGTTCTCCACTATCCTACCTGGTTAAATAAAGGTGAACTATCCTACCTGGTTAAATAAAGGTGAACTATCCTACCTGGTTAAATAAAGGTGAACTATCCTACCTGGTTAAATAAAGGTGAACTATCCTACCTGGTTAAATAAAGGTGAAATAATAATATTTGTTTTAAACATTGACATCAGTAAAATAGGGAAGGCTGTCAGGTGATCATTGATGTTGATTATTGATGTAAATCTGCTATTTAGCTGGATTTTAGTGTTTTATTTTGCCAATTGTGATTTATCTTCAATGTTCTTAAATTCTTAAATAATAACTTTATAATTTAACTTGTAACTCATGATATATGACTGGCTGGCTAGTGGCTTGTGTGGATTTTTTAGTATGGTGGTTAAGCTAGAGTCTAGACTACCAGTGTAGCTGCTGTCGTAACACACCTACAGAGTTCATGCTGGGTTGGTACACACTACATAGGTTCCCAATCTCTGTATTCATCTGTAGTGAGAACGTCAACATTTTGTTGGGGCCATCGCTTAAGTCATAAACTATGATTGAATTCTCCTCTGGCCTAGTGAAGACGCTGAAAACATAAAACATACAACGCTGCATTATGGGTTGGAATCCGGTCCCCTGGGTTTGACCAGTGTAGGCCGTCGTTGTAAATAAGAAATTATTCTTAACTGACTTGCCTAGTTAAATAAAGGTTAAAAAATATATATATTTTTTTAAAAGTCGCTGTGTAAAAACTGTGCTGCTTGGTATCCATCTATAGACTACTGCTTTCTAGTTCAGAAAACAGACAAAAAAAAGCCAGTAAACCCAACTGAACTAAATTGCTTAAACTGAAAGTGAATGGGCAGGGGGGAGGGCGTGTTGTCTCACTCTTAAACCCAACTGACCTGCTTAAACTGAAAGTGAATGGGCAGGGGGGAGGGCGTGTTGTCTCACTCTTAAACCCAACTGACCTGCTTAAACTGAAAGTGAATGGGCAGGGGGGAGGGCGTGTTGTCTCACTCTTAAACCCAACTGACCTGCTTAAACTGAAAGTGAATGGGCAGGGGGGAGAGGTGTGTCACTATTCCCTGTTCACACCTCTCCCTCTTCATCACTATTCACACCTCTCCCTCATCATCACTATTCACACCTCGCCCTCATCATCACTATTCACACCTCTCCCTCATCATCACTATTCACACCTCTCCCTCATCATCACTATTCACACCTCTCCCTCGTCACCACTATTCACACCTCTCCCTCGTCATCACTGTTCACACCTCTCCCTCGTCATCACTATTCACACCTCTCCCTCGTCATCACGATTTACACCTCTCCCTCGTCATCACTATTCACACCTCTCCCTCATCATCACTATTCACTGTTCGCATTCTCCCTCATCATCACTATTCACACCTCTCCCTTGTCATCACTATTCACTGTTCACACCTCTCCCTCATCATCACTATTCACACCTCTCCCTCGTCATCACTATTCACACCTCTCCCTCGTCACCACTCTATTCACACCTCTCCCTCGTCACCACTATTCACACCTCTCCCTCGTCACCACTATTCACACCTCTCCCTCGTCACCACTATTCACACCTCTCCCTCGTCACCACTATTCACACCTCTCCCTCGTCACCACTATTGACACCTCTCCCTCGTCACCACTATTCACACCTCTCCCTCGTCACCACTATTCACACCTCTCCCTCGTCATCACTATTCACACCTCTCCCTCGTCATCACTATTCACATCTCTCCCTCGTCATCACTATTCACACCTCTCCCTCGTCATCACTATTCACACCTCTCCCTTGTCATCACTATTCACATCTCTCCCTCGTCATCACTGTTCACACCTCTCCCTCGTCATCACTATTCACACCTCTCCCTCGTCATCACTACTCAATGTTAACACCTCTCCCTCGTCATCACTGTTCACACCTCTCCCTCATCATCCCTATTCACACCTCTCCCTCGTCATCACTATTCACACCTCTCCCTCATCATCACTATTCACTGTTCGCACTCTCCCTCATCACTATTCACTGTTCACACCTCTCCCTTGTTATCACTATTCACCGTTCACACCTCTCCCTCATCATCACTATTCACTGTTCACACTCTCCCTCATCATCACTATTCACTGTTCACACCTCTCCCTCATCATCACTATTCACACATCTCCCTCATCATCACTATTCACTGTTCACACCTCTCCCTCGTCATCACTATTCACACCTCTTCCTCATCATCACTATTCACTGTTCACACCTCTCCCTCATCATCACTATTCACACATCTCCCTCATCATCACTATTCACTGTTCACACCTCTCCCTCGTCATCACTATTCACACCTCTTCCTCATCATCACTATTCACTGTTCACACCTCTCCCTCGTCATCACTATTCAGACCTCTCCCTCATCATCACTATTCACTGTTCACACTCTCCCTCATCATCACTATTCACTCTCCTCACCTCTCCTCAGGTGGATGGCTGCTATATAAACTAGACCAGCTCAGGGAATACAGACAATTAATGGGGAAACAAATTAAACATTTCCAGATTTTCCTGTTATGTGACATTCTAGAGTATTTTGTTCCTTGAAAAGAAATATCACTGTTCTCTGAAGAAGAGTTGTGTGTGTTCAATCTCCCTGTGACTGTCTCTCATCATATTTACATATTTAACAAGTCTAATTAAAACCAGACATCAGGAGTTGAGGGGGATGGGGGGGGGGGAGATGCGCCTCTCTAACCTTCTGTTCAAGTGTTCCCTTCACATTCCTCACATGCCAACCCGCCCCGACGACAGGACAACCTGCGTGGTATCCATAACAACAGAGCAACCACGCGCCCCTATGGTAGGTCACGTCACCCCCCCCATCAGACTGGTGGGGGTGATGGCCCTATGTTAGGTCACGTCACCCCCTCCCCCATCAGATTGGTGGGGGTGATCTCCCTTATGGGGTTGGGCTGCGCAATTTAGATCATATGAATTAATATATATTGTCAGGGTAGAGAACATCACTTGTAACTGAATACTAAACAAAATTAAACTAATATTGTCCAACATTGTTATGATAATAGATATGAGAATTACACCTACCTAATGATACATATTAATATTAAAAAACATACAATTTTAACATAATCATAAAAATATAGTGTGCTATATTAATTATCAATATACCTATTCATTCATTAATTAATCACATTATGAGTTTACTATTTCTATTTTTACCATTATGAGTTCTTAAATAATAATAAATAATAAATAAATAATAAGTGAATGATGTATTCAGGCAGCCATAGGCTACAGATGGCCATAGGAAGTTGATGGTTGTGTAATTAAGCTTCAGTAAGTAGGCTCAATCGTTATTAGAATCGTTATTAGAATTTAAATAATAAATCAAAGTGCCTTAAAAAAACAAAAAACAAACATGTAACATGTAGCCTACCGATTTTAAGGTGCAAGTCCGTGTCCAAAAACACTGAAGTCTGGTCCAGTCATTCAACTGCGCCATGTTTCATCCTCTCTCTTATTGTGTTATAGTGTTGGAATGGCATCTTGGGAGAAATATGTGCGAGATGGAATCTTGCATCTCCTGTCCAGCTTGTTTATCATCTTGAAGCCGTCTTTGCTGACTGTTGTAAATAGGAACTTTGGCTATGTTAATTCATTTATTTAATTTAACGTGTATTTAACTTGGCAAGGCAGTTTAAGAACACATTTTTATTTACAATGACTACGCGATAGGTGATAACGTCTGTGAGGGGGGGGGGGGGGTTGTATGGCGTAACACTTGAAAACACATTGGCAATCAACGCCTGTTTAACGTAGGTGGCTGGTGGAACGCAACGTCCGTAAAGTAGGGGATGTTTATTCTTCGAATGATTGAATAAATGTGTTGTGTTGCCTCTTGTTGTTACCACAGCTCTGAGGCACCTTTTTCACAACACTTGCATTTGGTTGATATCTGTTTGCCTGTAGCTGAAATACTGCCATACCACTGAATATACTGCCGTACCACTGAAGATGTGCTGAAATACTGCCATACCACTGAATATACTGCCGTACCACTGAAGATGTGCTGAAATACTGCCATACCCCTGAATATACTGCCATACCACTGAAGATGTGCTGAAATACTGCCATACCACCGAAGATGTGCTGAAATACTGCCATACCCCTGAATATACTGCCATACCACTGAAGATGTGCTGAAATACTGCCATACCTTTGAATATACTGCCATACCACTGAAGATGTGCTGAAATACTGCCATACCACTGAATATGTGCTGAAATACTGCCATACCACCGAAGATGTGCTGAAATACTGCCATACCACTGAATATACTGCCATACCACCGAAGATGTGCTGAAATACTGCCATACCACTGAATATACTGCCTTCCACCAAAGATGTGCTGAAATACTGCCATACCACTGAAGATGTGCTGAAATACTGCCATACCCCTGAATATACTGCCATACCACTGAAGATGTGCTGAAATACTGCCATACCACCGAAGATGTGCTGAAATACTGCCATACCCCTGAATATACTGCCATACCACTGAAGATGTGCTGAAATACTGCCATACCTTTGAATATACTGCCATACCACTGAAGATGTGCTGAAATACTGCCATACCACTGAAGATGTGCTGAAATACTGCCATACCACCGAAGATGTGCTGAAATACTGCCATACCACTGAATATACTGCCATACCACCGAAGATGTGCTGAAATACTGCCATACCACTGAATATACTGCCTTCCACCAAAGATGTGCTGAAATACTGCCATACCACTGAATATACTGCCATACCACTGAAGATGTGCTGAAATACTGCCATACCACTGAATATACTGCCGTACCACCGAAGATGCGCTGAAATACTGCCATACCACTGAATATACTGCCATACCACCGAAGATGCGCTGAAATACTGCCATACCACTGAATATACTGCCATACCACCGAAGATGTGCTGAAATACTGCCATACCACTGAATATACTGCCATACCACCGAAGATGTGCTGAAATACTGCCATACCACTGAATATACTGCCATACCACCGAAGATGTGCTGAAATACTGCCATATCACAGAAGATGTGCTGAAATACTGCTATACCACTGAAATACTGCCATACCACCGAAGATGCGCTGAAATACTGCCATACCACTGAATATACTGCCATACCACCGAAGATGCGCTGAAATACTGCCATACCACAGAAGATGTGCTGAAATACTGCCGTACCACTGAATATACTGCCATACCACTGAAGATGTACTGAAATACTGCCATGCCACTGAATATACTGCCATACCACTGAAGATGTGCTGAAATACTGCCATACCACCGAAAATGTGCTGAAATACTGCCATACCCCTGAATATACTGCCATACCACTGAAGATGTGCTGAAATACTGCCATACCTTTGAATATACTGCCATACCACTGAAGATGTGCTGAAATACTGCCATACCACTGAAGATGTGCTGAAATACTGCCATACCACCGAAGATGTGCTGAAATACTGCCATACCACTGAATATACTGCCATACCACCGAAGATGTGCTGAAATACTGCCATACCACTGAATATACTGCCTTCCACCAAAGATGTGCTGAAATACTGCCATACCACTGAATATACTGCCATACCACTGAAGATGTGCTGAAATACTGCCATACCACTGAATATACTGCCGTACCACCGAAGATGCGCTGAAATACTGCCATACCACTGAATATACTGCCATACCACCGAAGATGCGCTGAAATACTGCCATACCACTGAATATACTGCCATACCACCGAAGATGTGCTGAAATACTGCCATACCACTGAATATACTGCCATACCACCGAAGATGTGCTGAAATACTGCCATACCACTGAATATACTGCCATACCACCGAAGATGTGCTGAAATACTGCCATATCACAGAAGATGTGCTGAAATACTGCTATACCACTGAAATACTGCCATACCACCGAAGATGCGCTGAAATACTGCCATACCACTGAATATACTGCCATACCACCGAAGATGCGCTGAAATACTGCCATACCACAGAAGATGTGCTGAAATACTGCCGTACCACTGAATATACTGCCATACCACTGAAGATGTACTGAAATACTGCCATGCCACTGAATATACTGCCATACCACAGAAGATGTGTTTAAATACTGCCATGCCACTGAAGATGTGCTGAAATACTGGCATGCCACTAAAGATGCGCTTTTCTTTGGCACCAAATCAATGTTCTCGTTAGCACTAGCAGCACTCATATTTCCGACAATATACTGCCAATATACTGCCATACCACTGAAGATGTGCTGAAATACTGCCATACCTTTGAATATACTGCCATACCACTGAAGATGTGCTGAAATACTGCCATACCACTGAATATACTGCCTTCCACCAAAGATGTGCTGAAATACTGCCATACCACTGAATATACTGCCGTACCACCGAAGATGCGCTGAAATACTGCCATACCACTGAATATACTGCCATACCACCGAAGATGCGCTGAAATACTGCCATACCACTGAATATACTGCCATACCACCGAAGATGTGCTGAAATACTGCCATACCACTGAATATACTGCCATACCACCGAAGATGTGCTGAAATACTGCCATACCACTGAATATACTGCCATACCACTGAATATACTGCCATACCACTGAAGATGTGCTGAAATACTACCATACCACTGAATATACTGCCATACCACCGAAGATGTGCTGAAATACTGCCATACCACTGAATATCCTGCCATACCACCGAAGATGTGCTGAAATACTGGCATACCACAGAAGATGTGCTGAAATACTGCTATACCACTGAAATACTGCCATACCACCGAAGATGCGCTGAAATACTGCCATACCACTGAATATACTGCCATACCACCGAAGATGCGCTGAAATACTGCCATACCACAGAAGATGTGCTGAAATACTGCCGTACCACTGAATATACTGCCATACCACTGAAGATGTACTGAAATACTGCCATGCCACTGAATATACTGCCATACCACAGAAGATGTGTTTAAATACTGCCATGCCACTGAAGATGTGCTGAAATACTGGCATGCCACTAAAGATGCACTTTTCTTTGGCACCAAATCAATGTTCTCGTTAGCACTAGCAGCACTCATATTTCCGACACATTCTGAGGTAAAGCCACAGAGTAACTGAACCTTATACTGTACTGTCTTTGGTAAAGCCCCTTCTCTCCTCACCAGCATAAAACTGCGATAAAGCCCATTTTCTCTTGATCAGCATCTAACTGAGGTAAAGCCCTTTCTCTCCTCACCAGCATCTAACTGAAGTAAAGCCATTTCTCTCCTCACCAGCATCTAACTGAGGTAAACCTGTTCTCTCCTCACCAGCATCTAACTGAGGTAAAGCCCTTTCTCTCCTCACCAGCATCTAACTGAGGTAAAGCCCTTTCTCTCCTCACCAGCATCTAACTGAGGTAAAGCCCTTTCGTTCCTCACCAGCATCTAACTGAGGTAAAGCCCTTTCTTTCCTCACCATTATCTAACTAAGGTAAAGCCCTTCTCTCCTCACCAGCATCTAACTGAGGTAAAGCCCTTCTCTCCTCACCAGCATCTAACTGAGGAAAAGCCCTTTCTCTCCTCACCAGCATCTAACTGAGGTAAACCCGTTCTTTCCTCACCAGCATCTAACTGAGGTAAAGCCCTTTCTCTCCTCACCAGCATCTAACTGAGGTAAAGCCCTTTCTTTCCTCACCAGCTTCTAAGGTAAAGCCCTTAACTGAGCCACGGTCTGTTCACCCCACTATCATCCAGAAGGCGAGGTCAGTATAGGTGCATCAATGCTGGGACCAAGAGAATGAAAACGGCTTCTATCTCAAGGCCATCAGACTATTAAACAGCCATCACTAGGTATCCTCCACCCAGTAGCCTGCCCTGAACTTAATCAATGTCATTAGCCGGCTAACACCCGGTTACTCAGCCCTGCACCTTAGAGGCTGCTGCCCTATGTACATAGACATGGGCTCACTGGTCACTTTAATAATGGAACACTGGTCACTTTAATAATGGAACACTGGTCACTTTAATAATGGAACACTGGTCACTTTATTAATGGAACACTGGTCACATTAATAATGGAACACTAGTCACTTTAATCATGGAACACTGGTCATTTTAATAATGGAACACTAGTCACTTTATTAATGGAACACTGGTCACTTTAATCATGGACTACATGTAGCATTGGCTAAACGTAGCAGGCAAACAAATGATGCCGGGTGTGTACCTGTTACTGACATTTAAAACACATCTCCACACGCCCAGTTCGTTGACATATTCAATGACTTCTCATAATGAATTACAAAGGAATAGAGGCCAAACGTTGAGGCCAAAAGTGAGGATGAATAGAACACATGATCTGGTCACATAGTTACGGAACGTTGCTGAGAATAGAATATGTGACTCAACTAAAGTGATCAATTCTGTGTAAGACACACATCAAACACAAAACCAGTTTAACTTGTAACTGGAATGTAACTGAAATGTAACTGAAATGTAACTGAAATGTAACTGAAATGTAACTGGAATGTAAAAACAGAAATCAAAGAGAAAAGCCATTGCACTGAAATGTTTCTCCCAGACCTGGGTTCAAATAATATTTGAATGTTTTTCTTCAAATGCACTTTATCTTGATTGAACTTGCCTGTTGCAATGGTACCAATAGAACATTTTAAAAAACATTGTCTTTCTGGCGGCTGGCACAGCGGCGCTTAAGTCAGGCGAAAAGAGGCACTCAAAAGTATTTGAAAGATTTCAAATAGTACTTGAACCCAGGCGGGTTCCTCCTCAGCAGGCTGAGAGCCAGAAAGGATTCGGGGTATTAAATCAGCAAACAGTCAAGATTTTTCATTACTCCTATAATACAATCAAATAGAACTGTGACATCACACCAAGTAGCTGGGTACTGTGACATCACACCATGTAGCTGGGTAACTGTGACATCACACCAAGTTGCTGGCATAACTGTGGGGAGAGCAGGGCTAATCACACGCACATACTATCGTCTGGCCCAGTCCTCAGTTACTTCTGGACTGAAGTATACAAAGTATTGGATGATACATTTGAACGCTCACATTCTCAAAATCCAAAACACATACTCCTGGGGAGAAACCCTCGTGCACTGAGAGAGTGAGAGTGAGAGAGTGTGAGAGAGTGAGAGAGTGAGAGTGAGAGTGTGAGAGAGTGAGAGTGTGAGAGAGTGTGAGAGAGAGAGAGAGAGATAGAGAGTGTGTGTGAGAGAGAGTGTGAGAGAGAGAGAGAGAGAGAGAGAGACAGAGAGAGAGAGAGAGAAAGAAAGTGAGAGAGTGAGAGAGAAAGTGAGAGAGAGAGAGAGAAAGTGAGAGAGAGAGAAAGAAAGTGAGAGAGTGAGAGAGAAAGTGAGAGAGAGAGAGAGAGAGAGAGAGAGAGAGAGAGAGAGAGAGAGAGAGAGAGAAAGTGAGAGAGAGAGAGAGATTATTTATTTATTTTTTTAAATTATTTTTTAAATTTATTATTTATTTTATCTTGTGTCCTTTAGCCATTTGTACATTGTTAGAACACTGTATATATATATAATATGACATTTGTAATGTCTTTACTGTTTTGAAACTTCTGTATGTGTAATGTTTACTGTTCATTTTTGTTGTTTTTCACTTTATATATTCACTTTGTATGTTGTCTACCTCACTTGCTTTGGCAATGTTAACACATGTTTCCCATGCCAATAAAGCCCTTGAATTGAATTGAATTGAGAGAGAGAGAGACAGAGAGAGAGAGAGAAAGAAAGTGAGAGTGAGAGAGAGAGAGAAAGTGAGAGAGAGAGAGAGAGAGAGAGAGAGAGAGAAAGTGAGAGAGAGACAGAGAGAGAGAGAGAGAGAGAGAGAGAGAGTGAGAGAAAGTGAGAGAGAGACAGAGAGAGTGAGAGTGTGAGAGTGTGAGATTCCTTCAGCTGATGGAATGTAAAACAGTCAGTGAGATACAACAGAGAGACAACAACTTATCAGAGACAAAAAACTAATGATGCACATTCCACATGACACTTCTCACAAATCCAAAAATAACTGATACCATTACAAAATGTCAGGTCGTTCAAAAGCAAAAAGGATATTGCCTAAAGGATAGTAGTGATGACACCTGCTGGGTAAACCATAATGCAAAAACATTGGCTACATGATGAAGCCTGTTTACCCTTCCCTCTGTCTCGCTCTCCCCTCTCCCCTCTTCTCTACCCTCTCCCTCTCCTTTCTCCACTCTCCTTCTCCCCTCTCTTCTCCCTCCTCTCCCTCTCCCCTCTTCTCTACCCTCTCCTTTCTCCCCTCTTCTCTACCCTCTCCTTTCTCCCCTCTCTTCTCCCTCCTCTCCCTCTCCCCTCTTCTCTACCCTCTCCCTCTCCTTTCTCCCCTCTCCCTCCTCTCCCTCCTCCCCTCTCCCGCTCTTCTCCTCCTCTCCCTCTCCTCTACTCTCTCTCTCCTTTCTCCCCTCTCCCTCTCTTCTCCCTCCTCTCCCTCTCCTCTACTCTCTCCCTCTCCTTTCTCCCCTCTGCCGCTCTTCTCTCCCCCTCCACTCTCCCTTCTCCCCTCTCCCTCCCCATTCTCCCCTCTCCTATTTCCCTCTCCTCTCTCCCCTCTCCTCTCTCCCCTCTCCATTCTCCCCTCTCCATTCTCCCCCTCTCCATTCTCCCCTCTCCATTCTCCCCTCCTCTCTCCCCTCCTCTCTCCCCTCTCCATTCTCCCCTCTCCATTCTCCCCTCTCCATTCTCCCCTCTCCATTCTCCCCTCTCCATTCTCCCCTCTCCATTCTCCCCTCTCCATTCTCCCCTCTCCTCTCTCCCCTCTCCTCTCTCCCCCCTTAGCATTGACATTCTGATAGCAAGACTCAGCTGGGCCCACAAAGAGGGGTCATTATGGGGCTGGTGTTACGGTCCGCCAGTGCAGCAAGCTACTGGCTGACCCTCCTACTGCACTCAGCAGTGATTAGCCTACACCTCCTGTTCTCAACACAGGCTTACTCAGGACTAGAGGTAAATGAACAGCTCTAAGCTGAATCACACCACAGCTGCCTTGGCCCGAGTCCCAGAGCCCAGCCCCCACAGATCCAGGAATGCCAGCCAGGGTCCTGTAGAAAGCATCTCGGAGTAGGAGTTTCCATCTAGGATGAGCCCCCTCCGGACCCTGGTTGCCATTCCTGAAGGTTCTCAGGGGGGCATCAGCCAACCAACATCAGCCAGGAGACTCTAAGAGGCTCCAAACCTTTGGGGAAAGTAATTGCGACAATGTGGGTGGATGTGGATGGTTATGGGCAACACGATAACAAGAGTAATGCTGAGACTCTGATTTGTTTTTTCACTTTCAAATGTATGTCAAACAAAAAACAATGATTGCAAAGTTAAACAAAACATACAATTCTACACATATGTATTACTTTAAACCATTTGTACTGGAAATGGAACTTGAAGAACAGCGCAGAAGCTGTGTTTGGTAACAGAATGACGGCACAAACAGCATGCTGTGTTTGGTAACAGAATGACGGCACAAACAGCATGCTGTGTTTGGTAACAGAATGACGGCACAAACAGAATGCTGTGTTTGGTAACAGAATGACGGCACAAACAGCATGCTGTGTTTGGTAACAGAATGACGGCACAAACAGCATACCGTGTTTGGTAACAGAATGACGGCACAAACAGCATACCGTGTTTGGTAACAGAATGACGGCACAAACAGCACAAACAGCATACCGTGTTTGGTAACAGAATGACGGCACAAACAGCATGTCGTGTTTGGTAACAGAATGACGGCACAAACAGCATGCTGTGTTTGGTAACAGAATGACGGCACAAACAGCATGTCGTGCTTGGTAACAGAATGACGGCACAAACAGCACAAACAGCAAGCCGTGTTTGGTAACAGAATGACGGCACAAACAGCATGTCGTGTTTGGTAACAGAATGACGGCACAAACAGCATGTCGTGTTTGGTAACAGAATGACGGCACAAACAGCACAAACAGCAAGCCGTGTTTGGTAACAGAATGACGGCACAAACAGCATGTCGTGGTTGGTAACAGAATGACGGCACAAACAGCATGCCGTGTTTGGTAACAGAATGACGGCACAAACAGCATGTCGTGGTTGGTAACAGAATGACGGCACAAACAGCATGCCGTGTTTGGTAACAGAATGACGGCACAAACAGCATGTCGTGTTTGGTAACAGAATGACGGCACAAACAGCATGCTGTGTTTGGTAACAGAATGACGGCACAAACAGCATGCCGTGTTTGGTAACAGAATGACGGCACAAACAGCATGCCGTGTTTGGTAACAGAATGACGGCACAAACAGCAAGCCGTGTTTGGTAACAGAATGACGGCACAAACAGCATGCTGTGTTTGGTAACAGAATGACGGCACAAACAGCATGTCGTGTTTGGTAACAGAATGACGGCACAAACAGCATGCTGTGTTTGGTAACAGAATGACGGCACAAACAGCATGTCGTGTTTGGTAACAGAATGACGGCACAAACAGCATGTCGTGTTTGGTAACAGAATGATGGCACAAACAGCATGTCGTGTTTGGTAACAGAATGACGGCACAAACAGCATGTCGTGTTTGGTAACAGAATGACGGCACAAACAGCATGTCGTGTTTGGTAACAGAATGATGGCACAAACAGCATGTCGTGTTTGGTAACAGAATGACGGCACAAACAGCATGTCGTGTTTGGTAACAGAATGACGGCACAAACAGCATGTCGTGTTCGGCAACAGAATGACGGCACAAATAGCACAAACAGCAAGCCGTGTTTGGTAACAGAATGACGGCACAAACAGCATGTCGTGTTTGGTAACAGAATGACGGCACAAACAGCATACCGTGTTTGGTAACAGAATGACGGCACAAACAGCATGTCGTGTTTGGTAACAGAATGACGGCACAAACAGCATGTCGTGTTTGGTAACAGAATGACGGCACAAACAGCACGCCGTGTTTGGTAACAGAATGACGGCACAAACAGCACGCCGTGTTTGGTAACAGAATGACGTCACAAACAGCATGTCGTGTTTGGTAACAGAATGACGGCACAAACAGCATGCTGTGTTTGGTAACAGAATGACGGCACAAACAGCATGCTGTGTTTGGTAACAGAATGACGGCACAAACAGCATGCTGTGTTTGGTAACAGAATGACGGCACAAACAGCATGCTGTGTTTGGTAACAGAATGACGGCACAAACAGCATACCGTGTTTGGTAACAGAATGACGGCACAAACAGCATACCGTGTTTGGTAACAGAATGACGGCACAAACAGCATGTCGTGTTTGGTAACAGAATGACGGCACAAACAGCATGCCGTGTTTGGTAACAGAATGACGGCACAAACAGCATACCGTGTTTGGTAACAGAATGACGGCACAAACAGCATACCGTGTTTGGTAACAGAATGACGGCACAAACAGCATGCCGTGTTTGGTAACAGAATGACGGCACAAACAGCATACCGTGTTTGGTAACAGAATGACGGCACAAACAGCATGCTGTGTTTGGTAACAGAATGACGGCACAAACAGCATGTCGTGTTTGGTAACAGAATGACGGCACAAACCGTCATTCTTTCCTTTTCTTTTTTTACCAGACTTTTACCAGGCTGTTGTTCAAGTAAATGTGTTTTGGGAACATTAGTTTCCTCTGTTAGTTATTGATGATGTCTACAGTATCTCACAAGACAGAAAGGCCTGCTTCTCTAGGGTTATGGCTAGACGGGATACTATTTATGTCAAATTAAGTGGCGTCGTGGGAGAATGTTAGCATTTATTCAGCTAACCTTTTTCCTAACCTTAACCTAATTCTCCTAACCTGCTTCGAACATTTAGTTATTTTATATTATCGTCTTACCACTTCCAGTACTGAATAAAGCAGATCAATGGCAGGCCACGTCACATAAAACACTAAGATATTATCTAAAGGATTATCTATTTCCTGGTTGGAAAACTAGTCACCACAAAAAAATACTGCACCTGCACATTTACATATGGGGACAGAGATTGACTGGTGAACAAAAGCTATTCAAAACAATGTCCCCCAGACAAAAGTCTCACGTGACTCAACGTGCAAAGAAAATATAGTTGATCTCAGAAGTTCTCTTTGAAGTGAAGTGGACGGTTGCTCTTTGACTTCAGGCACTTTCTGGAAAGATCTAGGGAAAAAAAACACTATTTTCATCTAAACCCCCCCCTCCCTCCCTCCCTCCCTCCCTCCCTCCCTCCCACCCCCAGATCAAACAACTCCAGTTTAGTCCTGATCTAAAATAACTTGAATGCTTCTGTCACCGGTGAAGGATAACCCCTTGTTTCCCTCAGCCTGCTGAGGAAAAACATTGTGACACATGACTATGCTAATTGTGGTGAAACTGATCCTGATCATGAAGGATAATTATAGCCTGAGAGGTTTAAAGAGCTCAGATGCATTTCAGAAGGGTGAGTTAGTCGTGCAGCCGTAGCAGCACAGGTGAGCCGTTTACCTTACTCATCACGGATCAGATATGATCGACAGCAGATGTAATTCTCCAGAGATACATCTGAGACAGAACAACACAACTCTGTCGCTGTCCGCCCCTCTCCTCCGACACTCCACGACAGTAGTAGCAAATTCCTCAACACACACAGGGTACAGCAGTAACTAACTACCTCTCTCTACAACAAAGACGAGGGACTGATTCCACCATGTAGAACTAGGAGAGTCACGTCTCGCACGCACGCACGCACGCACGCACGCACGCACGCACGCACGCACGGAAGGGGAAAGGGGAAAGGGGGAGGGGAAAGGAGGAGGGAAAAGGGGGAGGGGAAAGGAGGAGGGGAAAGGGGGAGGGGAAAGGAGGAGGGGAAAGGGGAAAGGGGGAGGGGAAAGGGGAAAGGAGGAGGGAAAGGGGGAGGGGAAAGGAGGAGGGGAAGGGGGAGGGGGGAAAGGGGGGCACCTAGTCATTTGTACAACTGAATGCCTTCAACTGAAATGTGTCTTCCGCATTTAACCCAACCCCTCTGAATCAGAGACATTCACGTCTTCGGCGCCAGGGGAACAGTGGGTTAACTGCCTTGTTCAGGGGAACAGTGGGTTAACTGCCTTGTTCAGGGGAACAGTGGGTTAACTGCCTTGTTCAGGGGAACAGTGGGTTAACTGCCTTGTTCAGGGGAACAGTGGGTTAACTGCCTTGTTCAGGGGAACAGTGGGTTAACTGCCTTGTTCAGGGGAACAGTGGGTTAACTGCCTTGTTCAGGGGAACAGTGGGTTAACTGCCTTGCTCAGGGGAACAGTGGGTTAACTGCCTTGTTCAGGGGAACAGTGGGTTAACTGCCTTGTTCAGGGGAACAGTGGGTTAACTGCCTTGCTCAGGGGAACAGTGGGTTAACTGCCTTGTTCAGGGGAACAGTGGGTTAACTGCCTTGTTCAGGGGAACAGTGGGTTAACTGCCTTGTTCAGGGGAACAGTGGGTTAACTGCCTTGTTCAGGGGAACAGTGGGTTAACTGCCTTGTTCAGGGGAACAGTGGGTTAACTGCCTTGTTCAGGGGAACAGTGGGTTAACTGCCTTGCGTGTGAACAAGCATTATGATTCATGCCTATCGGTCACCTTTTACGGTGACAATAACACCCTTAATTGCTTGGAAGACAGTAGGCTATCGAAAGGAAATAGCAATAGTGAGCTTTATCAAATTTACTTGGTGTTGGCAGAATGGTGTTGGCAGAATGGTGTTGGCAGAATGGTGTTGGCAGAATGGTGTTGGCAGAATGGTGTTGGCAGAATGGTGTTGGCAGAATGGTGTTGGCAGAATGGTGTTGGCAGAATGTTGTCTTTTGCAAATGACATTTGCTAAAAGACAAAAACAATTCCACATTGTTGTGGACCTGTAAACAGATCAATTGAATTCAAATACTGGTTTGCATTCATTTTTTTCTCCCAAAACCTAAATATGCTGCCTTGCGAATTCTGAAACAATGTCTACTCAAAGTAACCTACACTTCAATGTAAAATATCAACTGTCTTTTCACCTATTAAATGCTACTTTATGTTATAAAGAAGACTCTCCTCTGGCTTCTCACTGCTACTGCAGCACCAGCCAGGGAATTCTGTCTAATAGGTGTTAAATCAAAGACTCCATAGACTGACAGGCTTTAACAATATGTCTATATTAGAAGGGCAGTGGCAGAGGATGGGAGGAAGTTAGGTCATAAGAAACAAAAGATGGGCGGGACCAAGAGAGCGAGGGAAGTGAGAGAAGATCCCAAAATCAACCATTAAGTCCTACACCCCATGCACGTGTGCAGATTATGAGAGGATTTGGTTGGTATAAAGAAATATGGTGAAACTTCCACCTAGCCTATCAGAGAGCAAGGTGGAGCTACTAGCATATTGGTTGCATCCTCTCAGATCTCCACGGTCTCTTTAGGTACTCAGCTAACATTCTTGCTCTATTTTTCCATCTGCTAAGTTAACAACAGAACAGTGGGGGTTTGTTAAGCTAGGAAAACATCTGCTAAGTTAACAACAGAGCAGTGGGGGTTTGTTAAGCTAGGAAAACATCTGCTAAGTTAACAACAGAACAGTGGGGGTTTGTTAAGCTAGGAAAACATCTGCTAAGTTAACAGAACAGTGGGGGTTTGTTAAGCTAGGAAAACATCTGCTAAGTTAACAACAGAACAGTGGGGGTTTGTTAAGCTAGGAAAACATCTGCTAAGTTAACAGAACAGTGGGGGTTTGTTAAGCTAGGAAAACATCTGCTAAGTTAACAACAGAACAGGAGGGTTTGTTAAGCTAGGAAAACATCTGCTATGTTAACAACTAACCAGTATCTGAATGCAGAGGAAGTCCTACTCCCCTAACCAGTATCTGAATGCAGAGGACGTCCTACTCCCCTAACCAGTATCTGAATGCAGAGGACGTCCTACTCCCCTAACCAGTATCTGAATGCAGAGGAAGTCCTACTCCCCTAACCAGTATCTGAATGCAGAGGAAGTCCTACTCCCCTAACCAGTATCTGAATACAGAGAGAGTCCTACTCCCCTAACCAGTATCTGAATGCAGAGAGAGTCCTACTCCCCTAACCAGTATCTGAATGCAGAGGAAGTCCTACTCCCCTAACCAGTATCTGAATGCAGAGGAAGTCCTACTCCCCTAACCAGTATCTGAATGCAGAGGAAGTCCTACTCCCCTAACCAGTATCTGAATGCAGAGGACGTCCTACTCCCCTAACCAGTATCTGAATACAGAGAGAGTCCTACTCCCCTAACCAGTATCTGAATGCAGAGGAAGTCCTACTCCCCTAACCAGTATCTGAATGCAGAGGAAGTCCTACTCCCCTAACCAGTATCTGAATGCAGAGGAAGTCCTACTCCCCTAACCAGTATCTGAATGCAGAGAGAGTCCTACTCCCCTAACCAGTATCTGAATGCCAGCCTTACCCTAGAAGAGGTCCGAATGCTGGTTGAGCGTGCTTAACCCAAAGAAAACTACAGGAATTGATCATTTGTCTAATGAAGTTTTGAAGTCACCTAAATTGTTCCAAATACTATTTCAACTCATCCAGGCTTGTTTTGAGAATGACATTATTCCATCTGTATGGTACAAATCTATAAATCAAGCCTATCCCACAAATCCTCCAAAAATGACCCTAAAATCCCATTGAACTGAGGGGAGGGATAAATCATTGAGGGATAAATCATTGAGGGATAAATCATTGAGGGATAAATCATTGAGGGATAAATCTCATTAACACTGTATGTAAAATGTATTCTTGCATTCTAAATAACAGGCTCTCCTACTATCTAGAACAGTCTAGTCAGCTTGCTGATGAACAGAATGGCTTTGGCGAAAGCCTGAGTGTGTACAGACCATATCTATACTGTCTCTACAGTGGTCCGGGCCAGAATTCAAGCGAAAGAACCAACTTTTTCCTGTTTTAATAGATTTTTCAAAAAGGCTTTTGATTGGGTGAATAGATACTTCCTTGTTTTTAGACTAATTAAAATGAGACTTGATGAAAGATTCTATGATGCCTTCACTTCAGAGGTCTTTATCCGACTCCAGTTGTCTGTGTTCAGGTCAATGACCTCAGGACTGGCTGGTTTCCAAACCCCTTACCGTGTAAAGCATGGAGATATACTCTCAACCACTTTATTTACGCTATATGCTAATGGATTATCCCTACAAAGTAAACGTACTAAACTAGGTGTAGAAGTTGTGGATATTTATTCCTGGGCAATCTTGTTGTATGCTGATGACACGGTTCTTCGTCGGAAAGACCGAAGATGATCTCCAGAATATTTAGCATATAGTTACTTTATGGTTTATACTTTATTTATACTCAACGGAGATCAGAGAGAAATCATGAGAAAACCCAGATTGTTCATTTCAGAAAGAAAGGTGTGCAGAGAAGTACACACAACTTGTGTTATGGAACAGCTCGATGGGTATATTTAAACAGAGTAGCCTGAAGAGGAGATCATTTATCTACCGTGTGATCATGGGGAAATGGAAAACTAAATCCATGTAGTGATTTATTACCCTCTGTATGGTGATCTGAGACATGTTGGTGATAACCCTGAAGGATTAGGGGAGGGTTTGGCCGGGGCAGGCCAAAGAATTTGGTCTTAACTGACTTGCCGAGTTAAATATAAGGTTAGAAATGAAAATAAAACATATTCTGGGTACGCGACGAGCAGAGGCTTGAGTTTTGTTTTAGACAGTGAGTGTTTGAGATTGCTCAGTTTGTTCACAAAGCCTGGCAGGGGGACGAGAAATGTATTGGTTGTGTAGTGGGGCTAGATAGTAGATGGTTGTGTAGTGGGGTTAGATGGTAGATGGTTGTGTAGTGGGGCTAGATGGTAGATGGTTGTGTAGTGGGGCTAGATGGTAGATGGTTGTGTAGTGGGGCTGGATGATAGATGGTAGATGGTTGTGTAGTGGGGTTAGATGGTAGATGGTTGTGTAGTGGGGTTAGATGGTAGATGGTTGTGTAGTGGGGCTAGATGGTAGCTGGTTGTGTAGTGGGGCTAGATGGTAGATGGTTGTGTAGTGGGGCTGGATGATAGATGGTAGATGGTTGTGTAGTGGGGTTAGATGGTAGATGCTTGTGTAGTGGGGCTAGATGGTAGATGGTTGTGTAGTGGGGCTAGATGGTAGATGGTTGTGTAGTGGGGCTGGATGATAGATGGTAGATGGTTGTGTAGTGGGGTTAGATGGTAGATGGTTGTGTAGTGGGGATAGATGGTAGATGGTTGTGTAGTGGGGCTAGATGGTAGATGGTTGTGTAGTGGGGTTAGATGGTAGATGGTTGTGTAGTGGGGCTAGATGGTAGCTGGTAGATGGTTGTGTAGTGGGGCTAGATGGTAGATGGTTGTGTAGTGGTGCTAGATGGTAGATGGTTGTGTAGTGGGGCTAGATGGTAGATGGTTGTGTAGTGGGGCTAGATGGTAGATGGTTGTGTAGTGGGGCTAGCTGGTAGATGGTTGTGTAGTGGGGCTAGATGGTAGCTGGTTGTGTAGTGGGGCTAGATGGTAGCTGGTTGTGTAGTGGGGCTAGATGGTAGCTGGTTGTGTAGTGGGGTTAGATGGTTCTGTAGTGGGGCTAGATGGTAGATGGTTGTGTAGTGGGGCTGGATGGTAGATGGTAGATGATTGTGTAGTGGGGCTAGATGGTAGATGGTTGTGTAGTGGGGCTAGATGGTAGATGGTAGATGGTTGTGTAGTGGGGCTAGATGGTAGATGGTTGTGTAGTGGGGCTAGATGGTAGATGGTTCTGTAGTGGGGCTAGATGGTAGATGGTTGTGTAGTGGGGCTAGATGGTAGATGTAGATGGTTGTGTAGTGGGGCTAGATGGTAGCTGGTTCTGTAGTGGGGCTAGATGGTAGATGGTTGTGTAGTGGGGCTGGATGGTAGATGGTAGATGGTTGTGTAGTGGGGTTAGATGGTAGATGGTTGTGTAGTGGGGTTAGATGGTAGATGGTTGTGTAGTGGTGCTAGATGGTAGATGGTTGTGTAGTGGGGTTAGATGGTAGATGGTTGTGTAGTGGGGCTAGATGGTTGTGTAGTGGGGTTGGATGGTAGATGGTAGATGGTTGTGTAGTGGGGCTAGATGGTAGATGGTTGTGTAGTGGGGTTAGAGGGTAGATGGTTGTGTAGTGGGGCTAGATGGTAGATGGTTGTGTAGTGGGGCTAGATGGTAGATGGTTGTGTAGTGGGGCTGGATGGTAGATGGTAGATGGTTGTGTAGTGGGGCTAGATGGTAGATGGTTGTGTAGTGGGGCTAGATGGTAGATGGTTGTGTAGTGGGGCTAGATGGTAGATGCTTGTGTAGTGGGGCTAGATGGTAGATGCTTGTGTAGTGGGGCTAGATGGTAGATGATTGTGTAGTGGTGTTAGATGGTAAATGGTAGATGGTTGTGTAGTGGGGCTAGATGGTAGATGGTTGTGTAGTGGGGCTGGATGGTAGATGGTAGATGGTTGTGTAGTGGGGCTAGATGGTAGATGGTTGTGTAGTGGGGCTAGATGGTAGATGCTTGTGTAGTGGGGCTAGATGGTAGATGGTTGTGTAGTGGTGTTAGATGGTACATGGTAGATGGTTGTGTAGTGGGGCTAGATGATAGATGGTTGTGTAGTGGGGTTAGATGGTAGATGGTTGTGTAGTGGGGGTAGATGGTTGTGTAGTGGGGTTAGATGGTAGATGGTAGATGGTTGTGTAGTGGGGGTAGATGGTTATGTAGTGGGGCTAAATGGTAGCTGGTAGATGGTTGTGTAGTGGGGTTAGATGGTAGATGGTTGTGTAGTTGGGCTAGATGGTAGCTGGTAGATGGTTGTGTAGTGGTGCTAGATGGTAGATGGTTGTGTAGTGGGGCTAGATGGTAGATGGTTGTGTAGTGGGGCTAGATGGTAGATGGTTATGTAGTGGGGTTAGATGGTAGATGGTTGTGTAGTGGGGCTAGATGGTAGATGGTTGTGTAGTGGGGCTAGATGGTAGATGGTTGTGTAGTGGGGCTAGATGGTAGATGGTTGTGTAGTGGGGCTAGATGGTAGATGGTTGTGTAGTGGGGTTAGATGGTAAATGGTAGATGGTTGTGTAGTGGGGCTAGATGATAGATGGTTGTGTAGTGGGGCTAGATGGTAGATGGTTGTGTAGTGGGGCTAGATGGTAGATGGTAGATGGTTATGTAGTGGGGTTAGATGGTAGATGGTTGTGTAGTGGGGCTAGATGGTAGATGGTAGATGGTTGTGTAGTGGGGTTAGATGGTAGATGGTTGTGTAGTGGGGCTAGATGGTAGATGGTTGTGTAGTGGGGCTAAATGGTAGCTGGTAGATGGTTGTGTAGTGGGGTTAGATGGTAGATGGTTGTGTAGTGGGGCTAGATGGTAGATGGTTGTGTAGTGGGGCTAGATGGTAGATCGTAGATGGACTCTCCATGATCATTGTATGCATATAAATTATCAAATGTTATTTTGTTCTGTAGTGTCCCGTACGCCCATGTGGGCTGGGGACCGGTAGGTGTATGCCACTTAGATAACTAATATCTAGCTATCTATCTCTACTCTGTCCACGTGAATCACACACATCGTCACAGAATCAACACAGCATGAGATCATATAACCTTTAGCTTGTTAAATCATTGTTCAGGTGTGATCACAGGGAACTGATCAGAGATCTGTTTGGATCTACAGGTGTGACGTAGTCATGACTACTGGAAGGTGAAGCGGGTCTCAAACACACGTCACGGCAGGTCTTTTGTTTAAGCTGAAACTGAAGAGCCGGGCAACACCTGTCTGCACCATTCTGCACCTGGCCCCAAAACTAACAGCATCTCACACAAACACACACACTGATAGCCCAATAAACACATATCAGGAAGTGACTTGAGTAGCGTGAGGTGTATTCATGAATGCCAAGGGAAGTCAGGCTTCCTCCCAGTAATAAAATCATTTATCTTTCATCTCTCTGTGTTTGATCACTTTCCTTCAATTTGCAAGAGGCTGAATGTATCTCTACCGGAGAAAGCATCTGAGGGAGCGAAACAGCGCCCCCTCTGTCTCAGTATGTGTAGGACATCTATCTGATGCTGTCTGGTCCAAAGGAGAATGACATTGTTGCCGCCCGTAGCATTGAATGCAAGGGAAGACAGCAAGCATTTGGCTTTCCTTGATAAATAAAAAAAATTATAATAATAGTTTAGCTCAATGCTGATTGGCTGAGTGAGTGAAAAAAAGTGTGAAAGGTGTCAAGGGAAGCCCGTTTGGATTTGGCTTCACATAAAGAACACGTCATATACAGAGATAGGGATTTGGACTTGTGGTTTTACTTAATTCTCTGTACTGGCCAATGATTATAACGGTGATTCTGATCCAATCATAAATTCATACATTGTGCCTCTGGCCTGAGAAGTAGAAAAAAACATGGCTATAAATAACATGGCTTTATACAGGAAGTAGACAATAACATGGCTATATACAGGAAGTAGGAAATAACATGGCTATATACAGGAAGTAGAAAATAACATGGCTATATACAGGAAGTAGAAAATAACATGGCTATATACAGGAAGTAGAAAATAACATGGCTATATACAGGGAGTAGAAAATAACATGGCTATATACAGGAAGTAGAAAATAACATGGCTATATACAGGAAGTAGGAAATAACATGGCTATATACAGGAAGTATAAAATAACATGGCTATATACAGGAAGTAGAACATAACATGGCTATATACGGGGAGTACCAGTACCGAGTCGAGGAGCAGGTGTACGAGGTAATTGAGGTAGGGGGAAACTCATCTCATCCACAACCAGTGTGTGGCACCCCCTTGGGTGATGCATGGCAACCATTTTGTGCCAGAACACTCACCACACATCAGCTAGAATGGTGGAGAGGTGAGGACGGATATATGCCAATTATGAAAATTGGGGATGATTAGGTGGCCATTATGGAATGGGGTTAGGTTGGTCATTTAGCCAGGACTGCTGCCAGGACATTTATCCAGAACTGCTGCTACTCTCTTTTTATCATATATGCATAGTCACTAACCATATCTACATGTACAGGCGTGGCCAAAGGTTTTGAGAATGACACAAATATTAATTTTCACAAAGTCTACTGCCTCAGTTCATATGATGGCAATTTGCATATACTCCAAAATGTTATAAAGCGTGATCAGATGAATTGAAATGAATTGCAAAGTCCCTCTTTGCCATTCAAATAAACTGAATTCCAAAAAAAACATTTCTACTGCATTTCAGCCCTGCCACAAAAGGACCATCTGACATCATGTCAGTGATTCTCTCGTTAACACAGGTGTGAGTGTTGACGAGGACAAGGCTGGAGATCACTCTGTCATGCTGATTGAGTTCGAATAACAGGCTGGAAGCTTCAAAAGGAGGGTGGTGCATGAATCATTGTTCTTCCTCTGTCAACCATGGTTCCCTGCAGGGAAAATACGTGCCGTCATCATTGCTTTGCACAAAAAGGGCTTCACAGGCAAGGATATTGCTGCCAGTAAGATTGCACCTAAATCAACCGTTTATCGGATCATCAAGAACTTCAAGGAGAGCGGTTCAATTGTTGTCAAGAAGGCTTCAGGGCGCCCAAGAAAGTCCCGCAAGCGCTAGGACCGTCTCCTGAAGTTGATTCAGCTGCAGGATCGGGGCACCACCAGTACAGAGCTTGCTCAGGAATGGCAGCAGGCAGGTGTGAGTGCATCTGCACGCACAGTGAGGCAAAGACTTTTGGAGGATGGCCTGGTGTCAAGAAGGGCAGCAAAGAAGCCACTTCTCACTTCTTCTCACTTCAGGAAAAGCATCAGGGACAGACTGATATTCTGCAAAAGGTACAGGGATTGGACTGCTGAGGACTGGGGTAAAGTCAGTTTCTCTAATGAAACCCCTTTCTGATTGTTTGGGGCATCCAGAAAAAAGCTTATCCGGAGAAGACAAGGTGAGCGCTACCATCAGTCCTGTGTCATGCCAACAGTAAAGCATCCTGAGACCATTCATGTGTGGGGTTGCTTCACAGCCAAGGGAGTGGGGTCACTCACAATTTTGCCTAAGAACACAGCCATGAATAAAGAATGGTACCAACACATCCTCCGAGAGCAACTTCTCCCAACCATCCAGGAACAGATTGGTGACGAACAATGCCTGTTCCAGCACGATGGAGCACCTTGCCATGAAGCAAAAGTGAGTGGCTCGGGGAACAAAACATAGATATTTTGGGTCCATGGCCAGGAAACTCCCCAGACCTTAATCCCATTGAGAGCTTGTGGTCAATCCTCAAGAGGTGGGTGGACAAAGATAAACCCACAAATTCTGACAAACTCCAAGCATTGATTTTGCAAGAATGGGCTGCCATCAGTCAGGATGTGGCACAGAAATTAATTGACAGCATGCCAGGGCGGATTGCAGAGGTCTTGAAAAAGAAGGGTCAACACAAATATTGACTCTTTGCATCAACTTCATGTAATTGTCAATAAAAGCCTTTGACACTAATGAAATGCTTGTAATTATACTTCAGTATCCATAGTAACATCTGACAAATATATCTAAAGACACTGAGGCAGCAAACTTTGTGCAAATTAATATTTGTCTACCTCAATCAGCCGACTAACTGGTGCCTGTATATAGCCTCTCTACTGTATATAGCCTCTCTACTGTATATAGCCTCTCTACTGTATATAGCCTCTCTACTGTATATAGCCTCTCTACTGTATATAGCCTCACTACAGTATATATCCTCTACTGTATATAGCATCTCTACTGTATATAACCTCTCTACTGTATATAGCCTCTCTACTGTATATAGCCTCTACTGTATATAGCCTCACTACTGTATATAGCCTCTCTACTGTATATAGCCTCTCTACTGTATATAGCCTCTCTACTGTATATAGCCTCTACTGTATATAACCTCTCTACTGTATATAGCCTCTACTGTATATAGCCTCACTACAGTATATATCCTCTACTGTATATAGCATCTCTACTGTATATAACCTCTCTACTGTATATAACCTCTCTACTGTATATAACCTCTCTACTGTATATAGCCTCTACTGTATATAGCCTCTACTGTATATAGCCTCTCTACTGTATATAGCCTCGCTACTGTATATAGCCTCTCTACTGTATATAGCCTTTCTACTGTATATAGCCTCTCTACTGTATATAGCCTCTCTACTGTATATAGCCTCTACTGTATATAGCCTCACTACTGTATATATACTCTACTGTATATAGCATCTCTACTGTATATAGCCTCTACTGTATATAACCTCTCTACTGTACATAGCCTCTACTGTATGTAGCCTCTACTGTATATAGCCTCACTACTGTATATATCCTCTCTACTGTATATAGCCTCTCTACTGTATATAGCCTCTACTGTATATAACCTCTCTACTGTATATAGCCTCTACTGTATATAGCATCTCTACTGTATATAGCCTCTCTACTGTATGTAGCCTCTCTACTGTATGTAGCCTCTCTACTGTATGTAGCCTCTACTGTATATAGCCTCTACTGTATATAGCCTCTACTGTATGTAGCCTCTCTACTGTATGTAGCCTCTACTGTATATAGCCTCTCTACTGTATGTAGCCTCTACTGTATATAGCCCCTCTACTGTATATAGCCTCTACTGTATATAGCCTCTACTGTATATATCCTCTCTACTGTATATAGCCTCTACTGTATATAGCATCTCTACTGTATATAGCCTCTACTGTATATAGCCTCTACTGTATATAGCCTCTACTGTATATAGCCTCTACTGTATATAGCCTCTCTACTGTATGTAGCCTCTACTGTATGTAGCCTCTACTGTATGTAGCCTCTCTACTGTATGTAGCCTCTCTACTGTATATAGCCTCTCTACTGTATATAGCCTCTACTGTATATAGCCTCTACTGTATATAGCCTCTACTGTATATAACCTCTACTGTATATAGCCTCTACTGTATATAGCCTCTACTGTATAGAGCCTCTCTACTGTATATAGCCTCTACTGTATATAGCCTCTCTACTGTATAGAGCCTCTCTACTGTATAGAGCCTCTCTACTGTATAGAGCCTCTCTACTGTATAGAGCCTCTACTGTATAGAGCCTCTACTGTATAGAGCCTCTCTACTGTATAGAGCCTCTCTACTGTATAGAGCCTCTCTACTGTATATAGCCTCTCTACTGTATGTAGCCTCTCTACTGTATAGAGCCTCTCTACTGTATAGAGCCTCTCTACTGTATGTAGCCTCTACTGTATGTAGCCTCTACTGTATAGAGCCTCTCTACTGTATATAGCCTCTACTGTATATAGCCTCTACTGTATATAGCCTCTACTGTATATAGCCTCTCTACTGTATATAGCCTCTACTGTATAGAGCCTCTCTACTGTATATAGCCTCTACTGTATAGAGCCTCTCTACTGTATATAGCCTCTACTGTATATAGCCTCTACTGTATAGAGCCTCTCTACTGTATAGAGCCTCTCTACTGTATATAGCCTCTACTGTATATAGCCTCTCTACTGTATATAGGCTCTCTACTGTATAGAGCCTCTCTACTGTATATAGCCTCTACTGTATATAGCCTCTACTGTATATAGCCTCTCTACTGTATATAGCCTCTCTACTGTATATAGCCTCTACTGTATATAGCCTCTCTACTGTATTTCACTGTCTTTTTACTGTTGTTTTATTTCTTTACCTACCTAATTGTTCACCTAATACCTTTTTTGCACTGTTGGTTAGAGCCTGTAAGTAAGCATTTCATTGTAAGGTCTACACCTGTTGAATTCAGCACACTTGACAAATAAACTGTGATTTGATTTGACACCAGGGACAACACTCCTACTCTTACAATAAGTGCCATAGGATTTTTAATGACCCCAGAGAGTCAGGACATCAGTTTCACGTCCCATCCAAAAGACGGCACCCTACCCGGGGCAATGTCCCCATCACTGCCCCGGGGCATCGGATTTGACCAGCAACATCTGGCCTCCTATCGCCTCGGCTTATCTTCAGAGGCAGCAGAGGGAGGCAGGGTGCTGCTGGAATGAATGGAAAAAACTTGCAACCGCAAAATAAAGGAAGTCAAAGGTCAGGGTGATGTCAAATCAAAGGCCAGGGTGATGTCAAATCAAAGGCCAGGGTGATGTCAAATCAAGTGATGTCAAATCAAAGGTCAGGGTGATGTCAAATCAAAGGTCAGGGTGATGTCAAATCAAAGGTCAGGGTGATGTCAAATCAAAGGCCAGGGTGATGTCAAATCAAAGGCCAGGGTGATGTCAAATCAAAGGCCAGGGTGATGTCAAATCAAAGGTCAGGGTGATGTCAAATCAAAGGTCAGGGTGATGTCAAATCAAAGGTCAGGGTGATGTCAAATCAAAGGTCAGGGTGATGTCAAATCAAAGGCCAGGGTGATGTCAAATCAAAGGTCAGGGTGATGTCAAATCAAAGGTCAGGGTGATGTCAAATCAAAGGTCAGGGTGATGTCAAATCAAAGGTCAGGGTGATGTCAAATCAAAGGCCAGGGTGATGTCAAATTAAAGGTCAGGGTGATGTCAAATCAAAGGCCAGGGTGATGTCAAATCAAAGGCCAGGGTGATGTCAAATCAAAGGTCAGGGTGATGTCAAATCAAAGGCCAGGGTGATGTCAAATCAAAGGCCAGGGTGATGTCAAATCAAAGGTCAGGGTGATGTCAAATCAAAGGCCAGGGTGATGTCAAATCAAAGGCCAGGGTGATGTCAAATCAAAGGCCAGGGTGATGTCAATTAAAGGTCAGGGTGATGTCAAATCAAAGGCCAGGGTGATGTCAAATCAAAGGCCAGGGTGATGTCAAATCAAAGGCCAGGGTGATGTCAAATCAAAGGCCAGGGTGATGTCAAATCAAAGGCCAGGGTGATGTCAAATCAAAGGTCAGGGTGATGTCAAATCAAAGGTCAGGGTGATGTCAAATCAAAGGTCAGGGTGATGTCAAGTCAAAGGTCAGGGTGATGTCAAATCAAAGGTCAGGGTGATGTCAAATCAAAGGCCAGGGTGATGTCAAATCAAAGGCCAGGGTGATGTCAAATCAAAGGCCAGGGTGATGTCAAATCAAAGGCCAGGGTGATGTCAAATCAAAGGTCAGGGTGATGTCAAATCAAAGGCCAGGGTGATGTCAAATCAAAGGTCAGGGTGTTAAAAAGGCCAGGGTGATGTCAAATCAAAGGCCAGGGTGATGTCAAATCAAAGGTCAGGGTGATGTCAAATCAAAGGCCAGGGTGATGTCAAATCAAAGGCCAGGGTGATGTCAAATCAAAGGCCAGGGTGATGTCAAATCAAAGGCCAGGGTGATGTCAAATCAAAGGTCAGGGTGATGTCAAATCAAAGGCCAGGGTGATGTCAAATCAAAGGCCAGGGTGATGTCAAATTAAAGGTCAGGGTGATGTCAAATCAAAGGCCAGGGTGATGTCAAATCAAAGGCCAGGGTGATGTCAAATCAAAGGTCAGGGTGATGTCAAATCAAAGGTCAGGGTGATGTCAAATCAAAGGTCAGGGTGATGTCAAATCAAAGGCCAGGGTGATGTCAAATCAAAGGTCAGGGTGATGTCAAATCAAAGGCCAGGGTGATGCCAAATCAAAGGTCAGGGTGATGTATAATCGAAGGTCAGGGTGATGTATAATCGAAGGTCAGGGTGATGTATAATCGAAGGTCAGGGTGATGTATAATCGAAGATCAGGGTGATGTCAAATCAAAGGTCAGGGTGATGTATAATCAAAGGTCAGGGTGATGTATAATCAAAGGTCAGGGTGACATAATCGGAGGTCAAGGTGACATAATCAGAGGTCAGGGTGATGTATAATCAAAGGTCAGGGTGACATAATCGGAGGTCAAGGTGATGTATAATCGAAGGTCAGGGTGACATAATCGAAGGTCAGGGTGATGTATAATCGAAGGTCAGGGTGATGTATAATCGAAGGTCAGGGTGATGTCAAATCAAAGGTCAGGGTGATGTATAATCAAAGGTCAGGGTGATGTATAATCAAAGGTCAGGGTGATGTATAATCAAAGGTCAGGGTGACATAATCGGAGGTCAAGGTGACATAATCAGAGGTCAGGGTGATGTATAATCAAAGGTCAGGGTGACATAATCGGAGGTCAAGGTGATGTATAATCGAAGGTCAGGGTGACATAATCGGAGGCCAGGGTGACATAATCGGAGGTCAGGGTGACATAATCGGAGGTCAGGGTGATGTATAATCAAAGGTCAGGGTGACATAATCAAAGGTCAGGGTGACATAATCGGAGGTCAGGGTGACATAATCGGAGGTCAGGGTGATGTATAATCGAAGGTCAGGGTGACATAATCGGAGGTCAGGGTGACATAATCGGAGGTCAGGGTGACATAATCGAAGGTCAGGGAAATTGCAGGCAAAGAGGCTTTTGATCGCAAATGGATTATCATTGAAAATGTTTCCCTAAAAACAAATGTTTTTTCATTCATTTACAATTAATTTGTTATCAAATTTCCAAATAATTTCCTTGCTAATTTTTTGATGCTCTCAAAACTTTGGGGTTTCATTTTTTACTTTAAATATAATTATTTTTGTTTGCAATACTATTCATTTTGTTCTCGGGCTTCAGAAGTTCGGCTTGATATTAATTGCACAAAAGTAACTCAATATAATATTATATCGTAATAAAAAGAACACTGCTCAGTGACACCAACAAGAAAAGAATTATGTCGTTCAAACACGATCATTTTCTATGTGCTTTGGCTAAGATTGCTAACTAACGAAGCCATGTACAGACAGTATCATTCAAGTCTCAGATAGAACATGTACCCTCTACTCTACGAGTACAGAGAATCACAAACCCTTTCTACTGTAAGACTGGGTTGGGATTTCACAAAATCTGGACTGACAAACTGACTAGCATTAGCATAAGCTAACAAGTCACATTGAAAGTGGTTAATGTTGTCCCGACCAGCACCGCTTGGAGCATACAGTGGAGATTCTGATCATGTTACAGTGTATTCTGAACATCCAGTCCAGTCCAGTCCGGTTCAGTCCAGTCCGGTCTGGTCCAGTCCGGTCCAGTCCAATCCAGTCCAGTCCAGTCCAGTCCAGAGCTACACTCGTAAAAATAAAAGTTATATCTAGAACCTAAAAGGGTTCTTCGACTGTCCCCATAGGAGAACCCTTTTTGGTTCCAGGTAATACCCTTTTTGTTAGAACCCTTTGGGTTCCATGTAGAACCTTTTCCTCAGAGGGTTCTATGTGAAACCCAAACGTGTGTTCTACCTTGAAACAAAAAAAGCGATCTACCTGGAACCAAAAAGGGTTCTCCTACGGGGACAGCAGAAGAACCCTTTTGGAACCCTTTTCTCTACGAGTCGAGGAATACAGAACATAACAGGTGTGCAGTCAACTGTCCCCTTCCTGCCCTGCGCTGTGCAGGCTGCACCATGTCTCATTAAATCTTCAGTACCAGGCAGACGGCTGATGATTTCTAAATGAGCAGGAGACATATGGGACGTGTTTGTTTGCCATGTGAGTTACCATCAAAGGAACAAGACACAAAGACTTTAAAACCTGCTTTTTTTGCCACCTACTATACATCTCCCCGACATGCAATAATCAAGAATATTGAATAACAGTTGGCATCTTGCACAGGTTACATATTAACAGTTGATACTAAATGAATAGGAGTGTCTGTCAAGTTGAGCCGGGTTGAATTGGTGCTAACGGCACTCACTGTCCTGGCAGGTGATAGGAGGAGACATCTGGCACCTCAGCAGCAGTCTTACAAGGCATTGTTAAATATTTACAGCATTCCAGAGTGTCACATTGGACTGAAGGGAGTTAGCAGTTAGCTCCCCATTCTCTCTGTGACTGGAGTTAGCCCCCTCTGCTCTCTGTGACTAGAGTTAGCCCTCTCTGCTCTCTGTGACTGGAGTTAGCCCTCTCTGCTCTCTGTGACTGGAGTTAGCCCTCTCTGCTCTCTGTGACTGGAGTTAGCCCTCTCTGCTCTCTGTGACTGGAGTTAGCCCTCTCTGCTCTCTGTGACTGGAGTTAGCCCTCTCTGCTCTCTGTGACTGGAGTTAGCCCTCTCTGCTCTCTGTGACTGGAGTTAGCCCTCTCTGCTCTCTGTGACTGGAGTTAGCCCTCTCTGCTCTCTGTGACTGGAGTTAGCCCTCTCTGCTCTCTGTGACTGGAGTTAGCCCTCTCTGCTCTCTGTGACTGGAGTTAGCTCCCCATTCTCTCTGTGACTGGAGTTAGCCCTCTCTGCTCTCTGTGACTGGAGTTAGCTCTTTGGTTTCTGCTTGAGAGAATGCCAAGAGGATGCCAAGAGGGTGCAAAGGTGCAAAGATGTCCTCAAGGCAAAGGGTGGTTACTTTGAAAAACCCGGACGACGCTGGGCCAATTGTGCGCCGCCCTATGGGACTCCCAATCACGGCCAGATGTGATACAGCCTGAGTTTGCTCTCTGCTCTCTGTGACTGAAGTTAGCTCTTTGGTTTCTGCTTGAGAGAATGTCAAGAGGGTGCAAAGATGTCCTCAAGGCAAAGGGTGGCTACTTTGAAAAATCTAAAAACGAAAATATATTTTGATATGTTTAACACTTTTATGGTTACTACATGATTCCATATGTGTTATTTCATAGTTTTGATGTCTTCCCTATTATTCTACAATGTAGAAAATAGGAAAAATAAAGAAAAATCTGTGATTGAGTAGGTGTTCTAAAACTTTTGACTGGTACTGTATGTACAGACTCAGTGAGCATAGCCTTGCTATTGAGAGGCCGCCCTAGAGAAGACAGGATATGTGCTCACTGCCCACAAAATGAAGTGGAAACTGAGCTGCACTTCCTAACCTCCTGTCCAGAGAAGACAGGCTATGTGCTCACTGCCCACAAAATGAAGTGGAAACTGAGCTGCACTTCCTAACCTCCTGCCCAATGTATGACCATATTAGAGACACATATTTCCCTCAGATTACACAGACCCAGAAAGAATTTGAAAACAAATCAAACATTGATAAACTTCCATATCTGTTAGGCGGAATACCGCAGTGTGCAGTCACAGCAAGATGTGTGGCCCGTTGCCATGACAAAAGGGCAACCAGTGGAGCACAAACACCATTGTAAATACAGCCTATATGTATCTGTTTATTTATCTTCCCTTCCACACTTCAACTACTTGCACGTTGTTACAACACCGTACATAGACAACAATATAACATTTAAAATGTCTACATTCTTTGTGTAACGTTCACACATTTTTCCCTTGTTTATTTCCCTTTTGTTTATTGTCTATTCCATTTGCCTTGGTAATGTAAACATATGTTTCCCATGACAATAAAGCCCTTTGAATTGAGAGAGAGAGAGAGAGAGAGAGAGACAGAGAGAGAGACAGAGAGAGAGAGACAGAGAGAGAGAGACAGAGAGAGAGACAGAGAGAGAGACAGAGAGAGAGAGACAGAGAGAGAGAGAGAGAGACAGAGAGAGAGAGAGAGACAGAGAGAGAGAGAGAGAGAGACAGAGACAGAGAGAGAGAGACAGAGAGAGAGAGAGAGAGAGACAGAGAGAGAGAGACAGAGAGAGAGACAGAGAGAGAGAGAGCTAGAATCCAAAGTCAAATGTCTGCTGTTTGCTGATGATCTGGTGCTTCTGTCACCAACCAAGGAGGGCCTACAGCAGCACCTAGATCTTATGCACAGATTCTGTCAGACCTGGGCCCTGACAGTAAATCTCAGTAAGACCAAATAATGGTGTTCCAAAAAAGGTCCAGTCACCAGGACCACAAATACAAATTCTATCTAGATACTGTTGCCCTAGAGCACACAAAAAACTATACATACCTTGGCCTAAACATCAGCACCACAGGTAACTTCCACAAAGCTGTGAACGATCTGAGAGACAAGGCAAGAAGGGCATTCTATGCCATCAAAAGAAACATAAATTTCAATATACCAATTAGGATTTGGCTAAAAATACTTGAATCAGTCATAGAGCCCATTGCCCTTTATGGTTGTGAGGTCTGGGGTCCGCTCACCAACCAAGACTTCACAAAATGGGACAAACACCAAATTGAGACTCTGCACGCAGAATTCTGCAAAAATATCCTCTGTGTACAACGTAGAACACCAAATAATGCATGCAGAGCAGAATTAGGCCGATACCCACTAATTATCAAAATCCAGAAAAGAGCTGTTAAATTCTACAACCACCTAAAAGGAAGCGATTCACAAACCTTCCATAACAAAGCCATCACCTACAGAGAGATGAACCTGGAGAAGAGTCCCCTAAGCAAGCTGGTCCTGGGGCTCTGTTCACAAACACAAACACACACTACAGAGCCCCAGGACAGCAGCACAATTAGACCCAACCAAATCATGAGAAAACAAAAAGATAATTACTTAACACATTGGAAAGAATTAACAAAAAAACAGAGCAAACTAGAATGCTATTTGGCCCTACACAGAGAGTACACAGCGGCAGAATACCTGACCACTGTGACTGACCCAAAATTAAGGAAAGCTTTGACTATGTACAGACTCAATGAGCATAGCCTTGCTATTGAGAAAGGCCGCCGTAGGCAGACATGGCTCTCAAGAGAAGACAGGCTATGTGCTCACTGCCCACAAAATGAGGTGGAAACTGAGCTGCACTTCCTAACCTCCTGCCCAATGTATGACCATATTAGAGAGACATATTTCCCTCAGATTACACAGATCCACAAAGAATTCGAAAACAAATCCAATTTTGAAAAACTCCCATATCTACTGGGTGAAATTCCACAGTGTGCCATCACAGCAGCAAGATTTGTGACCTGTTGCCACGAGAAAAGGGCAACCAGTGAAGAACAAACACCATTGTAAATACAACCCATATTTATGCTTATTTATTTTATCTTGTGTCCTTTAGCCATTTGTACATTGTTAGAACACTGTATATATATATAATATATATACAGTGTATATATACAATATATTCACTTTGTATGTTGTCTACCTCACTTGCTTTGGCAATGTTAACACATGTTTCCCATGCCAATAAAGCCCTTGAATTGAATTGAATTGAGAGAGAGAGAGAGAGAGAGAGAGAGAGAGAGAGAGAGAGAGAGAGAGAGAAAGAAAGAGAGACAGAGAGAGAGAGCGAGACAGAGAGAGAGCGAGAGAGACAGAGAGAGACAGACAGACAGAGAGAGACAGAGAGAGAGAGACAGAGAGAGAGAGAGACAGAGACAGAGACAGAGACAGAGAGAGAGAGAGAGAGAGAGAGAGAGAGAGAGAGAGAGAGAGAGAGAGAGAGAGAAAGAAAGAGAGACAGAGAGAGAGAGCGAGACAGAGAGAGAGAGCGAGAGAGAGACAGGTACAGATATACAGATAAAGGGCTTCCACATACCAGTAGGTCTATCTGCTGTTAGGTTTGTACAGAGGCCCTCCACATACCAGTAGGTCTATCTGCTGTTAGGTTTGTACAGAGGCCCTCCACATACCAGTAGGTCTATCTGCTGTTAGGTTTGTACAGAGGCCCTCCACATACCAGTAGGTCTATCTGCTGTTAGGTTTGTACAGAGGCCATCCACATACCAGTAGGTCTATCTGCTGTTAGGTTTGTACAGAGGCCATCCACATACCAGTCAGAATCACTACTGATGTCTGGGTTCTCCTCCATCCTCTGATTATTCCATCCAATAATGACCAGAGTCAAGTCCCAAGTCCTATCCACATAGGACAATTACAATATCCAAAGTGCCTCTTCCTGTCACCTCAGAACAGGTTCAGCTAGTCCACAGCACAGAGAGAGTCACCATCAGTCAGGAAGACCAGACAAACCGACTGTGTTACATCACAGTTGACAGAGAGATACAAGTACATGACTAGAGCATGTCAACTGAAGTCCATCTGGGTTCCTTCCAGGCAGATTCACCTGCTTTCAGTCAGTGTCCCTCAGCTGAACAGGTTAGCATGTGCTGGTGGGATAAGATTTCCCATACCAATTATACATGAAATCCTGTACTCACTGATAACTCCAGCATCAGTAACCTGTAATCCTGTACTCACTGTTAACTCCAGCATCAGTAACCTGTAATCCTGTACTCACTGTTAACTCCAGCATCAGTAACCTGTAACCCTGTACTCACTGTTAACTCCAGCATCAGTAACCTGTAACCCTGTACTCACTGTTAACTCCAGCATCAGTAACCTGTAATCCTGTACTCACTGATAACTCCAGCATCAGTAACCTGGAATCCTGTGCTCACTGTTAACTCCAGCATCAGTAACCTGTAATCCTGTACTCACTGTTAACTCCAGCATCAGTAACCTGTAATCCTGTACTCACTGTTAACTCCAGCATCAGTAACCTGTAATCCTGTACTCACTGATAACTCCAGCATCAGTAACCTGTAATCCTGTACTCACTGTTAACTCCAGCATCAGTAACCTGTAATCCTGTACTCACTGTTAACTCCAGCATCAGTAACCTGTAACCCTGTACTCACTGTTAACTCCAGCATCAGTAACCTGTAATCCTGTACTCACTGTTAACTCCAGCATCAGTAACCTGTAATCCTGTACTCACTTAACTCCAGCATCAGTAACCTGTAATCCTGTACTCACTGTTAACTCCAGCATCAGTAACCTGTAATCCTGTACTCACTGTTAACTCCAGCATCAGTAACTTGTAATCCTGTACTCACTGTTAACTCCAGCATCAGTAACCTGTAATCCTGTACTCACTGATAACTCCAGCATCAGTAACCTGGAATCCTGTACTCACTGTTAACTCCAGCATCAGTAACCTTTAATGACTTAGGTAATTATCATGCCTCCTTCTTGTTCGCGTCCCTCCCTTCTCCTCCCAGAGAACTGCTGTGTCCAAAGTCTGAAGTTGTGCAACTACTCCTCAGTTGTCTGATCCCACAGTGGTAGGCAGTGGTAGATAGTGGTAGGCTAGTAGACAGTAAGAGGCAGTGGTAGATAGTGGTAGGCTAGTAGACAGTAAGAGGCAGTGGTAGATAGTGGTAGGCTAGTAGACAGTAAGAGGCAGTGGTAGATAGTGGTAGGCTAGAAGACAGTGGTAGATAGTGGTAGGCTAGAAGACAGTGGTAGGCAGTGGTAGATAGTGGTAGGCAGTAGTAGACAGTGGTAGACAGTGGTAGACAGTGGTAGGCTAGTAGACAGTGGTAGGCAGTGGTAGACAGTGGTAGGCTAGTAGACAGTAAGAGGCAGTGGTAGGCTAGTAGACAGTGGTAGGCTAGTAGACAGTGGTAGGCAGTAGTAGACAGTGGTAGACAGTGGTAGGCTAGTAGACAGTGGTAGACAGTGGTAGACAGTGGTAGGCTAGTAGACAGTGGTAGGCTAGTAGACAGTGGTAGGCAGTAGTAGACAGTGGTAGCCAGTGGTAGACAGTGGTAGGCTAGTAGACAGTGGTAGGCAGTGGTAGGCTAGTAGACAGTGGTAGGCAGTGGTAGATAGTGGCAGGCTAGTAGACAGTGGTAGGCAGTGGTAGGCTAGTAGACAGTAAGAGGCAGTGGTAGGATGGTAGACAGTGGTAGGCAGTGGTAGGCTAGTAGACAGTGGTAGACCGTGGTAGGCTAGTAGACAGTAAGAGGCAGTGGTAGACAGTGGTAGACAGTGGTAGGCTAGTAGACAGTGGTAGACAGTGGTAGGCAGTGGTAGGCTAGTAGACAGTGGTAGGCAGTGGTAGACAGTGGTAGGCAGTGGTAGGCTAGTAGACAGTAAGAGGCAGTGGTAGGATGGTAGGCATTGGTAGACAGTGGTAGGCTAGTAGACAGTAAGAGGCAGTGGTAGGATGGTAGACATTGGTAGGCTAGTAGACAGTGGTAGGCAGTGGTAGACAGTGGTAGGCTAGTAGACAGTGGTAGACAGTGGTAGGCATTGGTAGACAGTAGTAGGCTAGTAGACAGTAAGAGGCAGTGGTAGGATGGTAGGCATTGGTAGACAGTGGTAGGCTGGTAGACAGTGGTAGGCAGTGGTAGGCATTGGTAGACAGTGGTAGGCTAGTAGACAGTAAGAGGCAGTGGTAGGATGGTAGGCATTGGTAGACAGTGGTAGGCTAGTAGACAGTAAGAGGCAGTGGTAGGATGGTAGGCATTGGTAGGCTAGTAGACAGTGGTAGACAGTGGTAGGCATTGGTAGACAGTGGTAGGCTAGTAGACAGTAAGAGGCAGTGGTAGGATGGTAGGCATTGGTAGACAGTGGTAGGCTAGTAGACAGTAAGAGGCAGTGGTAGGATGGTAGACAGTGGTAGGCTAGAAGACAGTGGTAGGCAGTGGTAGACAGTGGTAGGCTAGTAGACAGTGGTAGGCAGTGGTAGACAGTGGTAGGCTAGTAGACAGTGGTAGGCAGTGGTAGGCTAGTAGACAGTGGTAGGCAGTGGTAGACAGTGGTAGGCAGTGGTAGATCGTGGTAGGCTAGTAGACAGTGATAGGCAGTGGTAGACAGTGGTAGGCTAGTAGACAGTGGTAGGCAGTGGTAGGCAGTGGTAGGCAGTAGTAGGCAGTAGTAGACAGTGGTAGGCTAGTAGACAGTGGTAGACAGTGGTAGGCAGTGGTAGATAGTGGTAGGCTAGTAGACAGTGGTAGACAGTGGTAAACAGTGGTAGGCAGTGGTAGACAGTGGTAGACTGGTAGACAGTGGTAGATAGTGGTAGGCAGTAGTAGACAGTGGTAGGCTAGTAGACAGTGGTAGATAGTGGTAGGCAGTGGTAGATAGTGGTAGGCTAGTAGACAGTGGTAGACAGTGGTAAACAGTGGTAGGCAGTGGTAGACAGTGGTAGACTGGTAGACAGTGGTAGATAGTGGTAGGCAGTGGTAGATTCACCATCTTCAGTTCACGTATCTCTCCCTCTCTCTCTCCCTTTCCCTCTCTTCTCTCCAGGCAATCAATTCAATTCAATTCAAGGGGCTTTATTGGCATGGGAAACACATGTTAACATTGCCAAAGCAAGTGAAGTAGATAATAAACAAAAGTGAAATCAGCAATAAAAATTAACAGTAAAACATTACACTCACAGAGATAATATTATGTCTATATACAGTGTTGTAGCGATGTGCTCTCTCTCTCTCTCTGTCTCTCTCTCTCTCTGTCTCTCTCCCCCTCTCTCTCTCTCCAGACTCTCTCTTCTCTCCAGTCTCTCTCTCTCTCTCCAGTCTCTCTCTCCAGTCTCTCTCTCTCCAGACTCTCTCTCTCTCTCCAGTCTCTCTCTCTTCTCTCCAGTCTCTCTCTCTCTCCAGACTCTCTCTTCTCTCCAGTCTCTCTCTCTCTCTCTCTCTCCAGACTCTCTCTCTCTCCAGACTCTCTCTTCTCTCCAGTCTCTCTCTCTCTCTCCAGTCTCTCTCTCTCCAGACTCTCTCTCCAGTCTCTCTCTCTTCTCTCCAGTCTCTCTTTCTCTCTCCAGACTCTCTCTCTCTCCAGCCTCTCTCTCCCTCTCTCTTCTCTCCAGTCTCTCTCTCTCTTCTCTCCAGTCTCTCTCTCTCTTCTCTCCAGTCTCTCTCTCTCTCTTCTCTCCAGTCTCTCTCTCTCTCTTCTCTCCAGTCTCTCTCTCTCTCTTCTCTCCAGTCTCTCTCTCTTCTCTCCAGTCTCTCTCTCTCTCTCTTCTCTCCAGTCTCTCTCTCTCTCTCTTCTCTCCAGTCTCTCTCTCTCTCTCTTCTCTCTCCAGTCTCTCTCTCTCTCTCTCTCTCTCTCTCCAGTCTCTCTCTCTCTCTCTTCTCTCCAGTCTCTCTCTCTCTCTCTCTCTTCTCTCCAGTCTCTCTCTCTCTTCTCTCCAGTCTCTCTCTCTCTCTTCTCTCCAGTCTCTCTCTCTCTTCTCTCCAGTCTCTCTCTCTCTCTTCTCTCCAGTCTCTCTCTCTCTCTTCTCTCCAGTATCTCTCTCTCTTCTCTCCAGTCTCTCTCTCTCTTCTCTCCAGTCTCTTTCTCTTTTCTCTCCAGTCTCTCTCTCTCTTCTCTCCAGTCTCTCTCTCTCTCTTCTCTCCAGTCTCTCTCTCTCTCTCTCTCTCTTCTCTCCAGTCTCTCTCTCCCTCTTCTCTCCAGTCTCAGTCTCTCTCTCTCATTCTTTCTCTCTAACAACATACTCTGACAACTCTTATAGAGTGTGCCTCCTGGGGGAAACACAGTGCATTACATTACTGCCTGGCTCTTAGTTAGCATTAGCATTAAGAAATAGCTTCCTTAACAAGCCTAAATCCTTGATCCTCTACTACTGTGAATATGGTTGAAAGAGTATTGTACATATTAAATATTAACACACGGCTCATTCAGTCTAAATACAAGTGTCAGTGTGATGTGCAAGTGGTGTATGGGTGTGTCTGCACGTGAACCAGGAAGTGTGTGCTGTGTATATTCATGGGTTATTCTGAAGCTCGGGAAGACAGGAAAGGCTTAAGGCTGGTTGACTTGGCCCAGTCCAGTGGGGACAGAACCAGTAGGAAGGACTATTTTCACCCTCCTCTCCACAGCGTGTCCGGCCATGTCACAGGGCTGCTGTTATGGAGACAACTAAAGAGCTGGGGGGGAGGGGGGGGGGGGTTCAGCCGTGATTCCACCACACACACACACACACACACACAAACTAGAACCCAGCACTGCCTGGCCTATTATCTGTCAGTTCTGAATCATGGTCCCTATAGACATCAGACTGGGGAGGGTGAGGTCACTATAGACATCAGACTGGGGAGGGTGAGGTCATTATAGACAACAGACTGGGGAGGGTGAGGTCATTATAGACATCAGACTGGGGAGGGTGAGGTCATTATAGACAACAGACTGGGGAGGGTGAGGTCATTATAGACAACAGACTGGGGAGGGTGAGGTCATTATAGACAACAGACTGGGGAGGGTGAGGTCATTATAGACAACAGACTGGGGAGGGTGAGGTCATTATAGACAACAGACTGGGGAGGGTGAGGGTGAGGTCACTATAGACATCAGACTGGGGAGGGTGAGGTCACTATAGACATCAGACTGGGGAGGGTGAGGTCACTATAGACATCAGACTGGGGAGGGTGAGGTCACTATAGACAACAGACTGGGGAGGGTGAGGTCACTTTCGACAACAGACTGGGGAGGGTGAGGTCATTATAGACAACAGACTGGGGAGGGTGAGGTCATTATAGACATCAGACTGGGGAGGGTGAGGTCATTATAGACATCAGACTGGGGAGGGTGAGGTCATTATAGACAACAGACTGGGGAGGGTGAGGTCATTATAGACATCAGACTGGGGAGGGTGAGGTCATTATAGACATCAGACTGGGGAGGGTGAGGTCATTATAGACATCAGACTGGGGAGGGTGAGGTCATTATAGACAACAGACTGGGGAGGGTGAGGTCACTATAGACATCAGACTGGGGAGGGTGAGAACACTATAGACAACAGACTGGGGAGGGTGAGATCACTTTCGACAACAGACTGGGGAGGGTGAGATCACTTTCGACAACAGACTGGGGAGGGTGAGGTCACTTTCGACAACAGACTGGGGAGGGTGAAGTACCGTGCTTCTACACCTGCATTGCTTGCTGTTTGGGGTTTTAGGCTGGGTTTCTGTACAGCACTTTGAGATATCAGCTGATGTACGAAGGGCTATATAAATACATTTGATTGATTGATGGATTGATGGATTGATTGATTGCTATAGCAGCCACCTGTACTGTTTTTGGTACTGGCCATGTTCGAGAACATGAAAACCGTAATGCATTGTGGGTAAATTGTGACTGAGTGACTGATTTCTAAATAATAATGAGTAGTTATTTATGAAGCAAGGTGATTTGTCTATCAGTCCATCTCAACTCTTTTTCAACGCAGCTGCTGATGTCAGTGTAAAATGGTGATGTCAGTGTTAAATGGTGATGTCAGTGTAAAATGGTGATGTCAGTGTAAATGGTGATGTCAGTGTAAAATGATGATCTCAGTGTTAAATGGTGATGTCAGTGTAAAATGGTGATGTCAGTGTAAAATGGTGATGTCAGTGTAAATGGTGATGTCAGTGTCAAATGGTGATGTCAGTGTAAATGGTGATGTCAGTGTCAAATGGTGATGTCAGTGTAATGGTGATGTCAGTGTAAATGGTGATGTTAGTGTAAATGATGATGTCAGTGTAAAATGATGAGGTCAGTATAAAATGATGTCAGTGTAAAATGGTGATGTTAGTGTAAATGGTGATGTCAGTGTTAAATGATGATGTCAGTGTTAAATGATGATGTCAGTGTAAAATGATGATGTCAGTGTAAAATGATGATGTCAGTGTAAAATGGTGATGTCAGTGTAAAATGGTGATGTCAGTATAAATGGTGATGTCAGTGTAAAATGGTGATGTCAGTGTAAATGGTGATGTCAGTGTAAAATGGTGATGTCAGTGTGATGGTGATGTCAGTGTAAAATGGTGATGTTAGTGTAAATGATGATGTCAGTGTAAAATGATGAGGTCAGTATAAAATGATGTCAGTGTAAAATGGTGATGTTAGTGTAAATGGTGATGTCAGTGTTAAATGATGATGTCAGTGTTAAATGATGATGTCAGTGTAAAATGATGATGTCAGTGTAAAATGATGATGTCAGTGTAAAATGATGATGTCAGTGTTAAATGGTGATGTCAGTGTAAATGGGTATGTCAGTGGTGAAATGGTGAAGTCCATTTGGTGAACCAACACCTCTCCACCTGGTGTGACCAAGCCAACACCTCTCCACCCGGTGTGACCAAACCAACACCTCTCATCTGGTGAGACCAAACCAACACCTCTCACCTAGTGTGACCAAACCAACACCTCTCATCTGGTGAGACCAAACCAACACCTCTCACCTAGTGTGACCAAACCAACACCTCTCACCTGGTGAGACCAAACCAACACCTCTCACCTAGTGTGACCAAACCAACACCTCTCACCTGGTGTGACCAAACCCACACCTCTCACCTGGTGTGACCAAACCAACACCTCTCACCTGGTGTGACCAAACCCACACCTCTCACCTGGTGTGACCAAACCAACACCTCTCACCTGGTGTGACCAAACCAACACCTCTCCACCCGATGTGACCAAACCAACACCTCTCACCTGGTGTGACCAAACCAACACCTCTCATCTGGTGAGACCAAACCAACACCTCTCACCTGGTGTGACCAAACCAACACCTCTCACCTGGTGTGACCAAACCAACACCTCTCACCTGGTGTGACCAAACCAACACCTCTCACCTGGTGTGACCAAACCAACACCTCTCACCTGGTGTGACCAAACCAACACCTCTCACCTGGTGAGACCAAACCAACACCTCTCATCTGGTGTGACCAAACCAACACCTCTCATCTGGTGTGACCAAACCAATGCCTTTCAACATGATTTGCAGGATAAAAACAAGACACAAAAAACATGAAATCTGAATCGGCAGTTTGATAATGGCTATGGTGACAGATTGAGAGGAGGGGACACACAGAGACAGAGAGAGAGACAGAGAGAGAGAGAGACAGAGAGAGACAGACAGACAGACAGACATACAGACAGACAGAGAAAGAGAGAGGAGAGAGAGAGCATGTGATTGGATGATGGAGTTTTAGTTAACATACCTGCGAACAGTGAGTCGAAGAGTCTTGTAGGATCCTTTGACCAATGAGATGGCTTCCTGCCTGAATCCACTGAGCTCCACGTCGTTAATGACAACCACCTGGTCACCTGGCAACAGGGGGTGTTCCAACAGGTCCGCCTTCCCACCTCCCTCAACCTGGATTGAAGAGGAGAGAGAAGAATACATTTCTGTTTCAGACCACAGAAATCAGTAGAGGAGCCTCTAGAGCAGATGTAGGGGTTGAGGAGGACATGGCAGAATAACGAACATCTAGGATACTGGTACCAGATCACTCCGCACCAGACTTGGAGAAGCATTGACACACACACACACACACACACACACACACACACACACACACACACACACTGAGTTTAGTACAGATACACCATGAAGGTCTTCATTGACCTTAAGGCTAAACTAACCTAACACCTGACTTCAGAGCTACAACTCTCTGTTTGGACCTATAGAGCTATCACTATCTCCCTCATATCCTCCTACAAGAGGACCTCCTCACGTGGGCTCCCGAGTGGAGCAGAGGTCTAATGCACTGCATCTCAGTGGGCTCCCAAGTGGAGCAGTGGTCTAAGACACTGCATCTCAGTGGGCTCCCGAGTGGAGCAGAGGTCTAAGGCACTGCATCTCAGTGGGCTCCCGAGTGGAGCAGAGGTCTAAGACACTGCATCTCAGTGGGCTCCCGAGTGGAGCAGAGGTCTAAGGCACTGCATCTCAGTGGGCTCCCGAGTGGAGCAGAGGTCTAAGACACTGCATCTCAGTGGGCTCCCGAGTGGAGCAGAGGTCTAAGGCACTGCATCTCAGTGGGCTCCCGAGTGGAGCAGAGGTCTAAGACACTGCATCTCAGCGGGCTCCAGAGTGGAGCAGCGGTCTAAGACACTGCATCTCAGTGGGCTCCCGAGTGGAGCAGCTTCTGACAAGATTTGCTTATAATTCCGTGGCAGCAGGGTAGCCTAGTGGTTGCAAGTTCAAACCCCCGAGCTGACAAGGTACTAATCTGTCGATCTGCCCCTTACGGTCAGACGCCGAGCAGTTGCCATACCAGGCGGTGATGCAACCGGTCAGGATGCTCTCGATGATGCAGCTGTAGAACTTTCTGAGGATCTGGGGACCCATGCCAAATCTTTTCAGTCTCCTGAGGGGGAAAAGATGTTGTCGTGCCCTCTTCACAAATGTCTTTGTGTGTTTGGACCATGATAGTTTGTTGGTGATGTGGACATCAAGGAACTTGAAACTCTCAACCCGCTCCCCTACAGCCCCGTACATGTTAATGGGAGCCTGTTCGGCCCACCATTTCCTGTAGTCCACGATCAGCTCCTTTGTCTTGCTCACATTGAGGGAGAGGTTGTTGTCCTGGCACCACACTGACAGGTCTCTGACCTCCTCCCTATAGGCCGTCTCATCATTGTTGGTAATCAGGCCAACCATTGTTATCGTCAACAAACTTAATGATGGTGTTGGAGTGGTGCCTGGCCGTGCAGTTGTGGGTGAACAGGGAGTACAGGAGGGGACTAAGCACGCACACCTGAGGGGCCCCCGTGTTGAGGCTCAGCTTGGCGGATGTGTTGTTGCCTACCCTTACCACCTAGGGGCGGCCCCGTCAGGAAGTCCAGGATCCAGTTGCAGAGGGAGGTGTTTAGTCCCAGGGTCCTTAGCTTAGTGATGAGCTTTGTAGACACTATGGTGTTGAACACTGAGCTGTAATCAATGAACACCATTCTCACAAAGGTGGGAAAGGGCAGTGTGGAGTGCAATAGAGATCACATCATCTGTGGGTCAGTTGGTGCGGTATGGGAATTGGAGTGGGTCCTAGGGCAGGCCTGGGCAACTCCTGTCCTCTGCGGAAATCAAAATACGTGGTGTCACACGTATTTTGTTGACAGAAAAACAAGAGTGTGCAAAGCTGTCATCAAGGCAAAGGGTGGCTACTTTGAAGAATCTTAAATATTAAATATATTTTGATTTGTTTAACACTTTTTTGGTTACTACATGATTCCATATGTGTTATTTCACCGTTTTGATGTCTTCACTATTATTCTACAATGTAGAAATGAGTAAAAAAATAAAGAAAAAACCTGGAATGAGTCGGTGTGTCCACACTTTTGACTGGTACTTTATGTGTGAAATTTGTTTTGATTTAGAATGGACCATTATCATGCACCCATCTCGAAACGGGCAGCGGGAAAAATACATGTCATCTACTTGTCATGTCATGCACTTAAATGTCATGCACTTTCCTGTGGTTCATGTTCATGCCATCCAGGTAGGCTATACTCCTGTTGTAAAGCGGAGCAATACGCTTAATATTAGGACATTTGATAAATGGTAGGCCTAGCTTATAGAAAGCTGATGGGTTCCTCCTCTTTTTAATAGAGGCCACCAAAACTTCCACAACATGAACTCCTGGGCTCTCATGAAGTGTTTGATTATATTTTCATTACATTTGCATTGATGTCAGAGTGATTAGAGGGACAGCAGAGTGCTGAGTACCAGGAAGTTAACAAGTTTGGTAGGCTACTAATGACCAGCAGCAGCATCAGGGCTTGGAGAAGAATAATTACCGTGACTAAATGGTCACATGACTTGTGACCACCGGTGTGGCGGTAATACGGTCCCTGTAACAGCCCTAGGGGGGACTGGGTGGAACACATTGTGTCACGGCTGTTGAAAGGAGAGGACCAAGGTGCAGCGTGGTGAGCGCCCATTGTTTTTAATGTAATCAAAATGACGCAGAACAAAACAATAAACACTACAAAAACAAACCGTGAGGCTCAAAGGCTGTGTGCCCTAAACAAAGTCAACTTCCCACCAAGAAAGGAGGGGAAAAGGGCTACCCAAGTATGGTTCCCAATCAGAGACAACGATAGACAGCTGTCCCTGATTGAGAACCATACCCGGCCAAAACATAGAAATACAAAATCATAGATAACAAAACATAGAATGCCCACCTCAAAATCACACCCTGACAAAACCAAATAGAGACATTAAAAGGCTCTCTAAGGTCAGGGCGTGACAGTACCCCCCCCCCCCCCCAAGGTGCGGACTCCGGCAGCAAAACCTGAACTATAGGGTTGGGTTTGGGTGGGCATCTATCCGCGGTGGCGGCTCAGGTGTGGGACGCAGACCCCGCTCCACCTCTGGCTCACCCCGCTTTGGTGACACCTCTGGTGTGGTGGACCTCGCCGCGACCCCCGGACTGGGGACCCTCTCTGCGGGCCCCGGACTGGGCACCCTCTCTGCAGGCCCCAGACTGGGCACCCTCTCTGCAGGCCCCAGACTGGGCACCCTCTCTGCAGGCCCCAGACTGGGCACCCTCTCTGCAGGCCCCAGACTGGGCACCCTCTCTGCAGGCCCCAGACTGGGCACCCTCTCTGCAGGCCCCAGACTGGGCACCCTCTCTGCAGGCCCCAGACTGGGCACCCTCTCTGCAGGCCCCAGACTGGGCACCCTCTCTGCAGGCCCCAGACTGGGCACCCTCGTTGTTGCGGGCCCCAGACTGGGCACCCTCGTTCCTGGAGGGCATCGCTGGAGACTCCGGACTGGAGGACGTCGCTGGAGGCTCCGGACTGGTGGCCCTCGTTGGAGGCTTCGTGCCATGTCTCACCACTGGAGGCTTCTTGCCATGGATCATCACTGGAGGCTTCGGGCCATGGATCATCACTGGAGGCTTCTTGCCATGGATCATCACTGGAGGCTTCGTACCATGGATCATCACTGGAGGCTTCTTGCCATGGATCATCACTGGAGCGGAGAGACACACAGGAGGCCAGGCTGGGGAGACATACAGGAGGCCTTGTCCTTGGCCGAGGCACCGGATACACTGGGCCGTGGATGTCTCAAGCTAAGAGCCTGCACAACCCGTCCTAGCTGGATGGTGACTTTGGCCCGGCACGTGCCATTAAAAGGCTCTCTAAGGTCAGGGCGTGCCACATTGTTTACATGCTCCAGTCATTTCAGATAGTTTACATGCTCCAGTCATTTAGGATAGTTTACATGCTCCAGTCATTTAGGATAGTTTACATGCTCCAGTCATTTCAGATAGTTTACATGCTCCAGTCATTTAGGATAGTTTACATGCTCCAGTCATTTCAGATAGTTTACATGCTCCAGTCATTTCAGTATGTTGTATTAGTAAAGACAGGGTTACATTAAACCCATTCCCCAGGGAAACATAGACATGGTCAGGGTTACATTAAACCCATTCCCCAGGGAAACATAGACATGGTCAGGGTTACATTAAACACATTCCCCAGGGAAACATCTATGCTCAGGGTAATGTTAAACCCATTCCCCAGGGAAACATAGACAGGGTCAGGGTTACATTAAACCCATTCCCCGGGGGAAACATCTATGCTCAGGGTGATGTTAAACCCATTCCCCAGGGGAAACGTGCAGATTCCCTCCCAAAACTGTATCACAATATTACAATACAGACCTTATAGACATCCTCTGGGCTAAACTCACAGGGTGGCACATTACAGAACTAATATACAGTTCGTCCACTTTGGGGTGAACAAATGGGCAAACCAACCGTCACAGTCTCCTTGGATTTTCTTTGTCTTGACAAAGGCATGTAGAAGCAGAGCCTCTACCATTCAAGCCTCACTGGGAACTGCCATGTCACACCTACTGTATTCTAAAGCCGAACTGGCCCCTCAGACAGAATAGAACAACAGAAAACAGGAAATATTTTTGAATAGTCAGAAAAGCAGGCGTTTCTTTTTACACTTCCTTGGTGGTAAATAGTCATAGCCAATGAAAAGTCAGGGAATGAGAGGGGGGGGGATTGCTTAACTTGGTCTGAAAGTGTCTGAAAAAAATACCTCTTGAACTACAGATGGGCTACGAAGGGTCTGACAATGAACCTATTAACGTGGCCTTCGTCCCAAATGGCACTGTGCACTATATAGGGAAGAGGGTGCCATTTGGGACACAAAAAAAATCTTTACCTTTCCTTTTAACCCTCCTCTTCCAGAAGTCACAGGCCAGCGAGACACCATCTCAGAGTGCTAATACACTGCCAACAATATGGGCCTTCAATAACAACCACATAAAATAACGATTTAGAAATTTTATAAGAAACCAGTATTCTGTCAACACTGAGTTCTGATTGAGCATATCTTTTTTTAAATCTCTCTCTCCTTGTGTTGCTATTCAGACTAGCTGAACTCTTGGTGCAAATTCCAATGCTGACATTCCTCTTAATATCACTCTCATTCTCTCTCTGCTCTCCCTCTCTCTCCACCCCCCTCTCTCTCCACCCCCCTCTCTCTCTCCACCCCCCTCTCTCTCTCCATCCATCCCTCTCTCTCTGCCCCCTCTCTCTCCACCCCCCTCTCTCCATCCCTCTCTCTCTCTCTCTCCACCCCTCTCTCTCTCTCTCTCTCTCTCCACCCCCCCTCTCTCCACCCCCCCTCTCTCCATCCCTCTCTCTCTCTCTCCACCCCCTCTCTCTCCACCCCCCTTCTCTCCATCCCTCTCTCTCTCTCCACCCCCCCTCTCTCCATCCCTCTCTCTCTCTCCACCCCCCCTCTCTCCATCCCTCTCTCTCTCCACCCCCTCTCTCTCCACTCCCCCTCTCTCTGCCCTCTCTCTCTCCACCCCCCCTCTCTCCACCCCTCTCTCTCCACCCCCCCTCTCTCCATCCCTCTCTCTCCACTCCCCCTCTCTCTGCCCCCTCTCTCTCCGCCCCCCCCCCCCTCTCTCTCTCCACCCCCCCTCTCTCCACCCCTCTCTCTCCACCCCTCTCTCACACCGATTAAGGTGTTTATATGTCCTAATAATTCAAAGATTGATCAGAAAACCAGGTGTTTTTAAATCAGCGGTATGCTTACTTAAATTTTGACCATGTGTCGATTAAGATAAGCAGGGTAAGGTGTTTACATGACTAATGCCGCAGTCTACTGCCATGAAACAGTTAAATATCAAATGAGTACTGTGCATGTAGTCTCTCTCTCCCTCTCTGGTTCTGTCTCTGGTCCTGTTATGGTCCTGTCTCTGGTCCTGTTATGGTTCTGTCTCTGGTCCTGTTATGGTCCTGTCTCTGGTCCTGTCTCTGGTCCTGTCTCTGGTCCTGTCTCTGGTCCTGTCTCTGGTTCTGTTATGGTTCTGTCTCTGGGTTCCCCCGGGGCTCTCTGTGACCACCGGTGGAAGCATGTCTTTGTGTAGAACTGGTACTGCTGCTGGTGAGACTGGTAGTGGTGACACAGCATCCCTCCCCCCTTCCTGCAGTAAAGCGGCTTAGTGTGTGAAGTGCTGAAGGACACGCTCAATAATATTAAAGCTACATCACCACCGCCACACAACGAGTTCCGCCACGGCCCCACCCACCTCTCCCAGCCGCCACGGCCCCACCCACCCACCTCTCCCAGCCGCCACGGCCCCACCCACCCACCTCTCCCAGCCGCCACGGCCCCACCCACCTCTCCCAGCCGCCACGGCCCCACCCACCTCTCCCAGCCCGCCACGGCCCCACCCACCCACCCACCCACCTCTCCCAGCCCGCCACGGCCCCACCCACCCACCTCTCCCAGCCGCCATGGCCCCAGCCGGCCAGGGCCCCACCACAGTTCACAGAGTAGGCTGTATGCTCCAGACGTACTTCCTCACGGTCAGACACCACCAGCACTGCAACACCAGAGACGATTCACGATATAAACATGTCAGACCATCCCTAACCTCTCTCTGGAGCTCATACTCATGACAGAGTTGTCTTTGTAGGCCAACTATACTGACATACTGTATATACTGAAGCCAGGACACAGTGTTAAAGTACAGCTTTATGTAATCCTTTCACGCTTTCTAACAGAATTATAACTGATGTCACACCAGCCCTACCTGTTATACTGTAACAGCCTCTCACGCCAGATTTAAAATAAATAAATAGTATTTAATTAAGATCCCCAATGAGCTCTTCCTGGGGTCCAAACAGGAAACAACAAATAGAATGAATAAAATAGATAATACACCATACATAGACAATACGCTACACCATACATAGACAATACACTACACCATACATAGACAATACACTACACCATACATAGACAATACACTACACAATACACTACACCATACATAGACAATACACTACACCATACATAGACAATACGCTACACCATACATAGACAATACACTACACCATACATAGACAATACACTACACACTACACCATACATAGACAATACACTACACCATACATAGACAATACACTACACAATACACCATACATAGACAATACGCTACACCATACACTACACAATACACTACACCATACATACACAATACACTACACCATACATACACAATACACTACACAATACACTACACCATACATAGACAATACACTACACAATACACTACACAATACATAGACAATACACTACACAATACATAGTTCACCCTACACTACACAATGCACACTACACAATACATAGACAATACAATATATAATACACATTACACTACACAATACACACTACACAATACAATGCACACTACACAACACATAGACAATACAATATGTAATACACATTACACTACACAATACAACACACACAATACACAATGAAAACTACACACCACAACACACAATAAGCTCTACACAATACAATACACACTACATAATACACAATACACACTACACTACACAATACACACTATACAATACACTACACACTACATTACACACTACACTATACAGTACACAACGCACTACACACAACATAATACAATACACTACACTACATAATACACAACTACCTACGTACACAATACATAATACACAACACAATACACTACCGGTCAAAAGTTTTAGAACACCTACTCATTTTTATTTGTACTATTGTCTACATTGTAGAATAATAGTGAAGACATCAAAACTATGAAATAACACATATGGAATCATGTAGTAACGAAAAAAGTGTTAAACAAATCAAAATGTATGTTATATTTGAGATTCTTCAAATAGCCACCCTTTGCCTTGATGGCAGCTTTGTATACTCTTGGCATTCCCTCAATCAGCTTCACCTAGAATGATTTTCCAATAGTCTTGAAGGAGTTCCCACATATGCTGAGCACTTGTTGGCTGCTTTTCCTTCTCTCTGTGGCCCAACTCATCCCAAACCATTTCAATTGGGTTGAGGTCAGGGGATTGTGGCGGCCAGGTCATCTGATGCAGCACTCCATCACTCTCCTTCTTGGTCAAATAGCCCTTAAACAGCCTGGAGGTGTGTTGGGTCATTATCCCGTTGAAAAACAAATAATAGTCCCACTAAGCCCAAACCAGATGGGAGGCTGTATCTCTGCAGAATGCTGTGGTAGCCATGCTGGTTAAGTGTGCCTTGAATTCTAAATAGATCACAGACAGTGTCACCAGCAAAGCACCTCCACACCATAACACCTCCTCCTCCATGCTTCACGGTGGGAAATACACATGCGGAGATCATCCGTTCACCTACTCTGCATCTCACAAAGACACGGCGGTTGGAACCAAAAATCTCCAATTTGGACTCCAGAACAAATTTCCACCGGTCTAATGTCCATTGCTCGTGTTTCTTGGCCCAAGCACGTCTCTTCTTCTTATTGGTGTCCTTTAGTAGTGGTTTCTTTGCAACAATTCCACCGTGAAGGCCTGATTCACACAGTCTCCTCTGAACAGTTGATTTTGAGATGTGTCTGTTACTTAAACTCTGTGAAGCATTTATTTGGGCTACAATTTCTGAGGCTGGTAACTCTAATGATCTTATCCTCTGCAGCAGGGATAACTCTGGGTCTTCCCTGTGGCGGTCCTCATGAGAGCCAGTTTCATCATAGCGCTTGATGGTTTTTGCGACTGCACTTGAAGAAACGTACAAAGTTCTTGAAATGTTCCGTATTGACTGACCTTCATGGCTTAAAGTAATGATGGACTGTTCGTTTCTCTTTGCTTATTTGAGCTGTTCTTGCCATAATGTGGACTTGGTCTTTTACCAAATAGGGCTATCTTCTGTATACTACCCCTACCTTGTCACAACACAACTGATTGGCTCAAATGCATTAAGAAGGAAAGAAATTCCACAAATTAACTTTTAACAAGGCACACCTGTTAATTGAAATGCATTCCAGGTGACTACCTCATGAAGCTGGTTGAGAGAATGCCAAGAGTGTACAAAAGGCAAAGGGTGGCTACTTTGAAGAATCTCAAATAAAAAATATATTTTGATTTGTTTAACACTTTTTTGGTTACCACATGATTCCATATGTGTTATTTCATAGTTTTGATGTCTTCACTATTATTCTACAATGTAGACAATAGTACAAATAAAGAAAAACCCTTGAATGTGTAGTTGTTATAATACACAACACAACACACCATACACTACATACTACACTGCACTACATAATACATTACACACTACACAACACACCACATAATACACTACACACTACATAATACACTACACTACATTACATACTACACAACACACCACCTCATACACTACACAACACACCACCTCATACACTATACTACACAACACACCACCTCATACACTATACTACACAATACACCACATAATACACTACACACTACATAATACACTACACTACATTACATACTACACAACACACCACATAATACACTACACACCACCTCATACACTATACTACACAACACACCACCTCATACACTATACTACACAACACACCACATAATACACTACACACTACACTACATACTACATAATACACTGCATTACATAATGCATAATACACTACATAATACATTACATACTACACAATACACTACACTACATTACATAATACACCACACTACATACTACACTACATAATACATTACATACTACACAATACACTACACAATACACAACATACTACATAATACACTACATACTACACTACATACTACACAATACACTACACAATACACAACATACTACATAATACACTACATACTACACAATGCACTACATACTACACAATGCACTACATACTACATAATACACTACATAATACACTACATACTACACAATACACTACGCAATACACTACATACTACATAATACACTACATAATACATAACACACTACATAATACACTACATACTACACAATGCACTACATACTACATAATACACTACATAATACACTACATACTACACAATGCACTACATACTACATAATACACTACATAATACACTACATAATACACTACATAATACACTACATAATACACTACATACTACGCAATACACTACATAATACATAATACACTACATAATACACTACATACTACGCAATACACTACATACTACGCAATACACTACATAATACATAATACACTACATACTACACTACATAATACACTACATACTACACTACATAATACATAATACACTACATAATACACTACATAATACATAATACACTACATACTACATAATACACTACATAATACACTACATACTACATAATACACTACATAATACACTACATAATACACTACATAATACACTACATACTACACTACATACTACACTACATACTACACTACATACTACACTACATACTACACTACATAATACCCTACATACTACACTACATAATACACTACATAATACATAATACACTACATAATACACTACATACTACATAATACACTACATAATACACTACATACTACACAATGCACTACATACTACATAATACACTACATAATACACTACATAATACACTACATAATACACTACATAATACACTACATACTACACTAGATAATACACTACATACTACGCAATACACTACATAATACATAATACACTACATAATACACTACATACTACGCAATACACTACATACTACGCAATACACTACATAATACACTACATACTACACTACATAATACACTACATACTACACTACATAATACATAATACACTACATAATACACTACATAATACATAATACACTACATACTACATAATACACTACATAATACACTACATACTACATAATACACTACATAATACACTACATAATACACTACATAATACACTACATAATACACTACATACTACACTACATAATACACTACATAATACACTACATACTACACTACATAATACACTACATAATACATAATACACTACATAATACACTACATACTACATAATACACTACATAATACACTACATAATACATAATACACTACATAATACATAATACACTACATAATACACTACATAATACACTACATAATACACTACATACTACGCAATACACTACATACTACATAATACATAACACAATACACTACACTACATAATACACTACATAATACATTACATAATACACTACATACTACACAATACACTGCATTACATAATGCATAATACACTACATACTACACTACATACTACATAATACACTACATACTACACAATACACTACATACTACACTACATAATACACTACATAATACACTACATAATACACTACATACTACACTACATAATACACCACACTACATAATACATAATAGACTACATACTACACTACATAATACACTACATACTACACTACATACTACATAATACACTACATACTACACTACATAATACACCACACTACACTACATAATACACTACATAATACACTACATAATACACTACATACTACATACTACACTACATAATGCATAATAGACTACATACTACACTACATAATACACTACATAATACACTACATACTACACTACATAATACACTACATAATACACTACATACTACACTACATAATACACTACATACTACACTACATAATACACTACATAATACATAATAGACTACATACTACATAATACACTACATAATACACTACATACTACATAATACACTACACAATACACCACACTACATACTACACTACACTACATAATACACACTTTTGAGATATTTAGCACCAGCCAAATTGCTAGTTGGCCACCTTAAAACTGACTGGAGCTTTTCATTTTACTGTCGTAGCCTCCGTGTTTACTGTCGAGTCATCGGCGTACATGGACACACACAGGCTATATTCAAGATTAGTGGAAGGTCATTAGTAAAAACAGAAAACAATAATAGCCCTAGCCGGCTGCCCTGTGGTACACCACACTCAACCGAATTTGCATTCGAGAGGCTTCCATTAAAGAAACCCTCGTGTTCTATTAGACAGGCAACTCTCAATCCACGATAGAAGATGAAAATACATAACACCTACATTTTTTCAGCGTTAGGTTATGAGTTAAATAAAAGTGAAATATATTTTTAATGATCAATGATATCTTAAGCTGCACTGAAGTCAAACTAAACAGGTCCACAATCTTTTTATTAATACATTTATTTCAGCCAATCATCAGTCATTTGTGTCAGTGCCAAGCATGTTTTGCGTACCCTTCCCTATAAGCATGCTGAAAGTCCGCTGCCAATTTTGTTTTCTGTAAAATAACATTATATTTGGTCAAACACCATTTTTCCCCAAAGTTTGCAAAGCGCCGGTAACAGGTTGATGGGGTTGGCTGTTCGAACCATTAAAGGGTGCTGAACTATTCTTGGCCAGCGGAATGACCTTTGCCTCTACTCCAGGGCTGAGGGCACACACTATCTTTCATAAATGCTTAAACATCTTTTCATAAGTACTGTGTCAGGCTGTTCCTCATTACATTATCAAGAACAACAACAACAACAACAACAACAAAAAATTTACATCTTCCACATAGGAATCATCGCAAAATCTCTTTGTATGATCGCTTTCACAACTATTTTAAAGGTCCAATCTTTGGAAATGTTGTTTTTCCTAGATATGCCTTCTACATTATGATCGCTGTGTCTGATGGGTGTGGAAACTGCTTCAAAACACATTTCTGCAGCATAAGATGTGATCAATACAGGTATCAGGAAGTGTAATGTAATTATGCATTAAATATATTAGGGGGGGGGGGGAACAACAACATCATCATCCTTCCTGCTGCATCAAACACATAGAAACATTGCAGGATTTAATCCGTGTTTTCTTCCTGAGAGAGGTGGACTATTATACGGAAACACCCAAGGCAGAGCTGTCACTCCAGAGAACATGCTTCCACTGCTCCCAGAGTCCAACCATTCCAGCCGTCGCTTGGCATTGTGCATGGTGATCTTAGGCTTGTGTGCGGCTGCTTGGCCATGGAAACCCATTTCATGAAGCTCCCGACGAACAGTTATTGTGCTGACGTTGCCTCCAGAGGCAGTTTGGAACTTGGTAGTGAGTGTTGCAACCGAGGACAGGTGATTTTTTTTACACGCTACGTGCTTCAGCACTCGCCGGGTCCCGTTCTGTGAGCTTGTGTGGCCTACCACTTCACGGCTTAGCCGTTGTTGCTCCTAGACGTTTCCACTTCATAACAGTACTTAAAGTTGATGGGGCAGGTCTAGCAGGGCAGACATTTGACAAACTGACTTGATGGAAACATGACATCGTATGACGGTGCCACGTTGAAAGTCACCGAGTTCTTCAGTAAGGCCATTCTACTGTCAATGTTTGTCTATGGAGATTGCATGGCTGTGTGCTCGATTTTATACACCTGTCAGCAACGGGTTACATTAATGGATAGCCAGGGGCACACTCCAACACCATTTACAAAAGAAGCATGTGTGTTTAGTGAGTGTCAGATCAGAGGCAGTAGGGATGAGGGATGTTCTCTTGATAAATTACTTTTTTATACACTACCAGTCAAAAGTTACTTCTCATTCCAGAGTTTTTCTTTATTGTACCATTTTCTACATTGTAGAATAATAGTGAAGACGTCAACACTATGAAATAACACATATGAACCACACATGCAGAGATCATTCGTTCACCTGCTCTGCGTCTCACAAAGACACGGCGGTTGAAACAAAAAAATGTGAAATTTGGACTCCTCAGACCACCGGTCTTCTTCTTATTGATTTCCTTTAGTAGTGGTTTCTTTGCAACAATTCCACCATGACGGCCTGATTCAAGCAGTCTCCTCTGAACAGTTGATTTTGAGATGTGTCTGTTACTTAAACTCTGTGAAGCATTTATTTGGGCTACAATTTCTGAGGCTGGTAACTCTAATGATCTTATCCTCTGCAGCAGAGGTAACTCTGGGTCTTCCTTTTCTGTGGCGGTCCTCATGAGAGCCAGTTTCATCATAGCGCTTGATGGTTTTTGCGACTGCACTTGAAGAAACTTTAAAAGTTCTTGAAATGTTCCGTATTGACTGACCTTCATGTCTTAAAGTAATGATGGACTGTCATTTCTCTTTGCTTATTTGAGCTGGTCTTTTACCAAATAGGGCTATCTTCTGTATACCACCCCTACCTTGTCACAACACAACTGATTGGCTCAAATGCATTAAGGAAATAAATTCCACAAATGAACTTTTAACAAGGCACACCTGTTAATTGAAATGCATTCCAGGTGACTACCTCATGAAGCTGGTTGAGAGAATGCCAAGAGTCTGCAAAGCTGTCATCAAGGCAAAGGGTGGCTACTTTGAAGAATCTCAAATATAAAATATATTTTGATTTGTTTAACACTTTTTTGGTTACTACATGATTCCATATGTGATATTTCATAGTTTTGATGTCTTCACTATTATTCTACAATGTAGAAAATTGTACAAATAAAGAAAACCCCTTGAATGAGAAGGTGTGTCCAAACATTTGACTGGTACTGTATTAGCAAAGACTAGATTAAATAGAGAAAAGTATGATGGGTGAAAATATGATCACTTGATGAGAGGAAGGCAAGGATCTGAGCTCAAGCTTTTTTTTCTCTCTACTTTCTCAAATCATCAATCAACTAAGAGCATCATCCAGGCATAAAGGACTACACTTCCCATGAGTCTCTACAACTGAATCTCTGAAAGATGGTTGACTGCTGGTGACTTCTCTAACAATTCGACCTGAGCATATCTTTGGCAGAACAGCGATATGCCACCTTCCATTTTGAGATACGGAACTTGAACAAATTGTTTTGTAATCATTATTATTTATTTATTTTTCAAAGCAGACAAATGATTTTTGATCAAAATTTTTGTCGCATCATGCAGCTCATATACATTTTAATTTCTAAGACATTCTAAGGTTTGTATCATTCACAACTAAAGTTGCCAAATAGGTTCTATACGCTAGATTTAGAGTTGTTTCAAATGATCACCTTATACGCTTAACATAACCACTTCTCCTGCGCTCTCGCTCTGGAATGTGAAAAATATCCTTTCTATTTTACTCAGCTAAGTTCAATTATATTCCTCTCACTATAAAATCATATAATATAAAATAATGTCATAGGACTTATAAGCATATCTTGTCAGCTAAATGAACAAGCCTACAGCCTACAGCCCATGGCATGGAGCCTAGCCAGATAACATACAGTAGGACAAGTCATATTTTGTTCTTCTGAAACACATTTTCTTCATATCATAATGTTTCTTTAGACCTGACTAAAACAAAGAATGGATTTATTGTGATGCTGTAAATCCAATTAATTTATTCAACTTTTTAAAAATGTTGATGTTACAAAGGCTCATCGTTCTTCATAAGTAGTCAGTCACCGTGAGACTGGCAGCCATGACCACCACAGTCCTGTTCAGAACTATCGCTATCAAGACTCTGAAGATGAGCAAGTACGGGTGGGTGAGTGAGTGTGTGTGTGTACAGTATTCATGGACTTCCAAATATTTGATTTGTTCTCAAGAGTGTAAAGAAAATGTGAATTAAATATATGATGTAATGTAAAGCACAGTGAAAGGCCTTCAGATAGTTGTTATTACTAACAGTAGCCTACACATGTAAAAGCATATGGAGCCGATCATGAGACCTCAGATTTCTGGTGCAGACAAAAGCACGGCAGCGAGAGGTTTAGGCAGCGAGAGGTTTAGGCAGCAGGTAAGGACACAAATGTTTGTGTCCTTACCTTGACAGCACTCAATGGACAAGGAGACTGCAATCGAATATTTAGTTACCCAAAGCCATCAACCATTCATATTAGTATTTCCTATGCAGAGCATTCCCACCAACCTTCTCACTGTTTTTGCCATTTGCCTGTCTCCTCTAATTTCATTACTGTCTGAATAAAGTTTCCAACCATGTCAAAAAAACATGGTTAAAAGAATATATATTAGCATAGTTTAAAATTTCACCCCCCCCCCACCCAAATGTCAAAGTCGTCAAATGGTTTGTGTTCATTTAATGGTCAAAACATTCTGAATACCCCTGACCTGTGTGCCCCCCCCCCCCTGGTCATAAGCCTAAACCATGTAAAAATACATAGAATTGCAGGAAATTTGCTTTAAAACTGTTTTTTTTAAATGGGGGAGGACCCGCAGTCCCCCCTTCTAGGCAAAATCTCCCTCCAAGCGTTCATCAAAAGTTGCTCCTACTAACTGTAAACCTACTCTTGATGAGGCACACGGAAAAACATCTGGCCGCGGATGAGTTCCAGACATGATTTGTCTGTCGCAACATGTACTGCAGATCAAATACAATCGGAAATCAAAAATTGCTCAATTCCTCTTCTATGAAATAAACACATTGTAACACGACTCTGTAAACAGACACATTGTAACACTGTAGCAACGTCACAGTCCTTCCTTCCACCTAGCCTGGGGGTAGTAACAATGTTGCCCTTGGGGACTTTTCACTTAATCCCAATTATGACAGCTGTGTTCATAGTCCTGATATTACAAAGTAGCAATTTGGGGGGGAAGGGTGGATGGGGAGGGAGCGTGCACTAGTTCTAGTTTAGATCCCGGAAATATGGATATCGTCCATGGATATGTATATAAGTAAACTCAGCTAGGGTTGCAACTGACATAGACATGGAACTGTCTTACCTTCGAGACGATCAACTCTTCTCCATGTTCAAGACCTCCTTTGAGCTGAAACCCCCAGGGCGCCCCACCCAGGAGTCGAGCCTCCAGAAACAGTGTCTTTCCTCGGTGTATGACTGTACTGTAGCTGGGGAGACTGCTATCCATAATCACTAGCACTGCCGAGGAAGCCTGGTCCTGGTGGCTCGGGTCCTATTCAGTCCACCAGACCCACAGCAGAGGGGAAATTATTTCGAAAATATTGAATAAATGATTTGTTATATTTTCCTTTTCTTATTAAAGTATTCTGCAGCGCATACCGAGAGGGGCATGTCCACTCCTATCAGACAGGCTAAATCATTTCCTAACACTACCGAATCTTAGTCAGCGAATGAAACATGGTTTGCCTTCTCTCTCTCGCCGCAGTCTGTCTGTTGAAACAATTTTACTTCGTTCCAACAGTCAACAACAAGTGGTGAAAATGAAACGCTCCACAAACATAACATTAAATGGATGGAACAAACGAAAAAAACATGTTAACTTCAAATGGATTTAGCAGAAATCCCTTGGATAGCTTCACTTCTGATCGTTGGTCAGCCCTCTCCCTCTTACGACTTCATTTTAGCATCACAATAGAATTTGCTACAATCCACTGGGCTGGGAGAAAGGCGAGCGCTCTTCTCTCCTCGGCAAGCTGGTTGCAGCGGGATCAGGTCAATTTGCCCCGTCAGAAAAAAAAGTTTTGCGCCCCAGACACTTGATTCACCTACTTTCTCTAAAAGTTCCACCTTGATTGCCGATAAATTGAGAATATGGACGTATTCAACAGGATAACATTTGAATCAATCTTGTTCCCTTGATTCGGTTCAGCATCCCCAGTCCAGTTCCATAGATGCAGAGTGTTGATAATATACTGCAACAAGGAGAACGGCAAATAAGGTTTTGCCTCCCCCTCCTCGCCACTAGTGTTCTGCCAGCAGCACAAATGAGGACGCCACGTTCGTATGGTAATGAAGAAACCTTCTAAAATAAAAGTCCACATTTCTAAATATTGCTGTGTGGATATTTCACTCAAATTTATATTGAATTTTAATCAATGGCCACTTGTATTGTGCGAACAAGCTAAAGTGGGGTGGGAAATACCCAGTTGGGTCTCTACTAGTCTTAGACTGTTCTCTATGCTACCGCACGGCAAGCGGCACCAGAGTGCCAAGTCTAGGTCCAAGAGGCTTCTAGACTGCTTCTAGCCCCAAGCCATTAAGACTCCTGAACATCTAATCAAATGGCTACCCAGACCCTTCTTTTACACTGCTGCTACTCTCTGTTAATAATCTACGCATAGTCACTTTAACTCTACCTACTTGTCCATATTACCTCAATTACCTCGACTAACCCCGCACATTGACTCTACCCGGTGCATTGCCCCCCCACCCCCTTTTTACACCACTGCTACTCTCTGTTGTTATCATCTATGCATAGTCATTTTAATAACTCTACCTACATGTACATATTAATTATTTGTTACTTTTTATTTCGTATTGTTACTGGATTTTTTTCAACTGCATTGTTGGTTAGGGGCTTGTAAGTAAGCATTTCCCTGTAAAACTGTTGTAATTCAGCGCATGTGACTCCTGTCCAATTGTCCTGTTCTGCTAAGCATTCAAATTGTAACAAGTACTTTTGGGTGTCTGGGAAAATGTATGGAGTTAAAAGTATGTATGTCTATGTTATGCATTATCTTTCGATCTTGTCTGTGTTATTGGTCTACTTGGTCTTTACAGTACACTGCTAACCTGGATAGAAAAGCAAACACATAGAGGCCTATAACTACAAGCCAGGATGTGTTCCACGTACGGTCTATTACAGAGTTTTGCATTAGGAGCTATGGAGAGGGCAGGCCAGGATGTGTTCCACGTACGGTCTATTACAGAGTTTTGCATTAGGAGCTATGGAGAGGGCAGGCCAGGATGTGTTCCACGTACGGTCTATTACAGAGTTTTGCATTAGGAGCTATGGAGAGGGCAGGCCAGGATGTGTTCCACGTACGGTCTATTACAGAGTTTTGCATTAGGAGCTATGGAGAGGGCAGGCCAGGATGTGTTCCACGTACGGTCTATTACAGAGTTTTGCATTAGGAGCTATGGAGAGGGCAGGATGAAAAGCCAGCACCTTGTGACACAGTCCCCCTCCAAAACTAACCATATTTGGTTAGGAAAGACCCTACTTAGTATTTCCCATCCCACTTTAGCTGAGTTTTCCCTACAAGCCAATATGTTGCAGTGAATGGAGTGGGTAGAGTAAGGAGGCAGCTGTATTAAATCAATTGCCAAGTCGAGTAAGGATTTAGCTGTACTAAATCCATTGCCAAGTCGAGTAAGGATTTAGCTGTACTAAATCCATTGCCAAGTCGAGTAAGGATTTAGCTGTACTAAATCCATTGCCAAGTCGAGTAAGGATTTAGCTGTACTAAATCCATTGCCAAGTCGAGTAAGGATTTAGCTGTACTAAAGCCATTGCCAAGTCGAGTAAGGATTTAGCTGTACTAAATCCATTGCTCAGCACAGGAGACCCATTTAAGTTTTGCAGACTCTACAGAGTAAATCCAAGAACATATATTTGTATTTTAATAAAAGTGTATTTCTTTAAATATAGCCTACACAATCGCATTCATCATACAAGTATTTGTGTAAACTTTCAAAAATAAATGCTGAAATAAATAACACAATATGTTTGTTTTTTTAATTATGTAAAATTAACAAAACAGTTAGTACTGCACTGGAGGTAAAAATATATATATATATATATATATTCCCAGTTTAGCATGTCTTTGCAGGGGGACTCTTATTTAATAAAAATAAATACGCGATCGTTCTGCCAGCCTAATATCCTGCTGCTAGGAGAACGGTAATCTCCTCTCAATCAATGATTGAAGTAGGGTAGTGCGCATGTGCTGAGAGGAGAAGTAGTCTACGGTCGTCACTAGTTACCACAGCAACAAAGTCATAAGCCCCGCCTATTTCTACAATTTCTCGTTTTAAAATGTAATATTATATCTAACCTTAATCTTAACCACACAGTTAACCTTATGCCTAACCCTAAATGAAGGCCAAAAAGCGAATGGTTGTTTTCATACATTTTTTAAATATAGCCAATTTTTACTTTGTGATTGTGATAACTATTGGAAAGCGTAGCCTACCCGGCCCGCTTCTTAAAAATTCAAACTGTCGAGATGGTACAGAAATCAAATTACATACGTGCTTTAGTTTATTCAGCACCGTGAAATGTATTTTTTAAAACTATCCTGACACACATACTGGAAGCGCAAACACAGCATCCATCCCACGCCATCATTGGGTTTGTGTTGTGGCTAAATGTCTATTGATTGCGTTATCGAAATTCAAAATCAGGGGTGAATAACATAATATGAATTTGCCGCTTTTGTATTTTGTTTTAAGTTTTATTAAATCGTATTAGTACATGATAGGTATGGTATACATCGTACCAACTTGCAGGTTCCCTGCAGGTTCCTTCTCGACAATACAACAATAAGAAATAATACAAGATAAGAATATGAACATGAAGTAAATGGCAGTAGAATATAATCAATAGTTTAGCATCAGTAGAATACAGGAAGGAACTATTTACAGTCCAATATTTGCAGATGTATTGGGGAAGGGGGGGGGGGTGTAGACCTATGACTAAATCCAACAGTCTTTTTACACTGGGCACACACTAGTTGAATCTACGTTGTTTCCACATTATTTCAATGAAATTAAGTTAAACCAACGTGTAATAGACTTGACGTCTGTGCCCAGTAGGTTATGTGGTTCCTTGTAAGTGTAAGGACACCTGTTGAGAGTATTAGAGTGAGCTGGTATTAAAGGAGTAGTCTGGATAGATGTGACACCTTACCTGACATTAGCAAAGCTCTTTAAAAAAAAAAAAAAAAAAACTACATACTAGGTTTTCTCAAATTTTCAGGTTATCCCTGTCTTATTTATGTCAGTCAGACGTGTACTGGTTAGAGGACCACCGTGTTGGTTAGGCTTTCACAGTTCACACACGTTGCACCAGTTTCCAACTAAGAGGGAGTGTGTTTACACTAATCTGCATTCCTTTGTTACTGTGTTGAAATGGAGGAAATGAATCAGCTATAAACCAATTGCCTCACCTCTCACACTGAGATGTAGATAACCAATCAGTCTGACAGAAAATAAAGATATTCTATTCTATTCTACAATTAGACTCTATTATAATTACATTATTCTTGGGTAGACCAACACAGGGCTTGCTTACCACTCTCAGTGTCTACAAAAAAAGGCCTCTGTCAGCTTGTCAATGTTACTGTATTGATGCAATAAGTCAGCATGGAGATGCTATTGAAAGTGTCTGTGGTTGTGTTGATGAACTGTGGTGATAAATACCCATCTTCGTCCGCTGTTTTAATGAACACCGTAGAGGCCTTCCTGGCTCCTGTTCAGACAAATGAGATCACCGGGTCCCGATACAGTCAGGAATGTTTCCTAACTGTGAGTGGCTGGATTTTGTAGTAGGAGGGTTGTCACATTGTCTGAACACAAGTTTTCCTCTATCCATCGACCCTGGAGTCAATTTTGAAGTGTGTTTGGGGGATGGAAGGGGGGGCATGTATGTGTGTTTGTGTACGTTTGTGTGCACGTGCGTGGGTGTATGGCAGGGGGAGGTTATGTGGTGTATATTTAAGATGGCTTACAGGATGTTTGGTAGGTGAGATTACCCCTGATGGACCCCTGATGGACCCCTGATGGACCCCTTGATGGACTCCTGATGGACCACTGATGGACCACTGATGGATCCCTGATGGACCCCTGATGGGCCCCTGATGGACCCCTGATGGGCCCCTGATGGACCCCTGATGGACCCTTGATGGACCCCTGATGGACCCCTGATGGACCCCTGATGGGCCCCTGATGGACCCCTGATGGACCCTTGATGGACCCCTGATGGACCCCTGGTGGACCCCTGATGGACCCTTGATGGACCCCTGATGGACCCCTAATGGACCCCTGATGGACCCTTGATGGACCCTTGATGGACCCCTGGTGGACCCCTGATGGACCGCTGATGGACCCCTAATGGACCCCTAGGTTCGTGAGGAGGTTCGTGAGGCTACGTTTTTAATATCCCAGGTTGCCTACTACGGTTGTTAAGCAGATTAACGTGGTTTATTTTAGGAGTTGATAAATAAATAAAGAAACACTACAAATCTGGGATCCTCCTCTTTTTATTAGTGACAATTCAAAACGCTGTTTTTTTTTTGACAAGCAATTGCGCAATGATTGGGCTTATAAGAACACGTTTTACCTGATCTCTCAAACCCTGGAGTCCTATACGCTTATTATAGAAAGTTATTTGGGCAACTTTAGTTATGATAGAAACCTTAGAATGTCTTTGAGATCCAAACATATATGTGATTCATGGTGTACTCTTTCTTGTTCTGCACAACCAGTGCAAGGGCCTAATATTCTAACCCATCAGACTATACTCGTTGTAATCTTGACTACTAAGTAATATGTGTGAAATCATTTGATTTAGAACGGGCCATTATCAGCAAGGTGTGCACCTGTAGGAACAGGGGTAGGAGGGAAAAAAAAAACATGTCATCTGTATGCACTCGAATAGCGAATGGAGACGCTTTTCCTAGCCACTGTGCTTCTACATCTGCATTGCTTGCTGTTTGGGGTTTTAGGCTGGGTTTCTGTACAGCACTGTGACATCTGCTGATTTAAAATGGTCTTCATAAATATATTTAATTGATTTTCCCAGGGTTAATTTTCATGACAGCCAGGTTGACAATGCTGGTTGTAAACCGAAGCAATGTGTTTAATATTAGCAGTTGAGAAAAATAATAAAGCTGGGGTCCTCCTCTTTTTAATAGAGGCCATCAAAACCAGTGGTAGAAAAAGTACCCAATGTCATACTTGAGTAAAAGTAAAGATAATTTGATAGAAAATGACTCAAGTAAAAGTGAAAGTCACCCAGTAAAATATTACCTGAGTAAAAGTCTAAAGTATTGGGTTTTAAATATACTTAAGTATCGAAAGTAAATGTAATTGCTAAAATATACTTAAGTATCAAAAGTAAAAGTTTTTTTAGCAAACCAGACGGCACAATTTAGAATTTGTTATTATTTACGTATAGCCAGGCGAGCACTCCAACACTCAGACATCATTTACAAGCAAATAATTTGTGTTTAGTGTGTCCGTGTCACAGCTTCTAGGAGTAGTGTGTGGAGAAGTCAGGCGCAGAGAGCAGAGGCAGTTCAATCGTGATCTTTTAATCCAGAACAACAAGTAACGGTAACGCCAAACACTAAGGCGCATCACTTAAACCAGCCCAAAAGCAGGACCAAACAGTCCGGAGAAAATAGTCCACGAGAATACACACCACATGACCAGAAAAACAAGCCCGCACAAAAGCAGGCGGGCATACCTGGTTTAAATAGCCCAAATCAAAACCCAAACAAGAAACAAGTGTAACAAATCCGACAAAACTAACTGAAACAGAAAAGGGGATCGGTGGCAGCTAGTAGACCGGCGACGACGACCGCCGAGCGCCACCCGAACAGGAAGAGGAACCACCTTCGGCGGGATTCGTGACAGTTCCCCCAGATCAGAGGTAGTAGGGACGGCCAGGGATGTTCTCTTGATACGTGCATGAATTGGCCAGTTGTCCTGTCCTGCTAAGCATTCAAAATGTATTGAGTACTTTTGGGTGTCTGGGAAAATGTATGGAGTACAAAGTACATTATTTTCTTAAGGAATGCAGTGAAGTAAAAGTAAAAGTTGGCAAAAATATAAATAGTAAAGTACAGCTACCCCAAAAAACTACTTAAGTAGTACTTTAAAGTAAGTACTTTACACCACTGACCAAGAACACAATTCATTCCACACATCAAAAAGCTGTTTGAGGCGCAGACAGGTGATATTCAAATTCAATCAAGAAATGTTTGATTTGATTTTTGATGCATTTGCATTGATGTCAGAGTGGTTAAAGGGACAATAGAGCCCTGAGTACCAGGCCATTAGAACCTGATGGAGGGACAATAGAGCCCTGAGTACCAGGACATTAGGACCTGATGGAGGGACAATAGAGCCCTGAGTACCAGGCCATTAGGACCTGATGGAGGGACAATAGAGCCCTGAGTACCAGGCCATTAGGACCTGATGGAGGGACAATAGAGCCCTGAGTACCAGGCCATTAGGACCTGATGGAGGGACAATAGAGCCCTGAGTACCAGGCCATTAGGACCTGATGGAGGAACAATAGAGCCCTGAGTACCAGGCCATTAGGACCTGATGGAGGAACAATAGAGCCCTGAGTACCAGGCCATTAGGACCTGATGGAGGGACAATAGAGCCCTGAGTACCAGGCCATTAGGACCTGATGGAGGAACAATAGAGCCCTGAGTACCAGGCCATTAGGACCTGATGGAGGAACAATAGAGCCTTGAGTACCAGGCCATTAGGTCCTGATGGAGGAACAATAGAGCCCTGAGTACCAGGCCATTAGGACCTGATGGAGGGACAATAGAGCCCTGAGTACCAGGCCATTAGGACCTGATGGAGGGACAATAGAGCCCTGAGTACCAGGCCATTAGGACCTGATGGAGGAACAATAGAGCCCTGAGTACCAGGCCATTAGGACCTGATGGAGGGACAATAGAGCCCTGAGTACCAGGCCATTAGGACCTGATGGAGGAACAATAGAGCCCTGAGTACCAGGCCGTTAGGACCTGATGGAGGGACAATAGAGCCCTGAGTACCAGGCCGTTAGGACCTGATGGAGGGACAATAGAGCCCTGAGTACCAGGCCATTAGGACCTGATGGAGGGACCATAGAGCCCTGAGTACCAGGCCATTAGGACCTGATGGAGGGACAATAGAGCCCTGAGTACCAGGCCATTAGGACCTGATGGAGGGACAATAGAGCCCTGAGTACCAGGCCATTAGAACCTGATGGAGGGACAATAGAGCACTGACTCTGCCTCTAACCCTATTACAGGGGCTGAGTCACTGGCTTACTGGGGCCCTCTCATGCCGTCGCTGGAGGGGGTGCGTCACCTGAGTGGGTTGATTCACTGTTGTGGTCATCCTGTCTGGGTTGGCGCCCCCCCCCTTGGGTTGTGCCGTGGCGGAGATCTTTGTGGGCTATACTCAGCCTTGTCTCAGGATGGTAAGTTGGTGGTTGAAGATATCCCTCTAGTGGTGTGGGGGGCTGTGCTTTGGCAAAGTGGGTGGGGTTATATCCTTCCTGTTTGGCCCTGTCCGGGGGTGTCCTCGGATGGGGCCACAGTGTCTCCTGACCCCTCCTGTCTCAGCCTCCAGTATTTATGCTGCAGTAGTTTATGTGTCGGGGGGCTGGGGTCAGTTTGTTATATCTGGAGTACTTCTCCTGTCCTATTCGGTGTCCTGTGTGAATCTAAGTGTGCGTTCTCTAATTCTCTCCTTCTCTCTTTCTTTCTCTCTCTCGGAGGACCTGAGCCCTAGGACCATGCCCCAGGACTACCTGACATGATGACTCCTTGCTGTCCCCAGTCCACCTGGCCATGCTGC